>NW_027468859.1:24806057-25003557 GCF_046254945.1 Alosa pseudoharengus | reverse complement strand
TACTTTTTTCTTTTATTTACCACAAAGTCTGGTATAATAAGCCTAAACAATGTAGGCATTAAGTCAAGTATCAGTAGCTTAATCCAAGTAGTTAGTTGCAAACCAACATGGACGCGCGAGGACGCTCGTGCCCAACACTAAACTCGTGCATGAGCTGTCATCTACCAATCAGCATGTAAAAACTGGTGCCGGAAGTTGCAACCATGTAACGCCATGTTTTCAAAAATGTCGGCGGCCAAATGCCATGCTAAGTGGCTGAAGCTAACCCTTCAAATCCTGACCGCCTGCACACACACACCATAGATATGCAACAGATCAGCCTTATGCAGTACCAACACGCAACATCTACACACACACACACACACACACCATAGATATGCAAAATATCAGCCTTATGCAGTAACAACACACAACATCTACACACACACACACACACACACACACCATAGATATGCAAAATATCAGCCTTATGCAGTAACAACACACAAAATCTACACCCACACACACACACACACACACACATACACACCATAGATATGCCAGCGATCAGCCTCATGCAGTGACAGCACGCAACATCTACACACACACACACAACACAACACAACAGAGAACAGCACAGCACAACACAGCACAGCACAGCACAGCACAACACAACACAACACAACACAACACAACACAACACAACACAACACAACACAACACAACACAACAGAGAACAGCACAACACAACACAACACAACACAACACAACACAACACAGCATCACAGACCAACACAAGAGCAGGCCTGTAACTTAATGATGAGCTCAATGCAATGATAGAGCAACATAGATTCAATGTCAGACACAGACAGACAGACACACGCACACACACACACATGCTAGAGTTCAAAAGGCATTTTAATGCGAATAGACAGACTAAAAAAGACTTTTAAATTGGAGACAGCGAACAGTCTTTCTGTCAACACTGTCTAACTCCGTATTTTTGCCTCTCTCGTCTCTCTCTCTCTTGTCTCTCTCCCTCTCTCATCTCTCTATCTCTCTCTTTCTTTTGTGTCCTGCCGTGTCTCATAGGATAAGCATATTTCAGCATTGACTACAGAGCTGTCAATCACACCACATGCTGAAATACCAACCACCACTCTCTGAAAAACATCCACACACACACATAGATACAGACAGGGGTTAGAGACAAACACACACACACAAAAACCTCTCTCTCTTGTGCTCTCTCTCCCTCACTCTCTCTCTCTCTCTCTCTCTCACACACAAACACACACACACTCACAGAGATACAAAGTGAGGATAGAGACAAACAAACACACACACACAAATAAACACACACACACACACACACACACACACACACACACACACACACACACATACCACAGACAGACAGGCCCCAGAGGAAGTAAGGATGTTTTTCCACTATCAGAGGGAATGCAGCGAGAGTCTCATCCAATCAATACACAACTTCGGCGACATCCTCCATTTAATTACTTTGCCTCCAAAGTGCAGATGGACACCCATAAATCACTGGGACAAAGCCCTCTGTAACGGCCCATAAAGGCACACTGGACCTGGGAGGGATCAGCTAGGCGAGGCCCTGGTCTCCAGAAGGCCCAGGAGGCCCGACTTGATGAAAAGGCCATAGATCACAAACACCCATTATGTGCTATGAGAGGAGTTTTGTGTGTGTGTGTGTGTGTGAGTGTGTGCTTACGTACGTATGTACGCACATGCGTGTGTGCCTGCGTCCGTGCTACGTAAGTGTGTGTGTGTCCTAACCTGAGCATTGCAGAATAAATTAGTCATGAGAGCTATTTTAGCAATCAACACATCCATCATTTGATCTTTCTCTTTCTTTCTCTCTCTCTCTCTCTCTCTCTCTCTGACTTATTTGAACTGGCAGTGAATACCATTTCAGGCGTTAAAACCGTACGATGTGCTAGGGGAGCAGAGAGTTTGGGTGGACAGGGGTCTAATAATTCAGCTATGATATGGACAGTTTCCAATCAGTGATGCTTGGGTTTAAGATCTCTCTTATTTTTTCACTCCCTACCTTTATATTATCTCTCTCTCTCTCTTTTAGCATTTCTTTTTCTTTCTTTTTTTTCTCCACATTCTTAATGACTATCGTTCAGAGATATCTCTCCTGTGTATAAACACAAATAGAGTTCATAATGACTTTAACGATTAGTAGCGTTGGTCATAGGAGACAGGTGCCTCAAAACAAAAAAACAAACACAAACACACACACACACACACACACACACACACACACACACACACACACACACACACTTAAAGTAGTGGTCGCAATGTGCCACTGTGTCATCTGGTCAGCAATCACTCTGACAAGGAGAAGGGGAAGAGGGGGAAAAAGAGAGTGGGGGTAGAGAGAGAGAGAGAGACTTATCCATGCTGGCAAACAATGCCCTCTTTCTACTGCTAGCTTCATGCATGGTTGACTTTACTGAATGATGCCTTGGGCAGGATAATCTGCATCCCACTCTCTCTCCTAACCTGACACACACACACACACACACGCACACACACACACAAAGAGACGCTCCATGAACATGGTGACATAAAAAGTCCAACGCTAAATTGAAATAAGCTCATTGTCACTTAGTAGTAGAATAATAAAATATTTGAGCAATACTGCCACCTATTGCTCATGTGGTGTATTTGTTTTTTCATCCATCAAAGCAACTGTCTACACTTTGTTTTGATTAGTTGATCTAGAGACTTATCGGAGACTGCACAGCATGAGACTCAAGATTAAGTGAGAGAGTGTGTGAGAGAGTTGAGTGTTTTTGTTGTATGTGTATATGTATGTGTGTGTGTGTGTGTGTGTGTGACCCTAGCTTGACAATGAGTACACTGTAAACAACCTTTCTTAATGCTGTTTGGTGAAAACAAATTATTTTTAATATAACTTTATTATGTTAAAATTATAGGCATGTGTTTTTGCCTGTGAGTCTGTGTGTGTGTGTGTGTGTGTGCAAAAGTGTTTTATTGCATGTCTCTTTTGCTCCGTGTCCTTAGATCGCCTGCCAGTGTAATTTAGGATTTAATCTCACTGGCTTCAGAGTAATAGCTTCGCTATTATTTTTCATCGATGTAAGCTACTTTTAAATTAAGCTAACAAATCAATTGCCAATTTTACAGGGTGTGTATCTGTCTGAGTGTGTGCAACTGTGTGTTTGTGTGACATTGTCCGAGGCACTGGTACGTAAACTGTGCTAGAAAAGCACCTGGGACTGCTGAGGTTTGCACACTCTCACCTTGAGACAGGTGTGTCTTTGTCTCTTTGTGTGTGTGTGAGAGAGAGAGAGGCAGAGAGAGAGAGAGAGAGAGAGAGTATTAATGTGTATGCTTGAGTGATATTATGGTAATGACCAATTCTCTTAATGCTACTGCATAGACAACGTGTCATGAGAGACATATAACCAGCAGAAAGAAGCTAGAAAGAGAGAAAGTATGTGATGGTGGATTGGTTGGTAGACTTCAGGACCATCAGGACTCAATCCGTCCTAATTACTTACTGATTGGTAATGGGAGATAGTTGTGATCTAACACTATTCAATGCTCTATCTAACCCGGTTGTTAGCCCTTTTTCTCTCTAGTTTGACCAATGACTCTGGGTATATGTAAATAGGTTTCCAGATAGGAGCTGACTCCAGAATAGTTCTGTTCTAGAGTCAGATACTCTAAAGAAATACTTAGAGACTCTAGAACAGAACCCTGGGGGAATCAGATAGCCTACTTACATTAGAACAGATATGTACAGGTATGTTCTCAAACTCAAGAGGATTTCTTCTAGATGTACACCTAAAAATCACTGATGGCTGAGTGCTGTCCTTTGGCTCCCCCCAGTGGTCCAAGGGCGTTTCTACAAAGACTCCTCTTGAAATAGAAAATAATTGCAGATCTTAACATACTTCTTTTTTTGACAATATCATTTCAGTATGTGTCAAATGAGAACCAGTTCAAAGCCAGTGACAGCACCGGAAAACTATAATGTTTTATTCTTGTGATACCTCACATAGGATTCACACAACATATAAGGGGTCTCATAACAGCACCCTACATTCTGATATAAGTACCTATTTAGTTGCATTCATATTACAGCTAAAATCAGAACAAGATCTACAACAGCAGAGTCTCTTCCAGGTTCTGCAGACAAAGTCATGACTGGATGAGTTTAATTCAATCTACTTTCAACTCAAGGCCTCAGGATAATCATTTCAAGTTGCACAGAAAGACTATACTTCCTGATTCATTTTACAGTTTATCAAGAAAAAGTATGATGTTGGTTCAGCATTTCCATATGTTAACTCAAGAGAATGCTGATGGCATCATATGTAGTCATAATGTCAGCAGATGTAATGCTTATGGTTATGGATACGCTTTTGTCCAAATCGGTAATGTAGACCATGATGTCATCAGACATAGACCATGATGTCATCAGATGTAGACCATGACGTCGTCCAGGGGTTTGCGTTTGAGGTCGGGCACGGTAGCGTCAGCTGCAGCGTAGCCGACAGGAAGTAGCATCAGCAGCTTCTCATTGGCAGGACGACGGAGGAGGGCCCTCAGCTGTGGCCCGCAGTTCAGAGGCGTCGACGTCACGGTAACCAGCCCCACATTCTGTCACGGGATTGGAGGAGAGCAGCGTCAATCAAGCTTAGCTCGACAGCTCAGAGGAAGAGGACGAAGACTGACAGGAACTTTTTTTAAAAAATGACAAAATATGAGTTCCATCGGAGTTGTGTGTGTATATTTTTATGTTTGTTAAAATAAGTATGTGTAAGTCACTCTGTGTGGATGGGCATCTATATAAAGTCTGTGTAATGAGTGACCACCCCTCCCCAACACCTTTATAGGTGGGCTAGCGACAGACACTAGCACCCATGGGTTGCATTTATCTGTTAGCACCGATGAGTTGCATTTATCTGTTAGCACCCACGGGTTGCATTTATCTGTTGGTAGCATTCCCACCTCTCAATTCAAAATGTTGCAAGTTTGCAACCCAGCAAAACACAACGTAGTACATTCAGGTTACATTATTATGATTATTTCTTGAAGTTGTGTGTGCGCATGCGTGTGTGTGTCTGTGTGTGTCTGTGTGTGTGTGTGTGTGTGTGTGTGTGTGTGTGTGTGTGTGTGTGTGTGTGTGTGTGTGTGTGTGTGTGTGCATGCTTGTGTGTGTCTCACATGCAGTGCAGCCAGTAGTAGACCACAGGATATTGACACGCTGATCTCGTTGTAGTAGTGAGTTTTCTTTTTCCCATTGGGCAGGATTCCATAGGCTTGCTTAAAAATCAGGATGAGATACGGAGCGACATCCAGATACTCCTTCACCCAGTTCGTCCTGCAGGAGGGAGAGAGGGTGTGAGAAAGGATAGAAGTTCAGTGTATATGTAAAGTAAGAGTTCTAAAATGTATGTCTAAAACACCTCAAACACATATACTCGATCACACACATACGGCGCTCGGTGCACGCACACACACACACATACACACACACACACACACACACACACAGAAAGACAGAGAGAGAGAGAGACACTGTGTACACACAAACTCAAGTACACTCAACCAGACACATATCTACTCACACACACACACACACACACACACACACACACTTGTAACTGGAGGGTTGCCAGTTCGAACCCTGACCTGTAGGCATGGCTGAAGTGCCCTTGAGCAAGGCACCTAACCCCTCACTGCTCCCCGAGCGCCGCTGTTGTTGCAGGCAGCTCACTGCGCCGGGATTAGTGTGTGCTTCACCTCACTGTGTGCTGAGTGTGTTTCACTAATTCACGGATTGGGATTTGGGACCAAATTTCCCTTACGGGATCAAAAGAGTATATATACTTATACACACACACACCCACACACACTTACCGGAGCCTCTCCAGATCCTTGACCCACTTGTTGCCCATCCTCTGCTTGTAGTTGATCTCCTCCTCCTCCTCCACGATCAGGCGGATCTTGTGTTTGGTCTCGGGCTCGGACACCACCACAAACGTCCACGGCTCCGTGTGCGCACCACTGGGGGCCGTGCCTGTCAATCAATCAATCAATCAATCCGTTACCAATCACTTTAATTGATCAATCAATACTGATAAACTAGCTAATCTGATACATACATCTGAGGCCTGCAGGTGCTGTCTGGGAATCTGATCAATTAGTGATCATTTTATTTGATTGACCAAGTATTGATCAACTTCTCTCTATGAAACATGCTATTATCTAATCATATGCAGGCAAAGTAATTTGTACATTTCCTACATTCATTGGGACATCTTCAGTGTATCAACTGTTGTATAAGTATTAGTGCTCTGCATGTGTGTATGTGTGTGTGTTTGTGTGTCTGTGTGTGTGTTTGTGTGTGAATATGATTACAATCTAGCTGGTGTTTAAACTCTGCACTCTCTCCTTGTGGTTGCTTTGTGGTGCTTGAAAAAGCAGTATTTATTGTTACCCTAAGGCCTCCCTTTTACAATGTAGCATGAATGTTTGACCTAATTTAGAAGAGAAGAGAAGGATAAGACATATATGTTATATAGACTAGTTATAGTTATAAGACTTTTTATTATATATCATTTATAAGAGAAGAGAAGGATAAGAGAATGAATGAGAGAAGAGAAGGAAAAGAGGATGAATAAGAGAAGAGAAGGAGAAGAGAATGAATACATGTAATGTATAAATGTAATGTAAATGTAATGCTTGATGGGGAGACAGTATAAAAGTAAACTGTGTGTTGAGTGAGTCCATTGTGTCACCATACAGTTAGCCCATCACACATGCACACACACACACACACACACACATCATTACTGAGGCATTGAAGGGGCACATAAAGGTATGGGAATACTTTGGGGATGTGACCACCCCATGTGAACCTGGTGAAAGGGTCAAAGTTCAGAGGTCAAAGGTGAAGTGGTGAATTGTACCTGCGGCAAGAATGACATTATCGATGACCGACCGGGGAACCGATTCTGGACTGATAAACCGCACGGAGCGCCTCTGGTTCAGGAGTGAGTAGAATTGTTTAGAACGTTCTAGCATCTCTTCTGGCTGGTACCGCGTCGGGGTGTACGGAACATGGGGGAGTTCCTCCTCTCCACCGCTGTCCAGCCAATCATCACCCTCTGAATGGATACAGACACTAGTTACGACCAATCACAATCCTTTCAAGAAACAACTTTTGACCAATCATGATCCTTTGTATGGATGCAGCCACAAATCAGGAATCATCATTCTTTGCAATAATACAGACACAAACTGTGACTTATGTTGTATGTATCTATAAAATCATAATTCTCACAAATCTTAATTGTCTGAACAAATGCACAAATTTGCACCAATCATTCTTATATATTGTACTGTTTCTTTCAGTTAAAAGCTTGTAAAAGCTTGTTTAAATACACCAAAAGGTAGCCTTTTATCATAGTATAATGTATATGATAAACAATGATCAGAAAATATATACCTCACCATACAATTTTCAACAAAGTAACAGATAATATAATATAATACAATATAATATGATCTGCCATTCCATGACCTCTAGTGACTTGAAACAAACTCAGGGACACGCATACACACAGGCACACACACATATTGTTCAAGTAAATAATAGTCAATTTCGCATAATGATATAATAGGAAAACGTGTCAGGTAACGAACCTGTTAACCTACACATGGATAACCTCACAAGACCTGTTTCCACTCCTAACCTCTACTAACCTCTGAGTATAAACAGTGGGAAAACACATTTCTAAACGAGTTACTGAATGCAAGTAGTTCTACTGGGAGCTTAAACTGGTGCTTACAATATAATTCCCACAGTAACAGTAAGCTAATAAAATGCACACATAAAACAAACGGCACGCGAGAACGTTGCGAGGTGCGCGCGCAGTACCGTTGTCTTTGGAACTGATTTCAGTGTCGTCCTGCAGGTCCTCGTCGACCCACGGCCTCTCGTCTCCCTTGGGTTTGGACTCCGGCTTCGAAGTCGTCTCTGTGTTCTGAAAGCTTCGGAAAACTAACGCGATAACCACGCACAACACAGCCACTAAGATCGGTGTGAGAACCGAGACGAGTGCCATGGTAGCAGGTCTTCGGAGCGGATCAGTAGTGCTCTCTTCAAAGTTCAGTTGCAGTCAACTGGGACAGCAGAAGAAACAACAGAATTCAGGTCTTGGCGTACGTAGGCAGGGAGGTTCAGTGGACTTTGCAAAAGAGGTCAATTACAGAGGGAGTTTCCCTTTCTAAGTTAATCATCAAACAATTCTGCAATAATCGACACAGGAAGTAGCATTTGAATAGCACATGAAATGAATGTCATCTTGCAGGTAAGTGTGAAAACACGCATAGGTTAACTACAATATGGCATTTGGCACAATCACGTCAAGTGAACCACTAGATGAATTTGAGAGGAAATGAAAACATGAACAGACGCCCGACGCTAGGGGGCGATATTGTGTAAAGATTAAAGTGGGGGAAGCTGTGATAACCTGTGATAACCTACACTCATCTCTCTCTCTCTCGGCCATAGCAACAGAGGAATGACTGAAGAATTTGTCGGTATTATTTATCTATAGCACTAGGAATGTAACACCTCTCCTCTGTAGGATATATCTGAAATCTCTCTCTTCCTCTCTCGCTCTCTGTCTCTATCTATCTATCTGTCTGTCTATCTGTCTATCTATCTATCTCTATCTATCTATCTCCCCGCACCCATCTCTTTCTGTCACACGCATACACACACACACACACAGAGACCCCTTATTCTGACTGGCCAGCCCAGTGGAGCATGATGAGTGTGACTGGAGTGTATAGTGCATGTGTGTGTGTGTGTGTGTGTGTGTGTGTGTGTGTGTGTGTGTGTGTGTGTGTGTGTGTGCAGTGAGTAAACACTGGGGCATGTGCTCTACATAAAAACAACTGGAGCATGGAGGAGCAGACAGCTCGACCACACTCATGCTTTACTCACTCACCATAGGCAAAACACACACACACACACACACACACACACAGTACACACATACACACACGCACATGCATGCATACTCACACACACACACACACGCAGACACATTATACATTGCCCCGTCCCATACACACACACAGAATATAAAAAAACACACTATATAAACGCACAGTAACACAGAAAGTAAACACATACACACACACACACACACACACACACACACAGAGGGAGGACACATACATACACACACAAACATACACAGACCTACCAAATATATCACACAGCCCAATATTAGGCTACATAGCCTAAAGTAGCTCAGATGTATATTCAAAAGCCCTCAATGTCATCAAAGGCCTTTTGGAAATGTGTTTGCTAGGAGAGACACATGCCTCAGATCCAAACACACAAACAAACAGATAAATGGACCAAATGGCCTCTCAGTAAATTGTGTCCAGCTTGACCAGATGTCCACTGCCCTGCAGATGAGGTTGGTTGCCTACATAAAGACACACTGGGGCTGATCTGCTTTTAGTGTGATGGCCTTTTCTCTGCCTGACCATTTCATTCTGTTCATATCTTACTGGTGACCAGGGGGAAAGCCAAATCACACATCACGAGTGCCTGGCCCACTCATCTACAGTATTCGAGACTCACCTGAGTGTATGTGACCATTACATCAGTATGTAAAGCTACACAATTTGCCCTCCTTACCTTTTTACCATAAAACAAGATCCTAGAACTCACTGATAACAGGGAGAATCGGATATGGAGAAAGCCATCTCTGACATTGCCATGCGTTCCCCGTGAGGATTTGGGGCATCTCATCTCTGGCATTGCCATGCGTACCCGGTGAGCCTGATACTGCAGTTTGTGGTTTTGTTGTAGGAACATGATCCTTTTTGTTGACTTTAGATGCACTGGGTATGTCCTTTAACAATCTACATGGTCCAATCTGGTTTTGGTATGAAGGACCTCTTTGCCTTCAAATGCTGTCCTGTTATTTATATATATATAGTTATATTTACTACAGATAAACCTCCCCCCCCCCACCCAACACACACACACACACACACACATAGCCATTCATTCAGTCACTGTAATAGCAATCCAGACTGTAGAATACAAAGTACACTAATGCTAAACCAAATAAGGTAAGGTATTGTGTGGATTGTTAGCTAAAAGCATAGAGGTAATAGAGACAATGAGGAAGTGTGTGTGCGTGAGTGTGTGCATGCGTGTGTGTGTTATAGAAACAATGTAAGAGATAGAAAGGTCCACTAGGCACTAAACTAACACACAAACAGCTGTAGTGAAACTCTCCTCAATACAGTACGTTTGAACACACACACATACACTCGCTCACAAACACACACACATACACACACACACAGGATTTGTGATGTCTGGCCTTGTTGAGGTTGCATTAGAGTGATGAAAGGCTGGTGTTCTGGGCTGTGGTCCTACATCACAGCACATAAGAGCACAACGCATCACGTCATGTCACAGCGTGGCGCCCAGCAACATGCCCATCTCAAAGCACAGCTCCCAATACCAACATGCCCATCTCACAGCTCCCAATACCAGCATGCCCATCTCACAGCTCCCAATACCAGCATGCCCATCTCAAAGCACAGCTCCCAATACCAGCATGCCCATCTCACAGCTCCCAATACCAGCATGCCCATCTCACAGCTCAGCTCCCAATAACCAGCATGCCCATCTCACAGCTCAGCTCCCAATACCAGCATGCCCATCTCACAGCACAGTGTAACCAGCATGCCCATCTCACAGCACAGTGTAACCAGCATGCCCATCTCACAGCACAGCTCCCAATAACCAACATGCCCATCTCACAGCACAGCTCCCAATAACCAGCATGCCCATCTCACAGCACAGCTCCCAATAACCAACATGCCCATCTCACAGCACAGCTCCCAATAACCAGCATGCCCATCTCACAGCACAGCTCCCAATAACCAACATGCCCATCTCACAGCACAGCTCCCAATAACCAGCATGCCCATCTCACAGCACAGCTCCCAATAACCAACATGCCCATCTCACAGCACAGCTCCCAATAACCAGCATGCCCATCTCACAGCACAGCTCCCAATAACCAACATGCCCATCTCACAGCACAGTGTAACCAGCATGCCCATCTCACAGCACAGCTCCCAATAACCAACATGCCCATCTCACAGCACAGCTCCCAATAACCAGCATGCCCATCTCACAGCACAGCTCCCAATAACCAACATGCCCATCTCACAGCACAGTGTAACCAGCATGCCCATCTCACAGCACAGTGTAACCAACATGCCCATCTCACAGCACAGCTCCCAATAACCAGCATGCCCATCTCACAGCTCCCAATTCAATTATGCTCCTTTTCAAGCCCAATATTTTTAGATGAAATGAATTACTCAGGGGAACAACACCTCCCCCTTCACCACACACACACAAACACACACACACACACACACACACACACACATGCACGCTTCTTCTCTCTCTCAGTCTCACTCTTTCTCTCCCTCCTTCTGTGTCTATCTCTCGCATTCACATTCTAGCTTCAGTTGGAATCCAGCTGGGCATGTCAAACTTGGCCATCCTTGTTATGGGGTTGAATATAATGTTTAGAGGCAGAATGTCAAAACTTTTCTCCACCATTACAATGCCACCGCTCTCTCTCATATCTCTATCTCTCTCTCTCTCTCCACACACACACACACACACACACACACCCCTTCCTGACATTTGTCTGTCATGCAACACACACATGCATTTACTCCCCCCCCCCCCACCATCTATTTTCACATCATGTATGGACACCATGCAGTGAACACACACCATCTCTATGCACACCATCATGCTAATTTATTATGATCACAAATCATACAAGTCTGTCATGTCTGTACCAACTTTAAACCAAAGAGTTTAAAGCGCTCCACTCTAAGATCTTTGCCTGAAACCAGAAATTGAATGTCATACAGTGGCAGTAGTGCTTCCATGGTGATAATGGAACACTACTGATGGTAGAACCCAGAGCCATACTTTATGGCCATACTTTATGGCTCTGGTAGAAGCCAAAGACGTACACTAGAATGTTCTATTTCATTGTGACCTGTATGTGTCTCCGTAGCGATAACAAAACTTTCGGCTGACATTAGAATGTTTCACAGGCCTTTGGAACATCATATCAGCTGTGTTATGTGTTTGTTATGTGTTACTCCAGGCTGTTACAATATTATTTATGACACACTCACACCACAGCATTCTTTCCCTACTCCCTGGATGTTTCTGTTTTTGCCATGTTGTTGTTGTTGTTTTTGACTAATGCATACAGCATGTAGATTATATCTGTTGTTTATATTGGATTATAGAGGCTTGTTTTTTCTCCTCAAGAGATGAAATAATAGAAACAGATGGTGTGATGCCTCTGTCTCTGTTCTTCCAGTATGGCACTCGCGCACACACACACACACACGTACACACACGCAGTCTCTCTCTCTCTCTTTTTCTCACACACACACACACACACACACACACACACACACACACTGTTCCAGTAATCTGTCTGGCTGTCTAAGCTGATTATCTTTCTCTATACGTGTCATTAATAAATTCACATTTAGTTCTTGCCCTGGTATGCGATATGGACATGTGCCCTGGCCAAGAGCCAATCACATCCAAGACAGCCGCCAGCAACCAATCACATGGCAGATTCCTGAGCCCACTTAGAAAGCACAACAAATTTGAAGGATCTGGACCATTTAGAGCTTTAACCATGCAATTATAGCTCCCCAACTGAGCATCACCACCAAAAAGCTCTCTCGATGTACCTATATGCTCTATTTCAGTCACAGATGTCTCTCATATGGTGTGTGTGTGTGTGTGTGTGTGTGTGTGTGTGTGTGAAGGGTCATTTGAGTGAGATATTGTCTAAATGCTACTGAGGAGCCATCTGGACTATTCATCTGAGCCATAGTCACTTCTCTACGTCCAAGAGGCCCATTACTGTCCCCACAATGGCATTTCAATCAGGCCATTCATCCTGCACTAAAGGCTGAAACACACTGTATGAAGATTATCCAAAATGACATCAGCTCTTTCAGGTCCTTACAGGTGATGCTGGCCAGAACACACTAGTGCTAGTGTAGCAAGATACACACCTCACACCACAAGGAGAGACCTGGCTGAAAGTACACACACACACACACAACTCACACCATGAGGAGAGAGTGCCTAAAGCACACACACACACACAACTCACACCACGAGGACAGAGTACCTGGCTGAAAGTACACACACACACACACACACATACACACAACTCACACCACGAGGACAGAGTACCTGGCTGAAAGTACACACACACACACAACTCACACCATGAGGAGAGAGTACCTGGCTGAAAGTCCATTCATCTTCATTCCACTTGGTAGTTTAGACCATATAGTGAGAATGAGAAACACAAACACACACACTTGTTCTCTCTCCCTCTCTCTCTCTCTCTCTCTCTCTCTCTTTCTCACACACAAACAGAGAGAGAGAGAGATGAACACACTGAAAGAGAAAGATACATCGACAGAGAGAGAGGGAGGGAGAGCAATATAGCAATCTGATGTTCAACACACACACACACACACATTCTCAGAAATTAGCCATCAGATGTGGAGCTTTTAAGGCATTAGCTAGGAACCCTTTCAGTTCTGGTGTCAAGCCCAGCATTAGACCTCATTAGTGAGGACGTCCTCTGGAGTCAATTTGCATGGAGATCGGTTGCCTGCTAATTGATGCTTTGATGAGCAAAGCTAATTGTAAACTGGACACATCAGACGCAAGAGCTCCATCTTGGTACCCAGCATGCAATTTCACATCCTTGCAATATCCATAATTTATTGCTACGAAATCTTATCTTCCAGAGATTATGTTAAAAAAATCAGATGACTTTTCCTTCCTAATGCTATTTTTTTCCCCTGTTCCCTCTGTTAGATTCATCACTCAAATTAACCACAGAAAACCCAGCAGCTAGTTTTGCATTATGGTGTTTTTGCACATTTTATCGTTTCTTTGCACTCAATGGTGTTTTAAGCCCCCACCGTCGACTTCAAGGCAGCGCTGCGAATGTCGACTTCAAGGCACCGAACCCTAACCCTAACCCTAGTGCCTTCCATGCAGCGCTGCCTGCAAGATGATGTTAAGGGCTTAAAACAATATTTGTTTGCTATTATTGTTTCCTCTTTTTCTCTTTGCCACACTGAGCCCAAAGCAGCTCTAAATCCCAGGTCCGCTCTGATAGGTTACTGTTTTAATTGGCTCGGCCAAATTCAATTAGATGGATGTTGACTTTGAACCTGCCATGGCAACCACATGGCACTGAAGAGCAGAGGATCTGCTTCATGTAGCGCACTGAGACACAGGCACCGTTTACATCAGACGGCCCATCTCACAGTACACTCACCCTAGCACACACACTACATCTTACACAGTAGTACACTTACACTAAGCACACACACTTACATCTCACACAGTACACTCACACTAAGCACACACACTTACATCTAGCTGCATTATTATGAACCCAATCCAGTCATCAAGAATGTGGGCATGCATCAGGAGCGCACTAAGTCTATTGATAAAATATGTATTAGTGGTATATACAACTTCAGACTACATAAAATGAAGTTTTTTTAAACAGTGGGAGAAGCCAATGGGGATGACTGACAACAGTCAACCTACTCTTGCAATTTAGGAGATTTAAAGCACCCACACACTTGATGGTAATGTTGATACCACATTCTTTCACACTCCAGCGTAGCAAAACATTCTGTTCACTAGATTCCTCTCCTCCATTTCATCTGGAGCTCTGAGCCCACGTTACCCCATATGTCCACGCCATAGACATCCCAGGACCATGGCCAGCTACCAAGCGGGGTCATCCCTCTGGGGTCTCTGGGTCCCATGTTCCCCGGGTCCCATGATCCCCGGGTCCTATGTTCCCCGCTCGGGGTTAGGGATAGGGTTATGGTTAGGGTTTTACAAAAGGGTTCTATGTTTCCCCGGTCCCATACAAAAACGGGGAACATAGGACCCGGGGAACATAGGTATGCTCCCCTACCAAGCCTAGCATGCTTATTATTATTAGCACTATAAATCCCACAGTCCTATGGGTGAACTAGTGAACAGATTATCATCACCAGGACGAGTGCTAAGGTTCGCACTCACAGACAGAGTAGCGCTAGCGCTGTGCGCTACATCTAGTTTAATGCTGCGAGTTGGTGCACAGTGAGTAGTCACCCAGAAACTGCAGTGACAAACGACGGCTTCAGGCTGTTTGAGTGACCTTCAGCTGAAGTCTGACTGTTAGACCACCCACAGTCTGACCAGTCACACAGAGCACTAGCTGAGTTAAAATTCAAACTCCCCTTTTTATGCAAATTCTAGCCATTCAAAAACTACATCCTGAGGTTGAAATTCAGATCAAATATTTTAAGTTGCATAAGAGAAACAATTCACTAGAAGGGATTCACTAGAAACACTGATTTGCATATGGTATAATGCAAATGCATTTGTTGAGATTTTATTACATGTTTATTTTTAAGTTGCCCTGACAGCCTTAAAATCCTCCTTTGAGGAGAGAGTCCATTTTTCAATCAGCGATTAAACTATGAGAATGCGATGGATGGAAACCCATATTACTGGAACCTATGTGGGAGAAGGTGTAGTAGTAGCAGCTGCCGTAGTAGTAGTAGAAGGCGTAGTAGTAGTAGTAGTAGTAGCTGTAGGTGTAGTAGTTGTAGTAGTAGTTGTAGTAGCTGTGTAGTAGTTGTAGTAGTGGGAGAAGGTGTAGTAGTAGTAGTTGTTGTAGTAGAGGGAGAAGGTGTAGTAGTAGTAGTAGTAGTAGTTGTTGTAGTAGTGGGAGAAGGTGTAGTAGTTGTAGTATCAGCAGAAGGGAAGTCTCTAAAGGCTGCATACAATCTGTGTTTACTGTAGTGAGAGCAAATAAGAAACACACACACACACACACACACACACACACACACACATCACGTGACAAAGGCGAGTGAACCTGGGCTTCCTCTTTCCCCTGTGTTCTTGAACAGCACTTAGGCCCCTCAGTTCCACACAGCAGAAGTAGGTTGATGACAGCAGCTGACAGCGGCAACCACCAATCAGACCGCAGCATTCAGTTGGGCCAGGAACTGTGATTGGTTAATACATGGGACAAACCACCCCTTTGCCCAAGTGAGGAAGTAGTGGTGTGATATGGAGTAGTGCTTCAGCTGGAAATATGTCAGTGTGCAGGCCCTCGTACAACAGACCTGTTTATTAATTCATCTCCATTCACTCACACAGATGAGTTAGTTTGTGTAGTATCAACTGGGGATAGGGTGTATGTGTGTGTGTGTGTGTGTGTGTGTGTCAGGGTGGGGGAGCAATGGAATGTTCACATCAACTTCATTCTGACCTACCTATATACTCCCTATATTCTACCTGTATTCTGGATATATTGGTAATTGGTAATGCTGTCATCACAGAGAGAGAGAGAGAGAGAGAGAGAGAGAGAAAGAAAGAGAGAGAAGAAGTCACATTAAATACGTAGTGTACTGTTTTGTTATGCATATGTTTTATAAATTGAGGAAGCATTTGCTGTGCGGGGATGACTTTGCTATCCCATGGTGCATTGCCAGTGAGTGAGTGCAGAGATGAGTGTGATGGAGCGGAGAGCCGGGCTACATCAGGTTTCCCCTGAGAGGCAATCCGACACAGTTGTCCCCTATCACCACCTCTCTCTCTCTCTCTCTCTCTCTCTCTTTCTCTCTCTCTCTTGCTGGGTTAATGTATCTGTCTGTCTTCCCATCCCTATCTGCTGGTCTCTGGGTTAATGTATCATTCTCTGTCCCTCTCCTCCTCTCTCCTCCCATCCTTCAGTCCCTGGGTTAATAAATCTCTCTCCTTATCTGTCAGTCTGTGGGCTAATGTATGGTTCTCCCTCTCTCTTTCCCTGCCTCCCTCTCTCTCCCTCCCTCTCTCTTTCCCTCCCTCCCTCTCTCCCTCTCTCCCTCCCTCTCTCTTTCCCTATATCTCCAGTGTCTTATGATCTCTGGTGTAATGTACCGTTCTCTCTGTCTTTCCATCAAGCATGTACCAGTCTTGACAATGCATGACTGTTTCATTCATTCTTCCTGATCCCTTATGCATGTCATCACTCCGTCCTCTCATACGTAACGTATCCCTTCCCTCGTCTACCAGGCCGTCTTGGCCCAGACTCTACCCGACGTCGGCTGTCTCGTCTACCAGGCCGTCTTGGCCCAGACTCTACCCGACGTCGGCTGTCTCGTCTACCAGGCCGTCTTGGCCCAGACTCTACCCGGTGTTGGCCGTCTGCCGTGTATGAGTGAGAGCGTTATTAATTCACACTTTACACCCTCTCTCACATAGCTTCAGTTATTAGTTGCCAGGCGGGCCCTTGTCCTGCTCACATACGGCTCACATCTGGCTGGGATCTGGCCCATTGTCAGCTGTTGTCCCCCTGCCTGCTGAACTGTGACAGTGTATGAATGAGAGCATCATTACGCTAATTCACACATCATATCCTCTTGCACAACCCATCAGCTGTCTACCAGGCGGATGCTGAGTTTCACATGAGTCACATCCGGCCCAGATCTGGTTCATGTGGCACAAATCCTATACAGTGTGAGCTGCTGCCCTACCTGCTTTCACACAAAGTGTGTGTGTGTGTGTGTGTGTGTGTGTGTGTGTGTGTGTGTGGGTCAACAAATCACCATCGTCTTCACTAAACCCTGTAAAAATAGACCTGTTTATTTTTCACCTCAAATCAATTTCGCATTTATAAACAACCAATCATTCAGTAAAACTATGTCAATATCTGGGGTCACTTTGGGAAAACAGTCAAATATCAAGATGGAAAAAAAAGTGGTGGGTTATTTTCCCCCCTTAAAACAACACGAGGCTTACATAATGTATGTCAAATTCACCTACTGCTTCCTCTCACACATCCCCTCAGTAATTAACCAGGCATCTGCTGAATGTGGTCCATGGCTGGCCTATTCGGCCCACTGTCAGCCCACAGTGTGCCACAGACTGAGAGCATCATTAATCCACTCATTAGGAGCGGGTGTGGTTCTGTGGCGCTGCTGAATCACGATGACATGCGGGCGTCACGGTAACAGTGGGGTCATTTGATGGACGGCTGCTGCTGCTGGCGTGGGGTGGGAGTGACAGGCTGACAGATTGAGTTAATAAGAGGGGTACGGGATGGAGCTGATCTGAACATGGCCGCATTCAGTTTATATATACACACAACATGCCCACACACACACACACACACACTACCACACACACACAGTGAGAGATAGGGAGAGATAGATAGGCTATCTTCCCAATTGGCTACTCACACACATGCACACACAGACAAAAACGGATCTTTCCCCACTGTCTGTCTCTCTCTCTCTCTCTCTCTCACACACACACAGTAATGCAGAGGGGAGTAAGGGGGTGTGAGTGGAGAGGCATTATAAGAGACATGGGAAATGAAGATGAAAGGGAGGAGATGTGGAACTGAAGAATTACAGAGAGATGGCAAAATGGGATGGAGAGAAACACTGAAAACATAGAAGCCAACAAAGCAAGAAACCAGTCAGTCAGAGCGGGATGAGATCTAAGCAAAAAGGGAAAAAACAAACGAGGCAGAAAAGACAGGAGACAGGAGGGAAAAGGGGAAAGGAAGAGGAGTGCATCAATATTGAAAGACATCAAAGCAAACTGTATTGGGGGGAGGGGATAGTGTGTTGGTATGGGTGATTTTTGAGACCACCTCTCCTGTGACTTCCATGCAGACATTTTGTGTGCTGTATGTTTTTTTATGCTTTTGTGTGCTGTATCCTTTTGATATACTTGCATTATGCAAAGATCAAAGTCAGATGTGTTTGTAAACCCTGTGGATAACATGGCAGATACGGGGAACCCCATAAACGCTGCTATGTTTGCAATACTGCTTCATGTAGCATACATGTATGCGCATGTATAATTATGCTTTTTATTAATGGTCGAGGGTGCACGGCTTTCCTGTGTAATGTTCGCGATCATGTATTTGCTCACAGAATCACCCTTCCAGTAGTTAGTGTCGATGATACATGATTGACAGACAGTTTGCAGACTCGTTGGGTCCGACTGAGGCGCGCTCCACAGCTGTGTTGTAGCCTGTACCGCTCGGTCACACCGCGCTGTATGGCGCATGCATCCGTAGGCTGGGCGGTCGGGCACGTCCCCGTCATTAACCATTCTCCTCACATTCACCTTGCAGTCACAATTATTCAGTTTGCGTGCACGCCGCACCAGAAACTGGGTCAGGGAATTTAAAGCTGCAGTGCTGTGATTTTTTTCCCTGACCAGCATTCCCGGCGCCCGCAGCGAGATAGCGCTATTTAAACCCACATTGTGTCGGAGTCCATAGAACAGACTATCTCAAGCATTAACAATGGAACAATAACCTCTAGCATTCTCCTTGCGGGTAGGGATGAGACATTTTCATAGGCCTTGTGTATTCTGCGACCCAGTGAAGATATTATTTAAGCATTCCTACACAGCTAGAAATAAATCTAATATGAGTTAATCAGTCCTGCAGTGGTGATGTGATGGCTCTTGCTGTCCTGTGGCTCTTAGTGTTGTGTAAGGTTCATTTTGATGAGAGTCCCGTCTCTCTCTCTCCCACAGCCAGCTGTGAAGACAGAGCATGAATTCAAGCATGGCAACAGCACAGATGACATCATACTGCATTAAGAAGATGGTGCCATTCTCATGCAAGCACAGAGAGAGAGAGAGAGAGAGAGAGAGAGAGAGAGAGAGAGAGAGGGAGACTTGTTGTAATTGACCTTTTATTATGAGCAAATCAACACAAAAGACCACACATACAGTAACATTTGAAATCAGAACTCTCAGAAATGTACAGAATACAAACCCTAACATTGTGTGTCATTATTATCATTTTAAATACTGATAAGGTATAAAAACAAATATATTTTTTTTTGCTTGTTTAAATAAATGGGCCAAACTATCCTCTTGTTTACATCATGCCTTTGTAAAACATGCAAAAGTAAAGCTGAACTGACTAAACCCCATTTCCCCTTCAGAATTCAAAACAAAACTATGAGGGAAAAACAACCAAAACAAAACAAACACCAGCTTATCTTCTGGTTGACCTCAAGAGGCCGAACACACCTGGACACACACAGCTCCCATCAGAACGAACAGGTGCTACAGCGCATACAGTTCTCCTGTACTACGAAGCAGGGTTACAGTCTTATCCAGGTAACTTCAGGAGTGACTGCTGGTCTCTAAAGAACACAGTCATCTTAAAAACAATACATGCTCGATCCAGGGATTTTTCCAGGGATCAGTGGTTAGTCCTGACATTCCCTGGAGGATAAAACAGTAAACTTGCTTCATAGTAGGCTACAGCCCACAGAGGGCAAGTCCAGACCATACCTGAGCCAGCTAGAAACACTGACACACCTATGCCATCGTCCAGCAACACAAAACACCTGGTTAAGCTGACTTAGTGTCTAGAAACGGTAGCAAGTCCTCCATTTTGTGTCTGTGAGTAACCAATTGCCACGTGACCTAATGGAGTGAATGTGGGCATCCAATATTTCTGAAATTTAGTTAAGAAACACACAAAAATTTAAAATGAGACAGTCTTGTCCACAAGGTGTTTTACCTGGGATCTTGTGCATGGGAGACCTTAAGCCATGTCTACCGGATCTTGGGACTAGAAAATCCATTTGGGGCATTTGTGAGTGAGGCGCTGGATCACAAAACAGCATACACACTGATGTATTTTTTGCTTAAGTCTATTTCTGTGGCCCTTATGCCTCTTACTGGGTCCTCACTACTTTGCTATGCTACTGGAAAGGCTAAACACAGCAATCACATTGCCACAGCTATAAGACTATCAGTCCTGTTGCTAATTTTAGCAGTCAATCCCAATAGGTTAGCCTTTGAGTGTGTGTTGGGGTCAGTAGACTGCTCCACTTGGTATGTGCCTCATCAATGTCAACTCTGCTGTCCAGGTACTCGTTTTACTTGAGAACTCAAATAGGGTATCTGGACATACAGGTGCCTTGACCAGGATTCTGACTATGACCTCTACAGTACAGCCCTCTCAAACTTCAATGTTAACCGCTTGACCACCACCATGTAGGGTTGCATTTTCCAAAAAAGCCTAGCTGAGTGACCACCATGATGATGAATAAGAGAGATAGAGACGCTGTTCCAATCCGCGTACTTCCGAATAAAATGCGCTATGTGTGTGTTCTTACTCGCATAGTGTGTAAATTTCAACAGGGTAGGGTCGTCTCAAATCAAACACCAACTCCGTGCACTTACCAGAAATGACAATTGTAACATTTAAACATAACATACTGGTGTTCAAATGCAGTTTGAACGCACTTAAGTGCACTCATATTTGGTATTGCAAGCACAGAAGTATGCGAATTGGAACACAGTGAGTCTCTGTTACAGGCTTGTTATATAGGCTATGCTATATAGGCTAATGTTAGCTACGATGGTGGTAACTTAGCAATACTTTTGGGTAACCAACCTCTGATTGGCTATAGGTTTAGTAACCCGAGGACGCTCAAGGCACAGAGCAAAGACTGACCAGCGGCTCACAAGATGGCTGCCAGGTGACACTCTAATCTCACAACAAACATTACCCACCTAACCCTAAAAAAGACTAAAAAGAAACTAAAAAAGTCCTAAAACAGCACCATTTTTAAGAAAAATCCTGGTTTCCTTAAATTGATTGCATTGCATCTTGTCTATCACAAATTCGCTAAGACTGAACTGTGATGATTTGATGACCATGATGTTAATATGGTGTAGCTAGCATTCACCTCTTTTAACTACATAGATAATAGAATAGCAAGCCTATACATCCTGTGATATCTTCGCTTGTACCGTTGATACTCAGATAAAATAAAGCTGTCATTGTGTCTTCTTTGGCAGCTTCCTGATTGCTCTAAAAAGTCGAGGTGAAATTGAATAGCTGAAGGAAGAAGCTTTCCCTCATCACTCACTCAGTCCACAGGAGGCAAAAACAGTCTTGATTAACACAACGCCTTAGAAATGACAGCCCCCATCAGGTAAGGACATTTTGAAGGCTACACTGTGCGTCTCGTTAGCTAAGGGACATTCGTTATGACCAGATGTATAAGGACCTCAGACTTATTAAACTCAGACTTAATTAAACTTCATGGTGTCATTAAGGTGAGAGATAAGACAGGAAGTAGAACATATAGTAGATATTGTATGAACTGACAGTAGCTGATGTGGAAAGGGCCTGGTTTGTATGCCAAATCCATGCCCAACCTAAGCCAGATCTGTTCCCACATTGGCACCTATCTGAGAAACCTTGTGCTTGTAATCATTCGATGAGAACAGGAAAACCAGTAGTCGCCTTAACATGCTGATATGTTTCCCTTTATGTACGCTGACAGGAGCCTTAGTTGGTTTAGCATTAACGTGGATGCAATATGAGACAAGCTAACGATGCTCCTTGTGAAGGCTGCTAATCATTCAGGACCTGTATAGTACCTTCCACCAGAGGCTTTAGGACTACAGTTCCCATCATGCTTTGTTAAATGGAAGAGCTAGTCCCACACACCAGTTCTCCAGGGAGTGTGGCTGATGTCCAACATCTCTACAATGTGAGCTGGGTTGAATGTAGATCAGATACTAACAAAACTAGGTAGTCTTTAATCCTGAGAGGAATATATAGGTGTGAGTGTACCAGAGTGGGGTAATGGCTAATCGCATGAATTGATTGGCTTTTTACCTGTCCACCACCTACTTGTGAAAGCCCTGATTGGTGGATAAAGGGAGGGAGGGGTGTGTGTAAAGGAGATGATCTTCTGTTTGCACAACTCAGCCCCAGCTCAGAGATGTAACACCCCCCTGACCCTGTGAGAGACAAAGTGAGCGTCGATGAAGGTGAAAAGAGAGACCAAAGAAAGAGTGTGAAAGAGTGTAGCCACACTGCACCACCAGAGACAGTGATTGGGTAGTGTACTACCAGTGGCCTAAAGATTGAACAATTGCAGTACAAAAACAAATGATTAAAAAAATAAAATAAATGAAAAACAAAACAACACATACAGTTAGGAGATCACAGCCATTAGCTTTTCATACTAACTGTACATAAATAGTAGCTAAGTTATTTAGATACAAGAGTAAAGAACCATTTCTAAAAACCCCTGTGTCTTAAAGTCCAATGGACAAGGTGACGAAGCTGAGTTCTTAGAGTGTAGGCGTGGGACACTGTCTCAGTTAAGGATTCCTGCTGGAGTCAGTTGTGTTGAGTGCTCTTGGACGCTGAGTCTATGAGGCATATTGAATTCTGGGAGAGTCCTCACTGAAGCCTACAAGGCGAATAGCTGAGTTTCCGGTACACTGGATCTGCTATACTACAGTACCTATGGGATTATGGGATGTTGAGTCCTGACTACTTGTTGGTTAATGGGGCATTGGGACCCATCTGAGTGTAGGGACGTGTCCAATGGCACGTGTCCTTGTGCCCAGTGTGTGTGTGTGTGTGTGTGTGTGTCGGTGTGTGTGTGTGTGAGGGAGTGAGTGAAGTGTGTGTGAGTGTGTGTGGACGTTGGTCATTAAAGACTTTTCTTCGTAGGGGCACTTAGTTTCCGCATGCCTCTGATCCGGCCCAGTAGCTCCCGGACGAAATCCTGCAGAAGACAAAGCCAGCATCAGCAAAGCAGTTTTTCACCAACATCATGTACTAATCACTAACATCATGTACTAATCATTACTAACATCATGTACTAATCATCACCAACATCATGTACTAATCATCACTAACATCATGTACTAATCATCACCAACATCATGTACTAATCATCACTAACATCATGTACTAATCACCACCAACATCATGTACTAATCATCACTCTAATCATCACCAACATCATGTACTAATCATCACTAACATCATGTACTAATCATCACCAACATCATGTACTAATCATCACCAACATCATGTACTAATCATCATCATAATCATCACTATGACAAAAAGAATGTGTGACATAACAACAGTGTGACAAGAACAAAAGGACGAAAATGTTTTGTGGCAAAGCACTCCAGAAACCCAGGCCTTTCAGTCAGAGCTGACCCTGCACTTCTTGCAAAATGACACTTTTCATGGCATTTTTTAATCCTGCACAGCACAACAAATGTGCACACACACACACACAGATCTGATTCAGCTGAACAAGGTCGTGAGAAGGCAGCCATCAGCACACAGAGATAGGGCCAAGTGTGGACTGGCTGCTTTCCCTGGAGAATGTGGTCTTGCAAAGGACTGTGGAAGGTTCCGGACTCTGCTGTTATCTACATTGTAGGCTTGTGGGTGCAGACGAGACTTCAGCACTTTGTGACGAAGCTACGCATGTGTGTGTGTGTGTGTGTGTGTGTGTGTGTGTGTGTGTGCGTGTGTGTGTGTGTGTGTGCACTTCAGGGGAGATGGGAACGAGGTTTCAGCACTTTGTAATGAGACTACATGTCTGGAGACAGACTGCTATAGTATTCGTATTGAACTGCAGGGAACATGGTTGGCTGTCCTTGACTTTCTCAGACCAACCCCAAAAGATCTATGTGTCTACTATCTACCTACATATCACCACTGCTTTCTGCATAGTGAGCAAATTTACCGTAATCAAGAACTTTACATAATGTATAAAAATACAGTCTGAAATGATTGACTTCCATTTGTTTGTTTTTGTTTGCAAACAGCGAACATATACAGTTCCCCTCCCCCCTGCTTTATATATAGCCTATACTCCTTTATAGGTATTGTAGGTACGAGAGGGGTTTAAGTGTGATTTTGGTACTTTTGGATTAGAGAAATTCCAAAAAACACTTCAATACACTCTTAAAACAAATGTGTTAAAAAAAAACAATGCAAGTTTAAATGTGTTAAAAGTTGTATTATTTTCAACACATGTTGTGTAACAACAAATTAAAAAAAGGAAACAACACAAACTGGGTTGCCCCTATCTGGACACAGAGATGTGTTAAAAACAGTTGTGTTGTTTTCAACACATTCGTTTTAAGAGTGTAATAAATGCTTTTCGTGGGGGTTAATGGGTGAACTGTATAGGCTGAGACCTGAGTGTCTGAGTGATGAGACTATACTACAAACCCCATACCCACCTAAGGTAATGACTGCTCTGCTCAAGGCTGAACCCTAAAGGTGGAGGTGCTGGATGTAATATGGGAACGTGTCCAGAGAGAGAGCCATGTTGTTGGGCTCGGTGGTGTAGAAACAATACTCTGGTCCATGACCCCATTATGGTGCAGCTGAAGCTCTACTGCATTAGCACTAAGGGAGCTCTCCGCCCACCCTGTTACACCAGAGTCTTTACTGATCTCCTGAGTCCTGTGTGTGTGTGTGTGTGTGTGTGTGTGTGTGTGTGTGTGTGTGTGTGTGTGTCACCACTGTCGATCCATCAGCCAGTGACCTTGCGGCAATCTGACTGACCCACACCTAGAGGCGCGTACACACACACACACACATACACACACTGGCACATTTGTCTGACAGATGGCACTTCTGTCAAATATAACCATGAAGTCAGGATTAGCTGTGTAGGAGGGTGTGTTTACACCTGTGCCTTTAAAAACAGAATGCATTGAAACATAAACACAGATGCAAACACACACACACGCACGCACTTCCATAAACATTCTGTTGTTTGTTTGACACATTCAAGGAATCTGACTCTGTACAGAGAGAAAGAGAGAGAGAGAGGTGACAGAATGAGACAGAGAGAGGGAGAGAGAACACAGAGAGAGAAGAGAGAGGGAATAGAGAGAGAGAGAGCACGGGTGCTGTTCCAGCTGTCAGGGCTCAGGGGGCCTAACACAAATTACAAGAGGACGTGTACATGGGGCAGGACTGAAAACACAAAACATATTTTAGTGTAAATTGTTAGTACAGTATAATCATTATTTTATTTTTGTATGATGCATTGGTAATACATGTTTTGAAGTATATTTTGGGGGCTTTTTCCCGTTATTCAAATCGTTATTCAAATTACCGCAGGTCGAATTCTAACCCGTGTTCATATAATGTGGCCTCAGGGTTCCGACTCAAATGTAAAATTCCATGACTTTCCCTGACAAAAAACCTGAATTTCCATGACTTACTATATAATTAATAGTATAATATATTGACCAATGATATTCCAGAAGTTTCATGATGCGTGGGAACCCTGTGCCATGAGCACTAAACTAAACTTAATAATAATATTTTTTTTATGTCAATTATACAGTTAGTATACAGTAGGGCAATTCCACAGAAAATTGACTTTTTGTCACATCCATGACGCCAGTGAAATGCCTTGGCATTTGTATGATGTGAATGATAACATTCATTTTTTGTGCATTTTTTCTCATGTACATTCTTCAGCCAAAAATAGCAAATGCTCAGATTTCATGTAATCATTCACATCATACCATACCATCACATTTTATTGGCGTTATGGATGTTACAAAATACGTAATTTTCCATGGAATTGCCCAGTATTGTTTTTTTTTTTTTACATTTGCATCTTGTGAATGAAATGTGCCATGAATATTTTATATTTTTTTCTTTTCTCCCTTACAGCCTGTAGTGGAATTTTTTCATTGGAAATGTTCTAATGGCATCATGTTGTCGGTGTGTGTGTATGTATGCTTGTTTTTTTCCATGTGTGTTTGTGTTTGTGTGTGTATGCATGTTCATGTGAATATATATGTGTCTGCATGTGCATGTGTGTGTGTGCGTGCATGTATGTGTGTGTATGTGTGGATGCCACTGCTCGCACACATTTGTATATGTGTGCATGTGTGTCATGTGTGTGTGTGTGTGCATGCGCGTGCATGTGTGTGTGTGTGTCAGTGGGTCAGTGTTACTGAAGCATGGCAGACTCTATACAGCCGCTTTTGTGTTTGACTGCCAGTTGTCTCCCCGCATGTCTGAATATGTGTGAGCCAGTGTATGTGTTCATGAGTGTGGGAGTGAGAAAGAGAGAGAGAGAGGGAAAGAGAGGGAGAGAGAGAGATGGTTGCTCATCTTTTTCCTTCCATTTTCTTCGAGCAGACGAAAGTTTTCAGGTCAGTTGGCTGCTGTGGTGGCAGAGAAAAGCTTTGTCTCTTGCCTCAGGGTGTGTGTGTGTGTGTGTGTGTGTGTGTGTGTGTGTGTACACTACAGGGGAGGTGGGGGTCAACATACACCCACACAATGCCATCACATTGACAACATCTGGATCTGAATTTAAAACCCTCCTTCAACAAAAACAGTCAAGTTAATATCTGCTCGTATATACTCCACTATCAGTTAAACCCCGGTACATATGCACATGCCCATGTGTACACACACATACACACACACATACACACACACACACACACACACACACACACACTCTGCCCATCCTACATAGCTTGTATAGTCAAGCCATAGCACACCACATGACCTCTGTCCCAGTTAACAATCGACAAACATATCAAAGAAATCTATTTCAATTTGTCTGCATTAATGAGTCTCCAGATCCTGTTATGATATCAAAGCGATCTGATTAGATGTGTCAATTGTGGCCTGTTTGTATTCTTTGTGTTTATGAATTGTTTGCTATTTGTTTGCAGCAATATACACACACTTCAACACTAACAAGTGACCAGCATGAGTCTAATGACCTGCCTGATCATTCATCCATCCTTCCATCCATCCATCCATCCACCCGTAGTCGACCTGGGGCCTATATATCACTTCATGCCAGTCTTCTCCATACAGTTTGAAGAAATTATATTATGTGGAAAGTTCTTATACACACCTCACAGAGGACTATAGAAGCAAAAAGGAAACTTATAACTATGTAAGGAGGAGGGAAAACAAAACAAAATCACTAAACAAAACAAACCAACAACAACATCAACAACCCCACTGCTGCTGCTGTTGTAGCTGTTGCTGCTGTTGTGCTGGTTGAACTAACGGCCTTTAAAGTAGCTGTTGCGCTGTGCTGTGATGTGATGTGTGTGGAATGGCATTCAGCAGTCACACACACACACACACACACACACACAAACACACAGACACACACACAGGCCCCTTGGGTGTGTGGTGTCAACCCAACCCAGCCCTGACTGTTAAACCTCCACCGCTCACACAGGCAAGCTAATAGCATGGCTGCTCAATAAAACAGACAGTCGAGGCTTAAAAGAGATCACAGTGCTTTTTATTGCTAGCACTGTTATTAGTCCACCCATGTTACACTGTAATTATACTAATAAATTACATCGCAACGCTTGCACTACTAAGTAACAAAGCAGCGGTATGCTGCTATCTGCATAGCTATGGGCACCCTACCAACCCATTTCCTAGCTCTACACCAAATATATTGAAGTGCAGTGCAGCAATATTCTGCTACATACTGTATTGTCACTCAATATGATATGCGCTAGCACTGTGCTTTTAGAAGCATGCACACAGTGGGGCAAAGGCACTGTGATATCTAAAGGCACTGAAGTGCAGCTCAAAAGATATACTTTGGGTTTCTGAAATAACAAACTTCTGTGCTTTGGGTTTCTGAAATAACAAACTGCTGTGCTTTGGGTTTCTGAAATAACAAACTTCTGTGCTTTGCAGAGGTCGTTCAGTTGAGCCCTGTTTCATCGAAGTGTCAGGTAGAATACACACGGAACACACCATTCATGCATAAATGAACTGAGCAGGTAGATCAGTCAGTAGTAATATACTCACCTCAGTAGGCTTATAACAGTCTGTGAGGGACTCCTGAAGAGTGGAGAAAGTCACACACACACACACACACACACACGGATAAACACAGAGATAGAGGTTAATATGGCACACTGGTGGACTATGGAAAACCATTACAAATACAGTATCGAACAAAACAACAGTATGACAGAAAAAGGTCAGTAGGTCACATATGACATCTTGACACACACACACATACGCACACATATGCACAGCACACATACACACACACACACACACACACACACACACACACACACACACACACACACCTGTAGTTTCACAGCGCGCTCATCTTCGTTGTTTACTTCCAGGAGGTCATCAATGTCTATCTCCACCTCAGGCATCTCCTCCTCCTACAAAAACACAGCACACAAATACACACATGAGACACAACACACACTTTTACACACACACACACACACACACTACTCATCCTCTTCCTCCTACAAAAACAGCACACAAATACACACGAGACACATCACACACTTTTACACACAATTTCACATGGTACACACACAGCCCCTAACTCAAAATCCAAAACACACACAGCTAGACACAACAACGTCTGGATCATAGCACCGATACAGAGAGATCAAAGAGAAGTGTGTGTGTGTGTGTGTGTGTGTGTGTGTGTGTGTGTGTCTGTCTCTGTGTGTGTGTGAGAGACAGAGAGATCAAAGCTGGTTTAAAGGGAGAGTCCCTGCTAAATCATACAAGATACTGTAGAATAAAAATGGGAAATGCTGAGAAACACACTGATCCTGGGATCACACAGAAAATACACACACACACACACACACACACACACTCACAAACACTCACACACACACACGAACACACTCCTCATCCTCTTCGACGCAACGCTCAACGCAACGCTCAGACCACAATAACTGGATTCCTTTTATTGCCAAGAGATGAAGTGCTCTTGTCGCCTACAACGGAGAGAAACACAAACACACACACACACACCCTGTGCCTGTTAGGAATGTTCCTCTTTTGATTGGTGTCGGAACGTCTTCTGAGTGTTTCTAGGATAAATCAAGCCGACATTGATGAGTCTCGCGTTATGCTCTGAAAGCTGACCCAAGCTCACACACACACACACACACACACACACACACACACACACACACACACACACACACACACACACACACACCAAGCTCATCACTCAGCTCCTGTAACACTGAAGGTTCCGCTGCCGAATCACAGCCAGCAAGCAATAGATGATCTGCCACTTGCCACTAGTCAGTGTGATCCCTGCTTTATAGGGAACGCATCACAATGGTCAGACGTCACGTGACTGGTGTGCGTTTGCCTTTACAGAAATATGCACAAACACACACACACACACACACAGGCCTACACTTTCTCTCCCATGCCTCAAACATACACAGAGCCCACCCCTCACACACAAACACAGACAGACAGACAGACACAGACACACACACACACACACACACACACATGAAGAAAGAGAGAGAGAGAAACCAAGGCAAAATACACTCACTCACACTGACACAAGTCAAGCATCCAACAGAACAGCCCATTTAAATTCACACTAAACCCTCCATGAGTAATTTAAAACAACACACTAAAACAGGATACAGCATTGAACAATATCCCCCTTACAGACACCAATCTACTGCCTGAGCCCTGGAATATGTATGAGTGCACACACATAGCAGAGTGTGCTTGGCGGTGTTAAGCAATCCTCTCTCACAGAAAACCCATCTCCTGAGCCCCGGAACATGTATGATTGCACACACAGTAGCACAGTAGGACATCCACAGCAACCCCAGATCTCCAACCCCAACCATACTGATCCGAGATCAGTCCCCTGGTCAGGGCAGTTCATGTGCAGGGGCCACAGGGACTGTACATCCAGAACAAATGGCCTTACTGTACTGGCAAACTGATGGTCCTCGTCATTTACTAGTTGTGAATCAATGGCCTTGTCTCATTAACCTCAAGGGTACAGGGCACTACATACACACAATTATAGCTTCTGCAAATAACTGTGTGTGTGTGTGTGTGTGTGTGTGCGCGTGCGTGTGTGTGCATGTGTGTGTGTGCGTGTGTGTGTGCGTGCGCGTGCATGTGTTTTTGTATGTGTGTGTGTGTGTGTGTTTGTGTGTGTGTGTCTGTGTGTGTGTGTCAGAGGGATGGCAATCTGACCCATTTCTAGAGGTAAGGAGAGGACAGAGCCATGCCAAGTCCATTCTCCTGGCCTTCTGTCATCTCTCTGGAGGTGTGGAGTCAGACGCATGTGCTGAATGCAGAGAGGGGGAGAGAGAGAGAGGGAGGGAGAGAGGAGTAGAGAGGGGGAGAGAGGGGAGTAGAGAGGGGGAGAGAGAGAGGAGTGAAGAGGGGAAAGATAGATAGAGGGGGAGAGAGAGAGAGAGGGGTGAGAGAGGAGAGTGGCGAGAGGAGAGTGGGAGAGGGAGGGAGGGAGACAACAAGGGAGTGAGGAAAAGATAGAAGGGAAAGATAGATAGAGAGAGGAGGGGAGAGAGAGGAGGGGTAGAGAGAGGAGGGGGTGAATGAATAGAGAGGGTGGAGAGAGTGAAAGAGAGAGGAGAGACATAAAAGGAGACAAAGAGAGAGAGAGCATGTAAGAGAGAGAGAGTGAGAGAGAGAGACAGAGTGAGAGAGATGGGAGCAACATTGCCACCAATGTGTGAAATCCCACTTGTGTTGAAAACCCTCCGTAAACACTTCAAGAGACTGCAGAGTCCATACTTATCCAGCTGCCATCCTTCACTTCAGCAAGCATCTGTGATGACAGACACACACACACACACACACACACACACACACCCACACACAGTGGCCGGGCGGTGTGAAGTGATTTCTAAAAATACTGCGCTTCTGAGAGCTGATGAGAGGGACTTTCCATTGGTGTGGGGAAATGGTGTGTGTTTGAGATGTGAAAAAACATACAAAACTCACACACACACACACACACACTCTGTCTCTCTCTCTCTCTCTCACACACACACACACACACACACAATGTATGCACATAAATTAAAAAACAGAGGGATAAACACATAATACACACACACACTCAAACTCACATACACACACACGGACAAACAGAGATAGAGTTTACTATGGCATACTGGTAGACTATGGAAAGCCATTACCACGTGTACACAAATGATAAACAGAGGGACAAACACACATACACACACACACGCATCCACAGTGCATTCACACAAATGGCAAGCAAACACAATCTACGAAAACAGCTTTGAGCCACTTTCCTCTTTAAGCCCCCTGCCAAGGTGAATCAGATCAGACATTATAAACACACACACACACACACACACACACACACACACACACACACACACATAGTGCAGGTGACTCACTATCATCCCTGTTCATCAAAGGTAAGTAGGTCAGCAGGGTTGTGGCTCCTGGCATGTCTGTGGTGTGTGTATGTGTGTGTGTGTGTGTGTGTGTGCATGTGCGTGTGTGTGTGTCTGTGTGTGGGTGTGTGTGCACGCATGCGTGTGAGTGTGTGTGTGATGGAATTAAACAAAAAAACGACATTAGGTTGACTCATCCTCTCTAAAGCAGACACCCTTAATTTGTTCCTAGACCATTTCCATTGTGCTACCAATTTTGGACAAGTATTTAGTCCCATTGTGATACAGCAACATCATTACTGTATGGTGGCCATTTGTTCAGAACCAAAGCACCTTTAGGCACCTTCCATTGCACAGATCTGTCATCTCCCCTCTAGCCACTGTCCTGGCCTAGATGCGTCCTTCAGTTTAGGAGCCAGCTTCCAAAACTATGTTTCCCACAATTCTTTGCGTTTACATATTGGGAACATGGGTCACTATTTGCTACAGGCAACTGTATAGGATGCTTGCATCAGTAATGCAGTGGAACTATAAATATATACGTGTGTAAATCTGAGGGAATGTGATAATCAGCTAACTGGGACTAATCTACATGCATAATATGTAGCAAAATGGAGAGAATACCACAGTTTTCCACAGAAACACACACACACACTGTGCTTCCTATCTATCTCTCAGTACGCCTTCAAGAATTTCGCCTGCAGATCTGCCTAAAGAGGATGAAATGAAAAGACTGGAGCAAGCAAATGAAAACAGCAGGATTCACTAAACATGTGTGTGTGTGGGACTGTCTGAGTGTGTGTGTGTGTGTGTGTGGGGGGGGGGGTCCAGATTGTTACAAAGTGTGTGTCTCCAGTGTGTGTGTGTGTGTGTTCTGTTTGACAATTAACAAGTAACAGATAACTCAGCAGTGGTACCCCTCTTGCAGCTTTCCCCTCAATGTTTAAAACAAAGAAGCACACAGTAATTTATATACAACTGCACACACACACACACACACACACACACACAGGGACACAGACAGAGAGAACTTGGCAGAGAGAGAGAGAGAGAATATAAAAGAGAGAGAAAACTTAAGAGAGAGAATGAGGAAGAGTGAGAGAGAACATGAGAGAGAATGAGGGAGAGAGAGAGAACATAAGAGAGAGAGAATGAGGGAGAGAGAGAATGTATTATGGAACTGATGGAGAATGAAGGTGAAGAGAAAACAAAAGGATATGTAGATGATCAGACATGATGTGCAGAACATGGCGAGGAGAGAGAGAGAGAGAGAGTGAGGGTACATAAGAAAGAGAGAGCTATGAAAGAAGAGAGAAAGCAAGAGAGAGGGAGAAAGAGAGAGAGAAGTGGGTCAGAGTGATTAGTGCCGGTCTGCAGAGCTGATAAGGGATGAGAGAGAGAGATAGAGAGAGAGAGGGAAAGAGAGAGAGAAAGGAGGAGAGGGAGCTCAGGATTGAGTGGGTGGGTGGTAGAGGAACTGCACAGCACTGCATTTTACAACGTGAGAAAAGAGTCAAGATGGTGCATTTTGAGGCACGCACACAGACACACACACACACACACACAAGCACACACACACACACACAGACAAGCACACACACACACACGCACAAGCACACACACGCACACAGACCTGACCTAAATCACTTAAACTCACCCTGAACACCAGCACATCAGAAGCTAAAAAGTTGAAAAGCTAAAATTTCTTTCACTCGCCCTCATCCTCACACACACACACACACACACACACACACGCATCCACAGTCACACCATGGTAACTAAATGCCCCGTTCCTATGTGCTGCGTTGTTAATGTGATGAAGTGTAAGGCAACCAATTACTTGAAGTTCAAACTCAAAAACTACTTTGAGTTAAAGCTTAAGAACTAATCCCAGTCAAGATGAAGAACTAACTCCAGTTCAAACTCGACTTAATTCCAGTTCCATATTAAAAATCTATTCCAATTGCAACTGAAGACCTATTTCCAGGTCCATCAAAAGAATTCATTCCAGTTCCAACTCAAAAAATTAATTCCAGTTCAATCTAAATAATTTCCAGTTCCAGTTAAAAGAGCTGATTGCAGTTAAAGTCAGACATTGTACACTCACGGACACAGAGCGGGTCTGTCTCACTGTAGGTGTTTATTATATTATATGTGTGAGACAAATAGTTGCAGATGCTGTGATGCTATACTCTCTCTCTCTCTATCTCTCTCTGTCTGTCTCTCTCTCCCTGTGTGTGTGTGTGTGTGTGTGTGTGTGTGTGTGTGCGTGTAAGTGACAACAATTGTCAGAGATGAGATGAGATGCAACACACATGAGAGCCATTTGATTTTACACATGACGTCGAGGGTGACAAAGAATGAAAGACGGGGTGAGGGAGCAAGGGAGAGCGATAACACACACACACACACACTCTCTCTCACACACACACACACACCTCACACACACACTCACACTCTCTCTCACACACACACACTCACCTCACACACACACTCACCTCACACACACACTCACACTCTCTCTCACACACACACACACTCTCTCTCACACACACACACACACCTCACACACACACTCACACTCTCTCTCACACACACACACACCTCACACACACACATACACCTCACACATACACACACACACACACACACGGTATCATAAGGCATGACATCTATCCACTGCCCTAATACCGCAGTGTTGACAAGAAAGGCTTAGGTGCTCTCATAGCCAGGCAGCTAGGTAAGCACACACACACACACACACACACACACACACACACACACAAACACACACACACACACACACACATACACACACACACACATACTGTTACGTCCCTCTACTACCTTTGGTGGTGCTGTTCCCTCTTTTTTGACGTTTTGCTGCTCGGCAGTATGTATTCTTTGGACCTGTGTGCAGGTGCGACCTGTAACGAGTGGGCGGAGCCTTTGCCTTTATATACTGTACCTAGGCAGCCCGTGCAGTTGATGAAGACTTGTGTTCCGGCTACCTGAAGACAGTGGGCAGTCGTGGCCTACTGGTTAGGGCTTCGGACTTGTAACCGGACGGTTGTCGGTTCGAACCCCGACCAGTAGGAACGGCTTAAGTGCCCTTGAGCAAGGAACCTAACCCCTCACTGCTCCCCGAGCGCCGCTGTAGCAGGCACCTCACTGCGTCGGGATTAGTGTGTGCTTCACCTCACTGTGTGTTCACTGTGTGCTGAGTATGTTTCACTAATTCACGGATTGGGATAAATGCAGTGACCAAATTTCCCTCAAGGGATCAAAAGAGTATATATACTTTAGTATGAGTAAGTTAGTTTGGCTTTTTTTTATAGGTAAGTACTCCTTTGTCTGTCGCTTGAGTGACTTTGTTTGACACTTGGATTTAAAAGCTAACACACACACACACATTCTTCTACTTTCAATTATGCCTCCATTGTGAGAGGACACCTCTCGATAACCCAAATCTCCCCTCCCCCACAGCGTCCTTAAACAAATCGGATTCGCTCACAAAAACAAACCGTCCAATCGATCGCCTTCGTGTCCATCAAGCCCATCGTCTCCAAAATACCTCAGGCAATCCATCTGTGTGTGTGTGTGTATGAGAGAGAGAGAGAGTGAGAGAGAGAGAGAGAGAGTGTGTGTATCTAACATCATTTAACCAGACAAAGCAGTGAAACTTGCTGTCCATGCTAAACCCATCCATCAAAGATGCTCTGCTCATCCATCATCAATATGCTGATCACATTTTACACAGCTCCAATTCCACCCCTTCCTCCTGGCACCCCCTCTCTCTCTCTCCGTCTCTCCTTTCCTCCCACACACACATTATTCAATTTTCGTTATGATACTAGTTAAGAATGCTTGTGTGTGTATGTGTGTGTGTTGTATGTGTCGGTAATTCTGTTTTCTGTGTGTTGCCTTACCTCTCTTCCCCCTCTCCCTCCCTGTCCCCCTCCCCCCTTCTCCCTCACTATCCCTCTCTCCCTTTCTCTTTCCTTCTCTCTACTTCTCCCAAGCCTCTCTCAGATCAAACAGGGTCAGCTTTTGAGCTTTAGAAAGCAGAATATGGTTCAATTCCATAAGGATCGATATCTGTGCACTGTGTGTGTGTGTGTGTGTGTCTGTGTGTGTGTGTCTGTGTGTGTGTGTGTGTGTGTGTGTCTGTGTGTGTGTGTCTGTGTGTGTGTCTCTGTGTGTGTGTGTGTGTGTGTCTGTGTGTGTGTGTCTGTGTGTGTGTGTCTGTGTGTGTGTGTGTGTGTCTGTGTGTGTGTCTCTGTGTGTGTGTCTCTGTGTGTGTGTCTGTGTGTGTGTGTGTGTGTGTCTGTGTGTGTGTGTGTCTGTGTGTGTGTGCACATAGTTTTTAAAAAGGTGTACACACCCTGAGGCAGCCAACAATAACAGTTGTCTAGCAAACGCACACTATGTTCCAAACACACACTATGTTCCAAACACATAATATGTTTCAAACACACACCATGTTCCAAACACACACTATGTTCCAAACACATAATATGTTTCAAACACACACCATGTTCCAAACACACACTATGTTCCAAACACACAATATGTTCCAAACACACAATATGTTCCAAACACACAATAGGTTCCAAACACACACCATGTTCCAAACACACACTACGTTCCAAATACACAATATGTTCCAAACACACAATATGTTCCAAACACACACTATGTTCCAAACACACACTACATTCCAAACACACAATATGTTCCAAACACACACTATGTTCCAAACACACACTACGTTCCAAACACACAATATGTTCCAAACACACACTATGTTCCTTCGTTGACAAAATACCTATAATGCAGTCTCTTCTCTTTGCGTTTCCCACAGCTATGTGTTGCTATGCTATATCAGCTACAGTATGTTGATATGGAGGGAGAACTATATGTATGGAGGAAGGGAATGAGAGAGAGAGCGGCCAGTTGCTCCTATGGGAATGTACGCTGGAAAGTCAATGGTGCCTCAGGGCAGCTTTGCATCAAGGGAAGCACACACACACGCACACCCACAGACACACAAGAACGAGCAAAACAAAGGAGCTCCCATAACATGAAGAACATGAAGCTCAACACTAATCAGTTGTCTCACACATCTCTCTCACATGAACACACTAACACTAACACAAACGCAATATGCACACACACACACACACATTAACACATACGCAATATGCACACACACACTAACGCACACACACACTAACACACACACACACTAACACATACGCAATATGCACACACACACTAACACATGCGCAATATGCACACATACACTAATATACGCAATATGCACACACACACTAACATATACGCAATATGCACACACACACTAACACATATGCAATGTGCACACACACACGCTAACACATACGCAATGTGCACACACACACTAACACATACGCAATGTGCACACACACACACTAACATACGCAATGTGCAGACACACACACTAACACATACGCAATATGCACAAACACACTAACACATACGCAATGACCATGAATGACCAAACCAAAACAAAGAACCTGCCATACCTTCAATAAAAAAAGAAACACACACACACACACAGACACACTGTGTGCTTCTGAGGCTTGATATAGCCCACTGTCCCTGTGTAAAAACCTGAAGAAGCACTTTCCTTGTGAATGACCTTCATTGATTTACTGAGCACAGCCGGCCAGACCTGACCAGACAGGGAAGTCCATCATCATCAACACACACTGCTGCAGCCAGCCCAACTCTCTCCCTTACACACACACACACACACACAGTACATGCATACGCATACACACACACACCAGAGAGGTAGAGACTGATAAAGTGATAGAGTCAAGGGTATAAGAGGTGTGTGTGTGTGTGTGTGTGTGTGTGTGTGTATGTGTGTGTGTGTGTGTGAGGTAAAGAAGAGAGAGACTCTGAGAGAGAATAATGTGAATTAGACACGGCTAATTTCATATTTCACTTCTGTGATTCTACCAAACAACCAGCTCACCCATCCGGGCCAACCCAGCAGTGTTATGACTGGATTACATAAGCTTACAATGAAGACTAGGCTGGAACACACACACACACACACACACACACGGACACACACACCTACAGCAGGAGCTTCTACACAGACAGAGATGGGAAAGAGAAATAGCAAGAGAGAGAGGGAGAGAGAGAGAGAGACAGAGAAATAGAGAGAGAGGCGGAGAGGGTGGGAGAGAGAGAGGGAGAGAGAGAGAGAGAGAGCGAGGGAGAGAAAGAGGGAGAGGCAGAGGGTGGGGGAGAGAGAGACTTACAAAACGTTTAATACATCACATCAAAATAAAACATATCAGCAATGCTCCCACCGGCTATAAGCACTTATATGTTAAACATCAAACCCCCGTCTCCCCCAGCCATCAGCAAAGCTCCCTTAACACACCGTAGAGAGAGAGAGAGAGAGAGAGAGAGGGAGAGAGAAGAAGAAGAGTGGGGAGTACAGAGAGGGGAAGAAGGGAAAGAGAGAGGAATAGAGCATGGGGAAGAGAGAGGAATGATAGATTGAGAGAAGGAGATGAGAGAGAAGAAGAAAATGAGGGGAAAGAGAGAGATGGAGGGATAGAGGGAAAGAGAGATATAGCAGTGTATTCTGATCTTCCTCCTTTCCAGGAAGCAGAACTGTATCAGTTTCCCTCCGGTGAGGTGATCTGTGGTTCACTGCCCATCACTCCATCACCCTGCACTGCCCCTTGCACTGGACCAGGGACTAGTGCTCACACACACTCCATCAAATGCCCACAGTCACACACACACACACACAGGCACCCTTACCCAGATGTATACATCTACAGGCCTGGTTATGCAACTAACAACTAACAAGGTGTGCTGGACTCTAGACTGTACTGGCCTTGCTAACACTCTCAAACTCTCTCTCACACACACACACACACGCAGCTCTACCATTGGTGAGCGTATACACTAATGCCACTCAAAAGACTTTTCAAATGATGACATCTCATTACCCACAAATCCAATACACACTCTGATGGTGCACTGATTTCCCACAAGAGACAGCATCTGCCAAGCCCACTCATCGTTATTTGTCCGGCGAACTCATTTGTCCAGCAGACGGTCAGAGAATGTCCACGTCAGGCCCTGAGGCAGCATACTACAACACAACTAATGGACCCACCTGCCAGTGGGACATGAAGGGGGAAGAGGTGCAGAGAATATGCTGAACTAACTTAGTGTTCAGAAAAGTGTAATTTAGTTTGTGTGTTTGCGTATGTGTGTGTTGTATCTGTGATGTTTTGAGGGGCTGTTTAGCCCTTCTTTTCCCTGTGTGTGTGTGTGTATGTAAGTATTCTCATACTACCCCTCAAGCGCTATTAAGGTTCCCACACTGATATGCTAATGGCCATGCTAACGGGCGCTAAATGAGTGGGACTTCCTGCTACGTGTTGCCCTCAAGCGCAACAAGGGGAGGCAGAGAACACCTGGACAAATACAGACCAGACAATGCACACAGACAGATGGGGGGGGGGGGGGTTAGCAGAGGGAGTGGCTGAGGTTTGGATTAGGGCTGTGAATGAGGATTATTTTCATTGTCGATTAGTCTATGGATTACTTCCTTTGTTGATCGATTGATGAGTTGTCTGGTCTATGTCACGGCCAGTGTAATACACACAGAGGGATATGTCTTCTTCACCCATCCATGAGTAAAGGATAACACACACACACATGCACGCACACACACACTCACACACACACAGATGCACCTGGAGCAGTGTCCCTCACTGCAGTGGCTGAAAGACATTACTTACTTTACAATGTCATCCAAGAGCACAGTAATAATACTTGTGTAGGGTTTCACCATACTAACTTTTCACATTTAACTGAACTTTAGATGTAGGTGCACTTTAAATATAAGTGTAATCATGTTGTGAACTTCCCTGAGGTCTATTTCATATAAACACTTACTGCTGCTTAATACATTATAGCCTACAACATTATTTTGAACTGCTTTTGAAATAATTGTTTTGTGCTCCATCTGTGTCATTTTAGGATTGTTAACAGATTAAAAAGCTATTTGGGGTAAATCACACTGTTGTATAAGACAGTTAGCAGTTCAGAGCTATGTAAAAAAGAAGATCCATGGGATTTCTGGATGTCATAACTATGGATGTCCATGTCCTTAAAACTATTAGTGGTGGTACGATTTGAGATGACATCTGTTTAGTGTAAGAAGGCAACAATTTCAGTCTTTTTCATGTCTGTCAATGTCTAGTCTAGGTATTTTATGCCAGAGAGAATGTGTGTGTGTGTTGATGATGATGATTAGCGACTTCAGGGAAAATTCGCCAGCACAGCTGATGTTTGGCCCCGTTTTTTTTCTGCCGCATAGTCTGGCGCTCGGCCTTGACATTCCCGCGAATACATATCTGAAGTGTCAGCCCTGACTGAGCGCGTGCCCCAGCCGCTATCAGCAGCAGTAGCAGCAGCATCCCTCTCTCCTCTCCTCCCCCTACCGTGGATGTTCACGCGCGTGAAAGCACAGACGGTCGGGCGCGTGAGACATAGGGGTGGGGGGCACTCTGAAGGAGGTCACCCCTCGGCTCCGGGATTGGCTGAAGCGGGGGGAGACTATGGATAGATCGAGGAGACGAAGATGATGGGAACCAACCAATCAACGAGGATGCAGATGACAGGCACATCGCCATAACCCACTGCCCCTGTTTCTCGTATACCGATACCCCCCCTCCTTTACAGTAGACCATCCCCATCCCCCAATATTCGCGCCTGGCTGCCTATCACGCACAGTGAAGGCGCAAAATGCTTTGGAGGCTTTAAGCAAACCTCATGTAGCCAGCTGGGACTGTGCACCGAAGAAATGTTGGGGGAGCGGAGAAGCCGATGACACATAGGCAATGCATAGTCAAACGTGTACCTAACCGAATATGCCCTATGAAGACGCAATGAGATGCTATCGATGCTGCACAGCTGTTCAAACCCCTGGCATGTACTGAGCATCTTGAAATGGTAAAGCAATTAGTTAAATTAGCTATTCATTCAGTATGTAGACTGATTATGATAAGAACATTAAAAGCCACCAAAATAGTAAAAATTATTACGGCTCCAGTTATCATTTTGCTTGGGGTTCCCCCCATGCTTAAACCAGACTCGATGCAGAAGGATGCGGAGAGACAGACGGAGAGGGAGAGAGAGAGAACAATCGACAATGTTCCCTTCACCCTTAGAGCAACGTCTGCACTGTTATCAATATAAAACTACATCGACTGAAAAATATGTGGCAAAGTGTCCAGGCATTCGTAGAAAAACGAGCCGTGTTTCTATTGGGGTCACCTTTTATGAAGACCTGCAACCATTTAACCGGGTACCCAGTCAGACTGAATCCACTGATGAAGCATAAGCAATGCGCGCACACATACACAAACACTAACTATTTACTTACAAGAAGCTGTTCTGTTTGCATTGACAGACATGAGCTAATTCTTTAACACCGGTAAGGTTCACAAAAAAACAGCTAGGCCGCTCAGACAGGTAACGGTAACGGGTTCGGTGGTTAAGGCTCTTCACGCACCTCGCAGTCGTACAACTCGCTCAGCTGTTCGATGATCCATTCCTCCAGTATCAGTCTCTTCCGCAGCTCCTTCCTGTCGTACTTCACTGTCACTTTCCCCTGCTTTTTCTGGACCGGGTCTTCCCGAGCCATGGGTCCGGAGACAGCGCACCCAACGACGGGTGCTGGCTGGAAGAACACCCGTCCCGCGGAAGGTAGAAGCTCAGTGGTGGTCTCTGCGCCGGCAGACATTGCGATTTTGCGGGTCTGGTGGTGTGTGAGGTGTGCGTGTTTTTGAGGGACTTAGAACCGCTGTAACAGACTGACAGTGTCGCTGCAAATTTCAAACACCTGCTATTTGGGGCTCATAGCTCGCTCTTAAAGCGTGGTGCTCGGGGTGGGAGGGGCCTCCACGATGCGTTCTTCAACAGACTGTCCAGGCGCGAAGCGGATTGGACAGACGCAGGCATCCCCTCCCCGGTCACCATGCACCGGCCCTCTCCCCTTCCCCCGACAGCCCCGCACGGCTAACTCATACGGCCACAGCTGGTGCTGATAACTTGTTTTGGCACGGTGCACTCGGAGCTGACCCAGGGCCCGTCCTGCAGTTTTGCTCACAGCTGTGAGCTCTTCGACTGACACAGCGTAAGCTGATCTCCATTCAGTTCATTTTTTAAAAAAAAAACTCAAAGCGCGATCTTGGCGCAGGCAACAGAATGAGACAAAATATCCGGATTTGATAGCAAGCGCAATGTCCTTCATTAAATGTCAGTCAGCAGAAAACTGTAGAGACACACTGACTCTAAAGAATACCTGCTTTTTCTAAAGACAAACAACAGTCTGGCCTATTTGGGCTGCTGGTGGAAAGGTAATCTCCTAAACCCTTGTGCGCAATTACCCATCGGGGAGTAGATTTTGATAATCACGGTCTATTTACCAGGCGGCAAGTCAGCCTTAAAAGGGTGTATTTAAAATGGGAATAACTCAGCAAGCAAGCCCTGATTAGAGGCAGAGCTTAGAATATGAGACACAGATACAGTTGCATGTCACTCCCAAACAGAACACACACACACACACACACAGTGGGGCTGTTAAAGTAGAGGACACAATGCCTCACCCAGGAGTTTGCAACTTTCCTGCAACTCAGTATGCCCTAAGGGTCAGTGTGTGTGTGTGACTGAGTTTGTGTGTATGTGTGTGTTTGAGAGAGAGAAAAAGTGTGCAGGAGAGAGGGTGTATGTGTGAGAGAGTGTGAGTAAAGGGGAGTGAGTTTGTGTGTGTGTGTGTGTGAGAGAGAGAGAGAGAGAAAATAGTATGTGGGAGAGAGGGTGTGTTTGTGTGAGGGAGAGATTGTGAGTAAAGGAGAGTGAGTTTGTGTGTGTGTGACATTAATGTTGGGGTGATTAAGGAATGATGTGTCTGCCCCACTCAGAGATGTAGGCCTAATGGCCTGTTATGTAACACAGTGATAATGCCACCAATGGCTGCCACAAACACACACAAACATTTGAATACCTGAGGTGTCTACACTATACTGTTTTATGCAGGCTAAGCATGACAAGGTCTCTCTCACACACACACACTCTGTGCAGCACTCTGGAGTATGTTTATAAAAGGCTGTCATCTCTCTCTCACACACACACACACACTCTGTGAGCACTCTGGAGTATGTTAAGGGCTGTCATGTGGGCTCTTTCTGTCCCGTTTTTTTTATTGCCACAAACCATCATTGCCAAAGTGTTCAATGAACAATACATTAGCAAAGCAATGAGGTGTTTATCTCTCTCTTTCACACTCACTCACTCACACACACGCACACCTTCAAACGACTGCATAAGATCAACAGGTTTATACACAGAGTGGGTTAGACAGCATGTGTAAGGCAGATATGCACTGGGAAGAAGCTAAAATTACACCTTTCAGTGAGAAAAGTCCACAGGGAAGCTAAAGACTGTGGATCAGAGCCGTATATAGAGCTCTGCTGTGGATGAGTAAAGGACTCCCTCTGCTGACCACTCAGGCACAGTACAGGTGGAGGTCCCCGCAGACCTGTAGAAGTTGACTGGCACTGAACTTGTTTCCATCTGTCCAGGATCCGGTTTCTGATCTTGCATGAATCCGGTTCTGATTCGGCATGAATCTGTTCTGTTCTAGAGTGCCTCTCAAGTAGCCTGGCCTCTGCCTGCCTACATACTTCCACTCGATTTCTTTTCTCTACACTCCGTCTGGAATAGATTGATTCGCCCTTGTTTACTTTGGCAGTTGGTTACTCTAAGTCACAGTCAAGTAGGATGTTATATCGTCAGCTAAACTTTAGTCTTCTTTCTTTTCTCTTTCTTCTCTTGTAAACAACTTGTTTTACAAATGTATGTTTGCTTATACAGAATGTAATCGATTTGTGGTTTTGCAACTGATCAACAAAGTATCATTTTCTTGTGTTTCATCTATAGGTACTTGATAGCAGTAGCTAGCTGCTCTTATTAGCAACGTATGCATTAAATTAAATGGCCATTGTTGCATTGGTAGCATCTAACAAACATTTAAGAGAGCCCTAGTTAATAAAACATTGGGTTAGGTTACCTGTTTTGAAGTCGTTTTTTATATAGAAACCCACCTTTGTATGACCTAGCATTTCTTGATATCTGGTTAGATTTCCATAATTTAGATTGCCATGAAAATAATTACCTTGGATCTTAATTCATTCTAAGCAAGATTAAATCATGAGGTTTACAGGATTGCATGCATTCAGATGAACTTCTGACACTTGTTCTTGAGTTTATAACTGTTAACACACACACACACACACACTCTGATGCCTTTCTTGAGGATGCCCACTCTGCCATATTCCTATGGGATTTTCAATATAAATAAAATGTTTACTTAAGATATTTTGTCTACCCAAATGTAACCATTCTTTTTATGTACAGCTTTCAACATGTTGCAAGGTGTGTGTGTGTGTGCACACGAGTGTGTTTGTGTGTGTGCATGTGGATCAGTGAGATAAGGAGGGGGGACACAAGATGTTAGGGCCTAATCACACCACAAGCATGGTATGTGTATTACATACGTATAAGTATACTCTTTTGATCCCGTGAGGGAAATTTGGTCTCTTTATCCCAATCTGTGAATTAGTGAAACACACTCAGCACACAGTGAACACACAGTGAGGTGAAGCACACACTAATCCCGGCGCAGTGAGCTACCTGCAACAACAGCGGCGCTCGGGGAGCAGTGAGGGGTTAGGTGCCTTGCTCAAGGGCACTTCCTATTGGTTGGTGTTTTGAACCGGCAACCCTCCGGTTACAAGTCCGAAGCTCTAATCAGTAGGGCACGGCTGCCCCACAATCTGTGTTATGTGGCTACAGCGTTGTGTTTTATTTGTGCATTCATACCAGAAATGTCTCTGATGCGCTGCTGCTGCGGCCAGTCTGCTTATTAAAGCGTCTTTCCCCTGTCTGGATGGAAATTCCACATGAAAAATAGGCAACAGTTCTTTTCTATCATGTTGAGCCATGCCTGAAACGTGTTACTATAACATGACACCGAAATGAAAACGGACAGGTAACGCAGTTGACATGCAGTTACCACGCTTGCGGTGTGATTAGGCCCTCAGAACCTATGGTATACCATGTCCATTGCAGCGCCAAGTGTGCTAGATTCAGACTGTCAATTTCGATCCTAAAATAGGGCCCATATAGTTGTTGAGATTTAAAGAGATTTTCTTTTTGAAAATTCCATAAGAATATTAGGCATAATATGCTAAATTTATCTACATAAGATTGTCGTTTATTATATTTATATACTGTCCCAACTGTGTTGTACATAAAGATGCCTGGATCGACGAAGAAGTCCTGTATCTCCTGCCATGCCATGATTGGCGTGGCAAGAAAAAAGTGCCACCTTTGTGCAGGGGAGCAGCCATACAAGGCAATTAAAATTAACAAGCTTAAGAAAATTGAAGAAAAAATACCAAAAAAGTTAAACGCCATAAAGGCTTTGGATAGTGCCTTCATTGTCGAAGCAGACGAAAACAATTTTTAAGGCCCAGCTGCACCATCTGGAAAAGCAGCCATCCAGGGAGATGAATAAGGCATTTGCCACTATCAAAGGGGTCTTCGAGACCTTCCTCAACTGTAAGCATACTTCAGTATAGTTTGATAACAAAACAATTAGTTTCTCATACTTTATTGAACTTTAACTATTACACGGCTCTTCATAATGCTGCAGAATGCTTCATTCACTTTGTGTTGCAAACTATTTGTTTCTCAGCAAAAGCCGCAATGAAACTGTAACAAACAAAGAGTCATATCATGTGGAGTTTATTTTTTCGTTTTAGGAAGTAGCCATGTAATAAGTGGGATAATGTATAGAACAGCGGTCATTATCAGGAAAATAAGTCCCTTCAGGACTAAGTCAGACCCCTTCACTGGGGCGTCGGGGTACTGTTCGCCCTGTCGGGACTTATTTTCCCGATAATGTCCGCCGATCTATACATTATCCCTTCCTTATTGAACCACATAATAACAGTACATTCTGTCTCATGTTTCACAAAATATCATTCATAAATATTATTTATCTTTTTTTGTTAAATCTACATCTGGAGGATTAAAAAATTTAATAGGAATGGTTTATTGACAATTCATTGAGATCCAATGTTATTGTGATGTTTTTTCCCGCAATCAGAGTAAAAAATGATAACATATATAATATTTGTAGTGTTTATTTAAGCAATGAGTCGGCCACAGGTTCCAATTTAATTAAGGGTGTTCTTAGGCACGTTAGCAAAGCTGTTCCCCTTAGCTGTTCTAAAATCAGTGGAACCAGAAACCTCTTTTCTATTTAATTGTTTTTTTCTAAAATTGTTACTACATGTACTGTACCTGGATTTAAGACATATAAACCCATTTTTCTGAATTCATGCTTACATCAACTCATCTGTTATGAAAAAACACCTGAAAGCACCATGCCGTCAAAGGCAATTTAAAACGAGTCAGAAAAGTCGAGACAGGACCAATCGTCAAAATTTCGATGTCCACCACTCTAGTTCATACAAAACAAACCAGAAAAGGGACTCAAAGTGCTAAAAACCGGAATTTTCCTTTAAACACTGGTGTAGCAGGGGTAATTATGCTTCCCTGAATTTCCCCATCTTCCTCACATGTTATGTGCACAGTTTGTAGTTTCCCACGCCTCTGAGGTACACTGCCCTACAAAGGCTAAGTGCAGTAACTACGCCAACATTGAAACTGAGAAAAATGCCTCTAAAGTTTTCATACTGGCCAGTCCAACATGTTGCAGGTACAATAGTGTTGACACTTTCAATTAATACCTTTTTAGGAAGAAAAAAGAACAATGATATGACCTTTGACCCGCAAAATGTAGATACTACACTCTGCCTTTGAATTACCTTGATCAACTAGAACACTATTACAAAAGCAAAGTGCAGTATTTACAATTTAGATGTGTTCAGACTTCCACTTTTTTCTATTCCTTATGTGTTTTTATTGATTTTAATCTGTTTTGTGGTTTGTTTATAGATGTTTATAATAGGTTGAGAGTATTGAAATTGCTTGTAACCTTCAATAATCAATTTTTGTCCTAATGTCCCTGTCACATCGCAGTCCTAAACATTTTTTTGTCATCAACATTGTCATTATTTTTCCAAACATCCTTAACATTAGACACAATCAATTGTATTTTGGTTTGTGGATTTTCATTTTAATAGAAAATTCATTCATTAAATACCAAAACAGCACTTACAAATATAAACAATTTAAATCAGTGCTCTCAGGTCAGTGCTCTCAGGGGCTGTGTGTGTGGGTGTGTGAGTGAGAATATTTTTTTTCACTCCTTTTCACTCCTCCTCAGCCAGATTCTCCCAAAAGTGACGGCGGCGTGGGGGCATCATTGGGCAGAGCTTAGAGATGATGTCCATCTTCTTCTCCCTCTCTACCCCCTTGTCTCCAAGTCTCATCTGCCCAGGACACTCCAAGGTCACCTATCAACCAAAATGTGTCTATAATGGCAAGTTATACAATGTTAGGTTTTCATGTGATATATTTTATGCTTTCTTACCTTTACTTCTTCATGAGGAAGTCACATTCAGTGTACTCCTCTTCATCATGAGTCAGTTTGACGAACATGTTCCTGGAGCCCCTTCTCAGCTGGATGATGGCCATTCCAGACAGATTTGGAACCTTTTTCAGTTTGTTCACTAAGTGGCCGCTGCTCCAGGCAAGAATATTTGTGCACTTGAGGTCCACTATGTTCACTCTGCCAGATTTTGATGATGCAATTACTTCCTTGAAGTCTTCAAAGTCCAGGACGACACCTCCAGGTTTTTTCCGCATTGCTTTTTCCACTCCATGGTGGAAGCTATCCGCACTCATGAATGTGTGTCCTGGTTCAAAAAACTTCAAGGTTATTGCTTGGATGTTATTCATGGAGTGATTTACAACTTTAACCAAGGTGGTCAACAGGGTCCAGTTTTTATTCTGCGCTGTGCAGTTGCCCATCCAGTAAGTCACAAAGTGCGCATCCTGCTCCTGATGAAGGGAGATGACAAACGTAGATGCCACTTCTGCTGCTGATCTGCCCGCAATCCCCTCATGCCATATCACAGACAGTGGGCCTGTTCGAATTGTTCACTCGTTCACTCACTCACTCATTCACTATATAGTGTTTGCTATATAGAGGACTATATAGGGGGCTATCTAGGGAACCTGTCGATTATTAATTTCGGACACTCGGGATGTTGCTGTTGCCACATATTCATGCGCCGGATTTTCGTCAATTATCTCGGTCGCATAAACAAACGCAAATGCGAGTTGACACACGTGTGAGGCCATGGACAACAAGGGTGCTGTTTCTGGATGAGTATTAAGGCTGGGATTTCTCAGCTGCATTGAAATAATATTTCAATATATAGCCTACATTTGATTATTGAAATAAAATAATAAAGATCTGTGTACATCCTAACTTTATTTAGGCTAACACAACATGGGTTACATTGGTTACGTTGCTGAATTTGCCTATGAAAATATATAGGCTACACATTTGTAATCCTAATGATAAACTATATCAACTATATAACATGATATAACCGTTAGTTAAACGTTTTTAAAACTTCCATAGGCTCTCGTGCATGTATAGCGTCTTGTCTTGACTAACGTGAGCTAACATCGATACAGTGAGTGTTTAGAAATGGATCCGATTCAGGCCTTAGTTGTTACTCTGTTTGTCAAAGTGTTGGTGCTCAGGTTAAGAAGGCGAAATAACACGGCAAGGGCAAGACGTCTCCGTATTTTGCTCGCCAGACATAATGTCAACGAAATGGCAAGGGTAAATATCACATTTATTACTAGCGGCGTTACTGTTAATGCTAGCGCCCTTCTTGGCAGGCACGATTTCATTCAATATAGCTTAATACTGCTTGTTCTTTTATAGAAAGTCTGTCGACACCCTTTGTCATTTCTGAGTTTGATTTGTAAAACAAAACTGTTACGTTAGTATTAGGCTACGGTTACAGTAATATCTCACGAGCCAGAGATCTGTCTTGCAGTGAAGTTGGTTTAACGATAGGCCAACACCTCTTTTTAAAATATCCACAAGGTTGAGCCATAGGAACAACAGTTAGGCAAACGTGTTCGTAAATGTGTTATCCCACAACTAACAGACTTTGCCTTTCAGAAGTTAAAACAAATCTTTTATATTGCTAATATATTGCAGAATTCTCACCTATTTCTCATGATCCTCCTCTTGACGTGGGGAACCAAGTAGCCTTTCACATAATTGGCTTGCAGCAAATATATTTTTAATTGCCATGCAATGAGGTGTCGACAACCTTTATATTTCAAGTGTTGTACATAAAACATTACCATCTTACTTCTTGTTTAAGTAGTTCACTATGACAACTTAAAAACTACAAAAATAAAACACACTTAGTAGTTTAGTAGTGACACTTTATTTGGTGCTGATTGCGCTCTTGCGCACCGACGACTGGCGGTATTCTGGCTGGGGCCTTGAACTACAGGTCCTAGTATTTCTGTTCTGGCTCGCCAGTCCCGAAATACAGAGTGGTGTCACGGGTAGTGATGTGCCCAATGAAGCGAGGCTTCGGAGCTTGTGTCGAGCAGAAAGGGGCGTGCCAGATGAAGCCCCGGTTCGAGGCTTGTGTCGTTTCCATAAAAATCACGTGACTGATGACAAACGAGGCCTCGGTTTGTGAGTGTGACGTCTGAAGCTTCGTTTGGGACACACACCCACGTGACTGCTTCGGAATCTGACTCAAAGACTTTGAATTGCGCAAACCAGGGCACCCGCTCTAGTGTCGGAATGAGTTGTGTTGTATTGCAAGAGTCAGGCGAAATTTGTGGGTAGCCCTGTTTTATATAGGATGCTTTCTCTGTTTGGGAATGTACGTTCTTTTCTTTCCGGAAAATGTCCATAATCCATAATATCATGCACTTAGAAATAAAGAAGAAATAGCCTAGGCCTAGCCTAAAGCTTTGCCATTTAGAACAATGACATTAAAACGTGTCTGTGTTGCAATCTTGTCTCAACTTCAATCATGTAATTTAAAGCAACACCAAAGAGTTTTTTGTACCTTAAAATAATGTTTCCAAAATCGTTTCAGTGGTTCATCAACTCGTAACAGGGTGAACGGCACTTTCTGCATTCGCTTCGCGGCCCTCTATCGGCTATTACCGCACTATGTAAGTTTGCTGCATCGGGTAGCGGATCTGTAGTTCGATGGAATGAGACATGAGAAACTACAAATTTGACTTGCATCTGATGTCGCAATACATCGTACTTTCATAAAATCATGCAACTTATTCTACCTTGTCTGTGGACATTGTTATTTGCAAAGCCGGTGCTCGATAAACAAATAGTGCGTGCGACAGATGAAAAGTTCTTTGGTGTTGCTTTAAAAGCAATACAGGCTAATAATTTCTATGTAGGCGTAACAATAATGGCTGACATATTTTCCTTTTATTGAAAGTTTGATTCATGAAACGTCAATGTCGGGCCATATAGGGTTTGGTTTAATTAGGTGCCTGGTCGTTTCCTTTTCACTCTCGTCCATAGCGTGTTGAGGTTGATAATACTTCGTCCTGGTTCAGAAGCTAAGTAGTGTCTACTGCGGGCGTTAAGTGGATGGTAGACCGATTGGATCATTGACTGGGATAACACATGATTTCACACCTCCACGGAAACACCAATCTTCACGTGATAACGAGTGATGGTTATGTTCAATCATATTTTATTGTATTGAATTGAGACAAACAGAAATGAAAATTTCTTACAACACTTTTAATGTAATGAATGAGAACATTTCGAAGCTTTGGCAGTGTTGAACGTTGTAGGCATTCTTTTCAATAGTTCGTGGCTGCGATAATTTATGCAAACCACCAGATGTCGCTGTGTTTTCCTTGTCTCCCATGTTTCGAAGCTTCGGCACATTACTCGGCACATTAGGGAAATGTGTCGAGTAGTGCTCGAGGCTTCATTTACCCATCACTAGTCACAGGCCTTTGCCATGCCACGCAGAACTATCCACGATATAGTCCACAGGGTGTCAAATAAAATCCTTGGGCTCAAGGAAAGAATTATCTCCTTCCCCCATGTCATGGAGCTGGACACCATCGGCGCTGGATTTGCGCAGCTGGCACGTTCCCCAGCCTTTTCAAAGGTTGTGGGAAGCATTGATGGCTGCCAAATTCGCATCAAGCCTCCATCACAAGACCAATCATGCTATTTAAATAGAAAACTTTTTTTTCAGTGCAGATGCAGGCTGCATGCAACCACAAGGGGCTGTTCCTGGACATTTGTGTTGGCTACCCAGGGTCAGTCCACGATGCCCGTGTGTACAGGAACAGCCCTATTTTTGCGGACAGACTTTACCTGCCACAGGGTTACCTTCTCCTTGGGGACGGCGGGTACAACTGTACACCATCACTGATCACCCCATACCGGGAACCAGTGGTGAGACCAATAGAAAGGCGGTTTAATTACCATCACGCCAAGGGCCGTTCTATAATTGAGCGGGCCTTTGGCATCTTAAAAACGTGTTGGAGGACAATCTTTTACAAGGCCCTGGAGGTGAAGCCCACCTTTGCTCCGGTGGTGATAGCATGTTGTGCAATTATGCACAACATCGCTATGAATTTGGACGACTTGCCCTTGGAGGAGGTGGTCATAGTGAGGGATGACAACCAGGATCAGCCTCACCAACAGCAGCTGGATCCTAGTGGGGAGGAAGTGAGGAGGCAGTGAGGAGGGGGGGTTGAGCTCCTGCAACATTCAATGTGGTCACAGTTAGGGAATTGAACCTGCAGGCTACAGGCTACTGAATGCTAGCCCAGCTCCTTAACCACTACATTACCGTCGGCATATGCATGTCTTCCTTATACAGGTTAAATGTTAATTAATCAGGCTTAGAAAATGATTCTTATTAAAAAAATAAAAAAAAAATGAAATTGTAAACCTTGGCATTGCCACAAACTACTTACTTTACATGTTTTCTTTAGGTTCTCCCATTTTTTTCCTGCCCTAGCAGGGGAGACCACTGCCTCCAGCCCCATCTCCTTCAGGATAACCCTACAAGAAAATTTTTTACCTTAATTTCACATGAATATCACTTGGTTAAAATTCTTGTCTTTTTGTAGTTTTAATTATGTATTTCATGTTTCTATTTACAACAACTGCAACAACGCTTTCCAGAGAAGAGCCTCTCCTTACTCTTCCTCAGCTTGACGAGGCGTTGAATGTCCTCATCAGTCCCTGAGCATAAATACATCTCATTAATCAGAAAAGTAATGTATTTAAAATATATTTATATTTATCTCCTTAACGGTTCTTACTTTGTTTACCTTGCTCTAAATGCCACTTTGTTTCAGTGATTGTGCTACGAAACTATCAATCTCTGTAGCACCAGTGCAATGACAAGCCTTGCTATGCCTGTAAGTTAGCCTACATTATAAGTTATCCTACATTGCCTACTAGCCTACGTTGTAACAATACAAAGTTACGTGTTCATTCATCTCGTCAACTAAACTCTTAATAATAATTCAGAATATAACTAACGTTAGCTTGTAGGATGATACAGTTGTTGTGACATTATAATTACATGTGGGGTTAAGAGAGTATTTTCAGCTAACGTTATGCAAAAATCTTACTTCAACGTCAAATGAACTGAGGTCGTGTTACCATTAACAGTTAACGTTAACATAAACGTTCACTTTGCCTTAACGTAACGTTAACAAACCGTAATGTTAATTGCGATGAATAAATTCTGACTTAACTGATTACACGGAAATGGATTAATTACCATATTATATTAACCACCAACAACAAAACGTCACTTACATTTGTAGAGCATACGGTTTGCGTCTATCTTCTCAGCTGGCGATAATCAGCTGGCGGGCTACAGATAAGACGGCTGTTTTGAGTTTCGCGGGATTCGGGATGGCCCGCAATGCATTGTGGTCTAGGTAGTGTACATGCTCTGTACCCTACATTTAGGCATGTCGCACGACGATTTTGTAGGGCACGAATGTAGTGAACGAAATTTTCAGTTGGATTTCGAACAAGACTACAAAATGCCTGATTCACTATAGTGCACTATATATAGTGAACGAGTGAACAATTCGAACAGGCCCAGTGTCTTCTTCTTCGAAGGTGTGAATTTGCCAACACTGGCGAACGTCTCATGGTAAGCAGTGATTCTACGAGTGAAGACGGCTGTCTTCACTCCTGGCATTCGGGGCAACATGATGACTTTTTGTAAGTCGACACTACGGATTACCTCATCTACCTGCTCCTTTTCTGCATCCAATCGATAGTGACTCTGCACTCTCTGCTCTTCCCTTATGGGCCTGCCAGTGTAGACAAGGTTGGCATTCAGTTATGGCATCAGCCTGGTGTTCTTCCTTTAGGTGGACATCACGCCGCAGGCAGTGTTCACACTCCTCCCCCAGCTTCGTGAAGCTGATGTTTAGCTCCTTCACAGCCTTCCTGTATGTTTCATAAGAACCGTTTGAGAATTTCTGCCTGTAATCTTCAAACATTGACCGGATGTTAATGTCACTGGGCAGATACCTCCTGTTTGGAGCATGCTCCCGCCTATAATGGCTTATTGACAGATGGAATGACTCTATGTGTTTGAACATGGGAGTCAAGTCCATCTTATTGCTGGGGGCATGCCTTCCCCTCCGCTCTTGTGGTGGGACTAGACCTGAGGAGTCGGTACTACCAAAAACAGTCGTGATCAGCCGATCATTCTTTGGGTGGTGTCCTAGGGTGGATAAAAACATAAATTTGCAGACCTCATGTCGCTGGCCCTGGTCATCATGAAAGTGATATTTGTGTGACCGCTTGCACCTGCTTGGGCCCCCTGTGGTGTGTCACTTAGTCTGCTCTTGTGATAGCATGTGGAAAATAAAGCCTTTCCTATCTGAGTAGGTCATCTTCCAGTATGCATTCACAAATTACTCTCCTCTGGCTCTGTTATTTTACTTGTGCATTTTTTTCTGCACATTAGGCCACAAGGCTTTCTAATCTGTGGGGCCTTTTGGTTGTCAGCCAAAGATGCCTCTTGAAAATTAATGCTGGTACTAACATCATCATCACCACCATCCTCATCACATTCATCTTATGGCACATACGTTACATCAAATTCATCCCCTTCATCCACATCATCATCCTCCTCCTCATCACAGTTGTCCTCAACTTCTGCCTCCATTGAGGCAAACAAGCTTTGGAGGTACTCTTTCCTCAATGTCTCATCCTCACTATCTGAAGGGTCTCTCATGACATACTGCTAAATCATAAAAGAAGAATATGATTTTCTCATAAAGAACCTTAGTATGCAGATATTGTATTCATCCTGTATATCTATGTGCATAAGTAGATATAATTAGAATTCCCTTGAATTAGATATTAAGATATTATATAATAGGCTGTAGGCTATCAATGAGATATTACTATGTAGGCAATTGTTAACATTTATTAGAAAAGAATATCCTCTTTGTGTCGCCTGCTCCCATGAAGTTATACACCATCAACCCTAAATCCATCAGAAAGCATCTGCATATTAAACACGGTATGCTGGTAATGTGCGCTCCTGGACCTGCAGGAAGCGCTATTGCAATTTGAAACGGTAGGATATGCACATCACAATGAGTAGCCTAAGCGTTGTACGAGTAGCCTATGGCTTGTGCGGACTAGGCTTAGAGCGTAAGAAATTCAGGATTACCATTTTAGTAAATAATTATATCAGAAAAAAAAAGAAAAAGTAAACTTAGCCTATGCGTTTGCATGAGAAAAAAGTTGTGTTGTTGCATGAGATCGTGCCCTGGGTCACGACTTGAGACCCGCCCCTCGTCATTTTATTACCATTTTATCTTACATATTGGAAACGTAGCCTATCTACACAGAAAAAATTACTCTTGCCAATTAAATCCCAGCCTAGATCTAACCGTTAATTATTAACGTCAAAATAAGTGACTGCCAATGTAATGAATTGAGAGTATCTTCTTCATATCTTCTAGGGCTGTAACGATTTACGATTCGAAACCGAAATCGCGACATTCATATCCACGATACTGTGTCGCGGTGTGAAAAGGCAGAATCGCGACACACCCTTTCTAGTGTTTCACGCAGTGCACTGCAGCTTAGGCGGCCGCAAAAGCAACCCACAACTCCCGCTTTACTTATCGGTAGCCTACGTTGTCCAAAAACAAATAAATAAATAAATAATCATTTTATACCTATCCTTGCTTTCATTGTAGACTATGTGTGCAACTTTACCAAACAGTATAGAAGTAAACCCCCTCTCCTTGCCCCGCTCTCTCTCGCGCTCCCTCCCTCTCACTCTCCCTCCCTCTCCTGCTCAATGAACACGCGCGACTTAAATAAAACATTCACAATCGTGAAAGCAAGGACGCATAGAAGACGACTAGCTAAATTACTATTAAATCCGCTTAGCATCATTACCATGCTGCACATATTTGTTTAAAACTCTTGCATTGAAGTTGACTGATCATCTCAATACCAACGTTTCCCAAAAGGGCCTGTCCCAAGGAGAACTAGTATTACCTTGAAACTTAAACACACATGGGTTAACTGAACAGTCCAATCAGTAGACTATGATAGGCTAAGCTATATGCTATTTTGTTTACAATATTTCCAGGCTTCAACCAGACAGCTGAATTAAAGAGGTAGAGTTGTAATAAAAAATAGTAGGCCTAGGCTATAGGCTAATCTGCATAAAGTGTGCTGTCATAAATATCAGTCATTCAGAAAAATATTTTTATATCAGGATATAAAATAATAGATATATTATATTGTAATCCTCTGGTGTTCTAAGGGAGGCTATTAAAATGTTATTTAATAAAATGTCTACCCCCCCCCCCCCCCCAAAAAAAAAGGGAAAAAAAAGAAAAATCGAGATTCGTATCGAACCGTGGGTCAAAAATCGTGATACAAACCGAATCGTGAGGTTGGTGTATCGTTACAGCCCTAATATCTTCTATTCTCAATGATGTCATTGATAGTAGAAGATATGAACGGAAGAAGTCGACTGATTTCGCTGGTGGTTTCGCAACCCATGACCTTTCAGCTTGAACTTCATTGGCTATCAATTAGACAACGCAATATTTTATCTAAACCATGTGATGTAGCGTGTGTAATGAGAAGTAAACAACCGAGATAAAGTGACATTTCATTCAAGACCATCCTTGCGGCTGCAGGCGCTACACGGCTCTCCTCAGGAGATCGGCTGACTTTGCTCCAGTCGACCAACTAAATGTAATCTTGTTAACTTCACAACAATTAGCTGCCTAAAACGAAAATAGCTTAAAAAATGAAGACAAGAAACAAAACAGCGACGGGAGCGTATTTGGATTATGACAGCATTTCCAGACTGGATAGATGCTACAGTCTTCAAGGGAGCAGGTAGGCTTAAATGGTTTAATATGCTAGCGGCTCGCTAGCTAGTAGCCTAGCGCGAGGCTTATGATAATTAATATATTTAAGTGTTATTTGACTGGTTAGTTGTTCATATGTTTTCCATCTTCCTTACCGTTGTTTGGATACTTGCGTTTCAAAGCAAGTTCCACCATGGTTTTTCCTCGGGATTGTGCCATGATGTTTGTGTCAGTTTTACAATATATTTCTAGCAGCTATCGTGTTGGTGGTGTGTGTGAAGGAATGTTTTGGATAGGGCTACTAGGCAGACCGCAGTATCTGCGTAACAGCCAGGTAAACAAAGGCAGAACGTAGTATCTACACTTACTGCGGTTAGCCTCGGTATTAGGTTGGATTTTGTAGTTACTGCAAATTTGACATAGTGATTTCTCTACAACGGGACCCATTTGGACCAAGAGCTTTTGTCACAAGACAAAGGAGGTGTTATGAAGCCCATTTTCAGTCTAAACTCAATTTTGACCAAATCTGTAGTTACTGCACTTTGCCCTTGTAGGGCAGCACAGTAGGTAGTAGGGGTGTGTGGCTTGGGTGTGGCAGAAGTTGGTTCCCACACTGAGGACCCCTTAAATTTTCATGTAGCCCCCTCCTCTGCGACTGTCCTGAGGCAGAGGTATGCGGTGTCTTATTAAAATGTGCTATATCTTTTGTTTTATGATTTTGTGTTTGCCTGTTTTCTGTCATGCATTCATAGTGTGAGAATTGTCATAATGTGTTGTGCACTTTATACATGAGATGTGTTATGTATTCCGATCATGCACACTTAAATATGTTTAAATGTTTCCTCACGCTGCAGCCAGTTAGCGTGCTGCATTAGGCTAGTTAGTGTGCTGCTAGCTGAGTTATGACATGTGGTGGCTTCGATAAATTCATTGATGTCGTGTTTTAATAAGTGGTTTACCTGGTCTGTTTGGCAGGAGTTGTGATGCGCCTGGCTCGCTCCATGCCTGATTATTTTCTTTCTTTTCTGTCATCTCAGTAATAAACAGTAAAATCAGGTCGGTTGTGGCATCCATCCTTTCTAAAACACAACGCAGAGTGATCGAGGGAGGGGAGAGACGACCTCAGTTATACTCGTTATACCTCCCATGAAGACGACGATGGTTGTCCAGTCATTGAAGATATAGATAGATACTTTATTGATCCCCAAGGGGAAATTCAAGATATGCCTTGAAGCAAGTCTAAAATAAAACGTAAGCCAGCCACTTCTGTTGAGCACGCAGTGTTCTGAGATGATGCCGATTATATGACGTCACCATCAAACATAAGTTGAGACGGAGACGAAAGATCTTTGATTATGTGCCCAGATATGCTAAAGCCCATATTTAAACGAACTTAACGCAAACTTAAGCAGATAGAATTTCAATCAGAATAGGTCACCTGATAGTCTGAAAAAATAATACCTAATTTGGAAAAAATAATACCTCTGAGACCACATTTAACACTTTTAATGGCCTTACATTTTACCATTTTGATTTATCACTTTTTAAAACCCTGCGGACACCCTGTATAATAGACCTTCAACATCATATAAATAACTCAAAATTACAGAAGAAAATGTCCTTTTGAATATTGACAAGTGGCAAACTATTGAAAGAAAGATAAAATCACTAAAGCGGTGCCATGTCCTTTCTAAATAAACATATTTTACTGTTGAGATTTATCACTTGTGGCAGTAGCAGTTGGTCTAGACTGTTTTGCCTCATAGGTAGCTGACTTGTAGCCTCGTGAGACCATCCTGATCTCGCGAGCTTTCAAGGTTTCACTCGCAGATCAGTCTGGCAACTTTTCGTTAAAGAGAATTTGGAGCAGTTCACCAAACGAACGTCCAATCAGCGTTGGCTTTGAGGCGGGTTGAGGTGTGACGCAACGAACAACATGACCGCATTAGGGCTGCACGATATTAGGAAAACATGCGATAACATTATTGAGTACTGCGATAACGATATAACTTGCGATATTTAAATATTTAATGTTTTTCTCCATTCTAACAAGTGTTCCTTTAATTTTTTGAGCAGTATATTAGGCTATGTAGCCTAGGTGGACAGCTAAGATACCCACTGACTAGGCTATCGAAGTTGTGTGGAAGATGTGCTCCAAGAAAATCCTCGTAAAAGACGGATAGACAGCCAATCTGAATACTTGTGCACCAACCAGCGGAATATTCCACATTTTGCCAGCCTTTGCCTGGCCTAGCAAAAAAGCTACTGTACTTAAGCTATATCGCTGCGGTCACTCATCTAAAATCTTAAGTATCCCAGTCTGTAACCTCATACGCTGCGCATCCCACGTTATTAGGCTACCGGCATGCCGCGGAAAGTGAAAGTAAGTGGCTGCGATCACACAGTCCAGGCTAACAAAGTAGGCTAAACAACTTTTACAAATAACGAATCCTGATTACCTCTCTGCTGCTGTCTGGGGCTTTTGCTAAATGCAAATTATGAAATACAAGCCTTACAGTGAAAGACAGATAGGCTATCTTCTGATCCTATAACAACAACGAAAGAAATTGTTTATTTGAACATGGTGGAGAAGGACGCATTTGGCGCTGTGTTTGTAATAAGTCGGCCTTCATAAAACCAAAATGTTTCCATATAACAGACGTGTTTTTCCTTTTAGTCACCAATTCCTCTTCACCTAAGTGTAGCCTACCTCGCTTGACTCACTGTCTTCAGCTATCACGACTTAGCTAATAGCTCCTGCCTCAACACCTAAAACACCACACACCTAAACTGGTGGGGGACGGGCTTCTAGGGCTGCATGACAGCATCGGTTTGGTAAAATATGTTGGCATTCAGAATGTGAATACACCATAGACTGTATGGAATGCGCGCGGCACAGAAAATGTATCAAAATGTATCGAAAATTAAGTAATCTTTGCGGTATGTCCATCGCAAGCGTTGATATCGCGATAACGATAGATTTTAGATATATCGTGCAGCCCTAGACCGCATCCACAGATGAGATGAGCATAGCTATAATATAGCGCAAGTTTTATTCAAATTAGAAAGTATTCCTGGGTAAGCTGTGAAGCTATGAGTCTCAGCCATGCAGCTGGGAGGAATGAACGACACAGACATCCTCCACAGCTGATTCCAGTTCATAATGGAGGAATATACTTTCTTCAGAAGTGTAGGGCCTACCGTGAAAACTTGATTGGAATTGTCATTGATTAGGTTCATGTCACATACAAATGGTAAGTTAAAACATCTTAACGTTAGTTACGTTACCTAACTTAATTGTATGTTAAACAAAGGCATTAGAAGAACACGTTGTTCATCTAATTGGTTGATTTGGCCCGTCGATAACCACCAAAGGTGGTGATAGACAGATGGTTTATCCAATCAGCTAACCAGTATTTCCGCCCCTTCCCAAAAGATCTTCAATGAAAAGTTCCCAGATGGATATGCAGAGCATGCAGGAGGTCTGCGCATTTGATAACGGTAATCTGGAGAGGGCGCTTTTGTCTTCAAAATCGCTCCACGTTCGCTCCAATTTAAAAGAGGGAGAAATAATCTACAAGCCAAATTGTCACCTTAGAAAACTTAAATCCCAAACAACTAAGAGAAACGGCAATGTCACTCATAGAACATGTATTGTAAAAGATAGCCTAATGCAACACCGACAGTGCAACAACGAACAAGCTTGGCAACGTAGGCTACACATAAGCCTCAAACTAAAGGGATCAGTGGGATTAATTGCCTAAATAATACAGGTTTACTACAAGTTTTACTTCAGCCTTACTTAAAGCATAGGCCATTCAAATTACTCACGTTTTCCTTTGCTCTCCGCAGCACCAAAATAAATCTCACTGGAACAGTGTCACGACATAGGCTAGTTGTTCTTGCTCTACATTGTTTGTATCTAGTTGTTTTGTAGGAATAGTACGCTTGTAAGCCCTATGACTTTCAGTTTCCTTTCTAAAATATTTAGCGACTTCATCCCCAACGAACTCACTGTAACGTCGGCAAGCTGGACTATGTGCTACGGACTCTGGGACAATGCATTCTGGGATACAGGGGAGAACTCTGGGGGTTGTTTGTGTGTGTTAATGTCTTTATTTACTGTTTTAATGCCCGTGTTTTAGTGTAGCGTGTTGGAGCGGAACAGAGCAGCCGCTCCGGTCTCTGAATTAAAAAGCGCTCCGTGCCCCTACAATATGATGATTGTCTCCAAATGGATTTCTGATCTACTCAAAATCCCCATCTAATTCTGGAAAGTATCTTCCCAGGTCTGTGTGAAGGCCTTGCAGATGTTCCTTGAAGGCTGCAACGGTGTTGCCATCCAGGACCTCTTCGGCTGCGAGGAGAAAATCCGTCAGAGTTGGGAAACTCATGGCGATCAAGACGGACACCACAACTCCATTTTGATGCGTGCAGCTTTAATTTTATCCTGCACAGTAAAGACTGTGACTGCTTTTCCCTGCAGTGCTAAATTCAGGGTATTGAGAGTGCTGAACACATTGGCAAGGTAGGCTAATTTTGCTAGCCATTGAAAATCATGCATTCTGTCATTAAGTTCATTTTGATGCAGAAATAACTTGACCTCATCGCGCAGTTCAAAGAGACGGGTGAGAACTTTCCCATGCGATAACCACGTCAAAAAAGGTACAATGAGGAGGACATGAAGACGCAGCAGGAGACCACCAAAGGGCACGTCACCGATCACTGCTGCGCGAACGCTGATGGGGAAAGCATACCCCCCTTTTGCCATCATCCGGGGGAGCTTCCCCAGTATAGCCTACGGCCTGGAGGGCCCCAGAATGCAATCTACGGTGTGTCGGAGAAGGGGTACATGGACAGCGACCTGTTCCTGAAGTGGCTGTTCCTGAAGTCCTGAAGAATGAGGCCCATGTTAGGACAGGGGTGGTCGACTTCCAGGGTTCATACACATTTCCACCAGAGAATTTCCATGACTGTTTGACAAATTTCCATGACCTTATATTCCCTAAAACATCAACTAGCCTACGAAAATAGAAATCCATTCTTTCGAAACAGTCCTTTTGAATTAAAATTAAGGTTTATCTATGTATTTCTAATACATACAAAATGTAGGCCAACACTGACACACCAGCAGGCACATAAGGCTATATTTCAGCCCTACATTAAGCAAAGCTGTGCATTTAACTTTATGTGATCGCCTACTGTAGACAAATATCCTATCCATATTGAAATCCTGATTAATGTAATAGCCTGATCAATCAGCTCTTCTTCAACTCTGTTGGTTCATCATGACCACGTAATTGCGTGTTTAGTTTTGTAGTGCCGCACACACTGGCTTGTAAGATGCAATGGGCTGTAGCATCCCAGTAGGCTACCGCGAACGCAAAATTCCATCCAGCTGCAAACCTGCGCCTACCTAATTTGTTGGCACACTCGTTACTGACATGCTGACGACACATCCACGTTTCTGAATCTTCACAAAATTGACTCTGCAACAGTGAAAGAGATAATTTCAATGCAAACAACGTGTTTCCAGTTTTTCGTTTTCCAAAACTTTTCCAGACCTGGAAATTGCCATTTTCAAATTCCATAACTTTCCCAGGTTTTTTCAAAACATACGAACCCTGACTTCTGTCGGGCCAACAGAATCGAGGTGGTGTGCCTGCCAGCGCACACCACCCATGTGCTCCAGCCATTGGACGTGGCGGTGTACGGCTCCCTAAAGGCGGCGTTCTCTAGGCTGGCGCAGAACATGGGGCTGGTGAGAGGCGACCTCGTCATCGGCAATTCTCGGCGGTTCTGAAGTACGCGCTGGAGGAGGCCTGTACCCCCCACATCATCAGTGGGTTCAGATGGACAGGCCTTTTCCCGCTGAACAGGATGGAGGTGGACGAGTCAAAGGTGAGTTAGGGGAAAAAAAACAGTCTACAATCATGAAAAGTTCATCAAGATCAATTTTACAGCATTTACATAAATTTTCAACACTGTCTTCATTTTGTGTTTTTTTTTTTTTTGAAGCTCAAAGGCCTCCGGGACCGTTCAGCGGGTGGGGGATGTTTTGACGCCCCGGAGGACACGTCCACCCCTCCCTGCACCGTCGAGGGCGCCGCTGCCCCTGCCACCTCTACCAGCACCACAGACAACAATGACTGCTCCACCGACGCCGTACCCGCCACCAACGCGGTACCCCTCTCCACCACCGTAGCAACCACCTGCGAAGTCGTCGCCACGGGGTCCCGCTGGCAAGACCACCACCGCTGTCCCGACGCCTTGGGACCCATGAGGTCAGAAGAACATTACATAACTCAAAGCATATTAACACAAAAGACTGACCTAACCATGGAGGTATTATAGAGCATCACAGTCCCGCCCACAGCCGATGCCGGAAGTAAAAATTCAATGCAATTTCTCCATTGACAATTGCGGTATAAGCCATAAAAACTTAACTGCACGTGGTAGACTTAAAACCAGCTACGGCTGTACTAAGCTATTGCATATGCTCATATAGACGCCAAGAGTTCATGGGGCACTAACCTTGTTTTGAGATAAATGCCTTTTATTCGTGATCTCTTGGATAAGTACTTCATTACCCACAATCCTGAACAATCCCACAGTGATGCATCTGATTGGTGGAACTCTTGTAACTGTCTGGTTAAACCCCGCAAAGTCCGTGAAGAGTCTGTGCTTCTGTACTTTGTGGACTACTGTAACGTTACTGTCTACTGTATGATCATTAATAAATAAATAAAAAATAACCTGTGTTGCGTTTTTGCACGGTAGACTTATCAGTGCAACTATGATCTCCTTGGCTGCCATGATGGCTTTTTTCAAGGACGAGAACAAGAGTGTACAAAGGGGTGAAAACCACTTCAAATCGGGTCATGTTGTAGAGTGTAGCGTGTCCGAGGGACAGCTTGTGGGGTTTGTAAGGGCCAACATGAGGAACAAGACCTACAAAGTTGTGGTGAGTTTTGCAAAAAGCAAAATGCAGCAGACCGCCAGATCTGCAGCCATGAACCATGGTCCACCAGCCCTGCTATCTTCGATTCCCAGCCAGTCTTTTCATTTTCCTCCCACCCTCGCAGGCGGTTGGTCTGCATGGCCCGGCTACCAGCAGCTAAGCCAGGAACTGTCATATACATGTCCACACACAACACAACATGCTCTACATGTTTACATAATGAAATAATTGTAAGGTAGGCTAGGCAGCCTAACCCACCTGTCCTGTCTTAACATAGGTTTTTGAATAAGACTTGCTTAGGTTAACAGCCTGCGCAAGCCGACATACCAAACATTTTATGGGTCTGGTCAAAATCGCTGTTGGAAAATTGGAAAATATCTATGTGCAAAATTGAGTGTGATTTACACATTTTCCTCTTTTATGGCTCAAATGGCATGCACAGATAATTCCCATGCATAGGCAACAGTCCATAATATGTCCAACCCCAATCCAGCCTATATTATTAATTTGGGAGTAGGCCTACGTTTTCCTTAACATTAGGCTCTTTTTGATGGTGAACAAGAAAAGCGGAGGTATGAAATATGTGGGATAGGTGTAGCCTATGTTGTGTGCGTGTGTGGGGGGAGCGAGAGAGAGCTTGGATCGGGTTTGGATTTAACGCATAGGCAATTTTGGATGGGTTGGGGCGGATTGGAGCTCCAGAATAGGTCCGGCAGCTGCAGCACTTCCATTTCACTCCAGCCCTCATCACCTACTGAAAGAAGTCGGATGTACTGCATCATAAGGAGCTTGCACACTGCTCCAACGCCAACAAACACCAACAGTTGGGTCAGTGTGTGCCGGCCATCTGTTGGCGTTTGTTGAATGGAGTTGTTAGAATTTGACATGTCTGGTCTGGTGGAGTTGTAGAATGCATGCTACATGTTTTGGAACCTTTGAACAGAAACATCTTCAACCTGTCCTGTCAGCAGAGGGTCCTGTGTCATAAAGGGCTTTGAAATGAACACACAAACTACAGACACATGCTAAACCATCTTATTAAACACATATTAATGTCTTTTCACAAAATAATTGTCATTTTCTTTCTTTCTTTTTTTTCTTTTGTTTGAAGTCACTGGATGAATTTTACTAATAGTCTTTGTCAGGATAAAAAGTCTCATTGTCAGTCAAGGTCAAGTGCTTGTTTTGAGATTGACAATGGTACTGATGGCAACAGCAGATAAAGATTTGAAACATCAAAAACTACATAAGCTGGCATGACATACATTATACAATCATCTGACATTCACCAGCTAACACAAACAGAAATATCTCTACACCTGTCTGCTGTGACAATATTCTAACATTCTAACTAAATCAATGAATTAATAAACAAATCAATAAAAATGTAAAGTGTTTTGCATCTTTTCAGTTTATTTAGAACCATTACATTGATGCATTAAACATATAAATGAAGTTGTCACCATTTTTGAGTGTGATTTCTCATTATTTCTCTTCTCTTCAGGTTTGCACTGACTTGGCCGATGTCACCTCTACCTCCTGCGAATGTCCTTGAGGAGAATATAAATGCAGTCACGCTGCTGCTCTGATGATCTGGGCTGTGCATAAGCTGAGTTCCACGGACGTGGAGTGCATGTGGAGAAAGCCCAGTGGTCCATCAGACACAGTCAAGGCAGTGGAGGAACTGTTCCCTGCACGTAGCTACAAGCAACTGACTCGTTCAGTGACCCCGGAGGACCGTAAGTGGTTGCTGGATCAATTCCAGGGTCGCTTCACAGGGGTGTCCTGGCTGCTCACTCCTGAGCCAGAAACTCAGCAGGGATCCCTTCTCCAGCTCTGCAGTCACAACATCATAACTGCCAACAAACACCTGGGCAGTGATGCTGTCCTTGCTGCCTTAAGGCTGTCCTTGGACCAGATAATGGCCATCCAGACAGCAACAGTGGGCCAAAAGGATCACCTCTGGCCGGTTGAATGGGATTGTACGTCATGGGCAGGCTCTCCTTTGTGGGCTGACTCATGCTGGGCTGACTAGTGCTGTCATCCAGGGTGCTGGCTCATGCTGTCCTCCAAGTCAAGTCAGATTTATTTATAAAGCGCATTTAACATGCACATAGTGCAATCCAAAGCGCTCCACAAACAAGACACATAACAACAAGACAAAAGATGCTGAATGGAGCGGCGTAGTCGCCAGCGTACCCATGACATCAAGACAAGACAAATACATTTAAAAAATAACAAATACAAAAAATGCAGGACGGAGCGGCGTAGTCACCAGCGTACCCGTGACACCAAGACATACAAGACAGACAACAAAACAAATAAAAAAAGGGTGCTGTCCTCCAGGGTGCTGACTCATGCTGTCCTCCAGGGTGCTGACTCATGCTGTCCTCCAGGGTGCTGACTAGTGCCGTCATCCAGGGTGCTGACTCATGCTGTCCTCCAGGGTGCTGACTCATGGTGTCCTCCAGGGTGCTGTCCTCCAGGGGCTGACTCATGCTGTCCTCAACAGGTTAATTTTGTCCACGCCATGTTGGGCCCCTTTCAAATCCATCTTGAAAATGGCAGCTGCATACTCTGGAGTATGGATTGGGTGCCTTGTCTGCACGCCTGATTTAAAAAAAAAAAAAAAAAATGTGTGTTATTCATGGTTTTCTTACATGCATTAAGGCATAATCAAATACATGTATACCTAAACAAGTAAATCTATGCACTAAAACATTTAACAATACACTTATGTATTAATGTCTAAACAAGTACATTTATGCATTAAAGCCTAAACAAATACATTTATGCATTAATGCTTAAACAAGTACATGTATGCATTAATGCATAAACAAACACCATTATGCATTAATGCATACATGTACTTGTTTAGGCTTTAATGCATAACTGTGTTTGTTTATGGATTAATGAATACATGTTGTTTATGCATTAATGCAAAAACAAGTATTTATGCATTAAAGCCTAAATAAGTACATGTATGCATTAATGCATAAACAAGTACATTTATGCATTAAAACATAAACAAATACAGTAACACATTAATGCATAACTGTGTTTGTTTATGGATTAATGCATACATGTACTTGTTTATGCATTAATGCATACATGTTGTTGTTCATTCACCGAGTACCGCCAATATGGCCGCGCGTGCTGGGTTACCATGGTTACCGGCCAAAACGTGACGTCCGTGCAAACCCCTAATATTCAACTAATTTTAAGCCTATTGGTCTATTATTTAAGTCTATTGGGACTTTGATCTCATCACATACTACATCAAGGGAGTAACCCTATAGCTCCTGAGCAAGCTTTGAATAATGTAAAGGTAACACCTGTTAAACTAACCTTAACATGACATTTACTGAGGGTAGAAAATGTTAAATCTTATAGCCTAAACCTTATCTTATAGCCTAAACAAAGCAACACTGTCAGGCCTATATTTAACCTCTATTCTGTAGTCAAGGCAGGGGTAGCTCATTGCAAATAACCCCTTATAACATGTGCATATGTTTACATGTTATATTCTTGTTTTTTTCCCCTTTCATTTAATTATATATTTGTTTGAATGAAAAGGCCTTCTGCCTTTATGGGGATTTTTAATTTGAAAATGGGTTATTGTGATACTGTATGTAGGCTAGGCCTAGTTTAGGCTATGTCTGCTGCTCTTACAGCCTGTGTCATTGAAAACGCGATGGCGCAAATTATTACTTTTTTGGATGACAATGACAGCTGGTAGCGTAGACTTACTGATAGCTTCAATGACGCATATTTATGTGGAGACAGTAGCCCTACGTGGCCGATGAGCCAGGCAGTCGACTCTTCCACCTCTGATTACGTCCGCCCATTCTTGTTTGCTGGCTAGTAGACTCCAGAGCGGTAGAAAAACGGCTCTGGTAGACTCCATATGTGACCTGACTGCATTCACTCACCCATCCAGGGGCATTTATTGTCTTTTTACAGACGTGGTAATAAGCCTCTTGGCTGTTGCCAACTAGCCTAAGCCAGTCTTTGAATCTCGAGTCCTCTAACCAAATGTCCGAAAAAATAAAATTTCCCATGTAGCGAACTTTTGGCAACAAGTTTAGGCAGTAAGCCAGCCGTATATCCAGTTTGAGCATAGAGTTTGAGGGGGCGCTAAAAGTTTTTACCGCGAACGCACACTGACATATCGCTCAGGTCCTACTCGCACATATAAATAATATAATATAAATAAATTCACGCAAATTTTAGGAGATAGGCCTGCACTTAACACAAATGGAAAATATCATAGTTAGTGGTTCAAAAATTGAATACCTCATCAGATGACATTTATTACTTTTTAATACTTTTAAATGGCCTTAAATTTTTTATACACTGCCTGGCTAATTTCATTTACTACCTTTTAATACCTTTTACAACCCCGCGGACACCCTGAAAATACACGACGATAAATACAAAATTCAATACACAATACTATATAAAACACTGTTATTAACACGATTATTACTGAAAGAACTACTATTAACTGCACATTCACTATATAAAAATCACTGGAGGAAAAAGTTTGCGTGGCCATCATCAGATTTGGAAGTCGCTCAAGAGACTTTTTCACGGTTCTTGCCATATTATTCAGTAGTCGCGGTGGTTTAAGGGATGAGTAGTTCCTTCTCTCGGAAATGAAAATATGTACACAGTCTTGTACCTTTGACTTTTTTGGATTTTCTCTTCGTTTTTTCACTCAAAATTATGTGTTGTATGCTTATGAGTTATGACGTAGCTAGTTAGCCTAAGACATGCTGTAAAACTCTATATATACGGATTTTTCCAAAACGTCAATGGGACAAATGAATGGGAATCTTACATCCAGCACCTAACCGCATTTTGGCTGTGGGCGGGACTGTGATGCTCTATATATATAACTGGAGAGAGTGCCTAAGTCCCGCCCTCCATACAAATGAATAGTGGAGGCTAGGCTAGTAAATCCGGCCAATTCATAGTCAACGCCATATTGAACACTGGGGTTCGGATCCAGCGCCAGTCGGCTCTGACCATGCGCCAAGTTCCAAAGCTGGAAATGACGCATGGACCAACGTCGATTTTTATTGGATATTCTGTAAAAAGAGAGTCGTCCTCCAGTAAGAGGGTGGCGATAATGCACATACATTGCTTGCCACGTAACAAGAAGAAATAGTTGCTCGGGAACGCACATGGAGTCCGAGTGGAGTCGCCCTGAAGCGCAACAAAATTTCATTGGATAACAGCGGCTCTAACGAAGAGCAGTCTGCCTACCGTCCTCCTGCTGCAAATGCATTCGAACATGATGTGAAATAGCCGTAGTCGAACTATAAATAAACTATTCGGTTTTTAGTGCCATGTGTAGCGCATTTTTACAGTCTATGATTAGTTTGTTTTTTATTTTATTGTTTGCCATCTCATAGCGGGTGCTCCAAACGTATTCTAGCCAGAGCCCTCAATAGCCACCCTGTTTCGAAAATGGAAGATAACGCACAGAACGGCCAGAGCATTGCCAGGCATCCATGTATGATTGCACACTTTCCGTAAATCCTCAAATTATGTCCGGGGTCTGCTATTTATTTAGGCTTAGGCTGGTATGTTTGGGGCAGGATTGTGTGCGAGGCAGAGCTTTATTTCTTACATTGTGTGTTTTATTGTGAGATGTGTGTTTTGTTTGGTGCGGCATACCAGGCTATCAAAAGCAGACGATTTTCGGTTTGGTTTGGGATTTCATTTACTTTAGGACTGTTTTATTATATATCTAAATGTTGAGACTGATAGGCACTTAAATATAGGGGGTATTTGATGGCTCACTGTCAGGTTTCATGTAGTTGAAAAAGTGTCAGAATTTCCAGCTGTTTATTGCGAGACAAGGCAGCCGCTTTCACTCATTCATTGAATGTGCACTGTGCTGTAATGGAAACCTTATTGTGTAGCCTAAGTTAAGTTATTTTTTAATTATGCATGGTGTAGGCCTACTTGTTATTAAATTCGTAGGCTGGAATGCCTCGCGGCAACAATTGTGTTTAAATGTAGTAGCATAGGCCTACTGCTTCAGCCTCTGGCTAGCTCAAAAGGGGGCTGCTATGATGGGTTGAGAGCAGACCCGGCGGCAGACACAAATTCACGGACGGGCATTACACCTTTCCAGGGGGGGCACGGGAACTTAAATTGATCACGGTAGTTTAAGCTTACACTTGACAAAACATTCTAATATAAAAATGTAGATGCAATTGTTGTAAAATGGTGCAGCTCCTTTAAAGGACAATTCCGGCGCAAAATGAACCTAGGGGTTAATAACAAACGTGTACCGAGTTCGACCGTTCGCTGGGATTTGTTTTCATGCTAGTCGAATGTGACCAGTTTTATTGCAAACCGCTTATTAGCGTTTAACGCTAGCCTTCGGGGCACACGTACAGTAGAAAGAAATCGCTCAATCGGCTCAAAATAGCACCACACTTACACAGTAGCATAATGAGGGTCTCTACATGTAAACCAAAGCATTGAGAACTTTGTAAGTGTACAGGCAGTTTATTAAAAAGAAACACATTACCGTTCACGTCTGGTTCACATATACAGGCAGGCGATGTGAACTAAAATCAAACGTAATTTGCTCAATATAGGCCTATCAGAAATAATAGCTCCGATGTAACATAACTTGTATAGTGTACTTACTTAGTGGATCCATCTGGTATGGATTGCCGCCGCCTGTGTGGTATTGACTACAGGTAGCTTCTAGCTCTCTCTCATAGCCCTTTCACGGAGCTCCCGCAGCTCTTCGTTGGTATTCCGACTCGAAAAGATAAGGACGTCCAATAAGGGTTCATCCTCGATGTCTTCAAATTCGTTCAAATAACCTGCCATCTCTTATGTCTCCTGTTGCGTTCAGTGCTTCTCTTTTGCACAGTCCTTCTGCAACAACGTTTCACCCGAGATTCACTTCACATCCCAGAGTTCTGTTTAACCAAGGCGCCTGCCTGTATGTGAACCAGACGTGAACGGTAATGTGTTTCTTTTTAATACACTGCCTGTACACTTACAAAGTTCTCAATGCTTCGGTTTACATGTAAAGACCCTCATTATGCTACTGTGTAAGTGTGCTATTTTGAGCCTTGTTAGTGGTATAGAAATAGCGATTTCTTTCTACTGTACGTGTGCCCCGAAGGCTAGCGTTAAACGCTAATAAGCGGTTTGCAATAAAACTGGTCACATTCGACTAGCATGAAAACAAATCCCAGCGAACGGTCTAACTCGGTACACATGTGTTATTAACCCCTAGGTTCATTTTGCGCCGGAATTGTCCTTTAAGAGAGCCCCGTGCCAGGGAGAAAAAGCGAGAGGGGATATGTGTGTTAGAACTGAGATGCGTGTGGAAAAAGTAGACGTGCTGTTGAGACTGGAGCTAGTCATATTCAAAATAATGCAAACATAAATGCGAGCCGATAAGCTATATTTGTCATCGGATGACGGGTTAATGCAGAAATGAAGTAGACTTACGTTAGTAGGGCTTACCTAATGTTCCTGATTGATTAGCTACGGAATAATACAGATTTTACAAGTTTTATTTGCTACTTGCTAGATTGACAAACGTATAATATAGGCCTACATTTAATAAGTGTTCAAAATCAATCTATGGGATTGGGGTTGGTTGGAGCAGCCAAGCTCGTCCAGGGCGGGCACAGATGACTTCCAGGACGGGCCTGGCCCCCCAAAGCCCCCCCATGCCGCCGGGACTGGTTGAGAGTGTTGGGAGACCCATGGTGTAAGCTATAACGAGACAATTAAGGGCTTTATGCCGCTGTTGTGTAATTTTTTGTCTTTAGTCATATTTAGGCTATTTTTGTTCAGGACAAACAACAACTAAACAATTCTCTTTATTCGTCATCATGCATAACCATAATATACATGTCTTCTCATAAGCTCAATTACGCACTGAATAACGTTTGGCTGTAGCCCACCAACATGTACGCGCATGGGAGCTCGTGCCCAACACAGATTTTCGTGCATGGAGCTGGTTCCAAATGATCCATGCAGCGCCATATTTGAAAATGGTTTATGCTAACATGCCGAAGCTAATCTGCACGCCCTTGACCCCCTGGACCTAACCAAATGGGACGACAGGTGAACATATATGTCGGCCAGCTAGACTAACAAGACACAGAAGGGAAAACTACGACTAATTGACCTTTAGAAAACAACAAACATGAAATCTATGGCCAGTTCAACATAAGCATAAAGATAACTAAATATTAATTCTTCAATGAAAATAATCATAAACAATATAGTTAATGGATAAACTTAATTACAAAACCAAATTAAGCTTCCTCTTTCCCCCCATGACGTCCATTTCCGATGGTTACTTCCGGAGGACTCTTAACGTGACACCATTGCCGCAGGAAGCCCTTAGCCAAGTTTCAGCACCCGGAAGTCCAGCCAAACGTGTTTGCCGTCGGCCTCTCATCACCCGCCACGGTAACTTAAGATAAACTTAAGTGTAAGTGTACATAAATACATAAATATAACATAAATGTGTACATAAATAAAAGTGTACATAAAAGTGTACATAAACATAAGAAACAAACTGTGCACCCAGCTGTAACTTAATGTGTTAATCCTTAAATAAAGTTTAAAATGTGAAACGAAAATAAATGTGTTGTGTGTTTTGTACTGTAGCATAGATCCCGAATGTTAGTAGCCTGACGAGCCAGACCCACATTAAAATGTAGTGTCTGGGCACTCACTGTTCGAAATGCTCAGTCCGAGGGGCGGGATAATCGGTTGTCTTTCAAATTCCCTCTGCACGCAATAGGATATTTGTTTTCAAGTAGCAGGGAATTCAAGCCAAACCGTTGCAACTCTGCCATCAATCATTATGTTAAGCCCACCAAACGACTCTATACACGATTTCAATGTCCTGATTAAGTTTCGATTTCTGGAGCTCACAAGCCAATGGAGAGTTGCTAGACTAGCCCTGGCAGCCGCTAGGGGCGCGTCTAGATTTCTAGGCTAATAGCGATAGAAAAGGCAGGCGAAAACCCCGCTAAAAAAAACAAACATAAATCCAACCACATAATAACCAATGAAAATAATGCTTTTGCAGAGCCACATTCCAACGTAATCACCGCCAATTAATCAATCCTTTAGTTTTAATACATTTTATGTATTTTAATTTTTTCAGAAAAATGCCTAAATATACAAGGGAGGACATAGGGTGTGTTCGAAACGGGTAAAACTGCTGCCTTTTAAGATATCTAACTGGGGAGCGAGGCAGCAAGTGCGGTTCGAAACCGAAATTTTTTTTTTTCTGCCTTTCATAAATAACGGTCATTATTGATCATCGATGCTCACTTCATGCTCCCTACTACCCATAATCCTCCGCGGCCGGCTGTGAATTTGTGAAATAAAAAAATCAAGATGGCTGACCAGGTCCAGAAGTCCGACTTTGTGTCCAAAGTATTTTTTGGACTTTTCTCACATTTTGTCACTTCTATCTCTATAAAGTTACCAAGAAATACACAAGATACTATCAGAAAATGTCGCTATTGTATCCAGCAAAGTTGGTTATATATGCAAATTTTGACAATTGTTAGCCAGTTAGCTAACATTATAACAGGAATTAACGTAACCGCAACGGTAACAATGTCCATAGAAGCAACACAGTAACATTAATAGAACTTCGAGTTAATGTTAACGTTTGATCTTTGGCAGTTTCATGATGCCAATGTTTGAATTCACAATGGAGCTAACTCATTTCCAGATATGATAATCTGAATCCAAGCTGCTAGCTCAATCTAGTAGTAAACAGCCTTGTTGATTAACGTTACGATGGTAAGACTATGCCGTGCCCCCCCCCGCCCCAGCAGAGAGAGAACCACAGGGAGAGGCCAGGGGCCAAAAAAGAAGCAGTTTTGCTGCTTTTTTGAGGGAGCAATTTGAGAGGGAGGAGGACATGGGGAAGGAGAGGCAGAGGGCAGCCGACGAGCGTTTTGCCGTCTGTTAGCTGTGTTGGAGAGGATGGCAGACAATAAATATTTTTTTATTAGGCATACTGTATTTTGTCACTTTTGAGAGCTATAGGTATAACAATCTTCAAGTGAATTAAGTTAAGCTAGGCAAGAGGGATATCAACATGACATTTACTGTAAAGTGAAGGCCCTGCAGGAGGGCGGGAGCCTCCCCAAGGTGGCTGCCCACCACGGCATCCCCCACACCACCCTCCAGGACTGGAGGAAGGGGAAATATGGGCACTTGCCCCACCCCAACCGGGCCCTCATGCCGAAGGAGGAGGCGTTGGTGGGGTGCATCTTTTTGATGGCGACCCACGGGTTCCCTATCACCCGCTCAGTGGCCTTGTTATTGGCCACTGAGATCTGCAAGGCGTCGGGGCGGACTTCACCGTTGGTGAATTTGGATAAGGGCCTGAGCAAGATGGGGTGGACCCGCTTTAGAGCTTGCCACCCCACCGTGGCCTCACTGAGGCCTGATCCCCTGGATAGGGAGAGGGTCCATGGAGCCACGGCGGCGCGGGTGGACGAGCTGTTCCACATCTACCAGGCCCTTTACGAGCAGCATGAGTTCGGCGGGACCCCAGCGCAGATTTACAACTGCGACGAGACGGGCTTTGGAGTCAAAGGCCACTCCAGGCAGCGTGTCCTGTTTGTAAAGGCCAGAGGCACGTCTACGTGCAGCAGGTGACTACCATGTCACCGTCCACTGCTGCGCGAACGCCGCTGGGGAGAGCACACCCCTGTTCATCATCTTTCAGGGGTGCCTCCTCAGCACGGCATACAGCCTGGAGGGGCTCACCAACGCACTCTACGGCGTGTCGGAGAGAGGCTATATGGACAGTGACTTGTTCCTGAAGTGGCTGGGGCACTTTGTGAAGTACACCCGGCAGGAGCGGCCCCTTCTCCTGTTCATGGACCAGCATGAGGCCCATGTTGGGAAGGGGGTGGTCGACTTCTGTCGGGCCAACCAGATAGAGGTGGTTTGCCTGCCAGCGCACACCACCCATGTGCTCCAGCCCCTTGACTTAGCGGTGTACGGTTCCCTGAAGGTGACGTTCTCCCGGTTGGCACGGGCGATAAGGTTGGTGAGAGGAGACCTGGTGCTGGGCAAGCGGCACTTTTCAGCGGTGCTCAAATACGCGGTGGAGCAGGCCTGTACCCCTGACACCATCAAGAGCGGGTTCCGCTCTACAGGCCTGTTCCCGCTTGACGGGGCAGCGGTGGACGACTCAAAGGTGAGTTAGTAGAAAAAACAGTTTGACATTATGTGAAGTACAAGTCATTGGATTAACATCTTTTTCTAAACACCTACTAACAGCTCGTCAAAGGCCTCCGGGAGCCAAACCATCTGTCATCTGATACAGATGAGGACCCGGAGGACCTCACTGACGTCTCCACCGCCGACACTGGAACTGTCACTGCCACCGTCGTAGCCTCCTCCACCGCCGTAGATGAGGACCCAGAGCAGTACTGCACACTATACAAGGACATGGCTCCGTCTGGGTCCTCCCGTCACATCCATGAGTGGCTGCGGTGCGACTTGTGCACCCTCTGGTACCACACAGAGTGCCTGTAGGTCAGTGTGGTACCAGAGGGTAAGTGGTACTGCCACAAGTGCCAGGACAGTGTGTTGTTCCAGGTGGCATTGGAACTGGAGCTGTAAATATTGTATATATTGTAAATATTGTAAATAGTGCAAATAGTTTGTTGGTTTTTTACATATATTTTGTTTTGTGTTATGTTCTGGTGTTCTAATGTCAAATTCGTTATTACACACAGTGCAAAAGGCATGATTGGGAAATTTAGAGGGGCGGAGGCATGGCCACTGTTCTTGATATTTTGTCAGGAACTTCTGAGGGCCACAGACCCGCTTCTTTTTAGCTTTGCTGCCTTCACTCTCCCTGTAAGTGTCCTTGTCTCACACCATTTTAATTAACTGCAAGGCTGTTACAGCTTCAAAAGAATGTATCAGCCTTACATTTTCTCGCCATGCTATTTTGTAAGACTGTTACATTTTCATTAGGAGACTGTTGGGCAGTGGATACATAATGTGGAGGAAAGACTGGACTCCAAGCCAGCATTCTCGCATCTACTCCCTTCACTTCACTGAAGACTGTTTCATCTGTAACCATACTCGTGTTAATCTTTATCCGCAGTTACATTTTAATCCGTGGCCCAAAGTGCGGCACACCAAAAACAGCATTAAGGCTCTGGTAGGTAAGACACACACACACAATATAAACGTCATATTGGTCATGACCATGGCTACCTCGGGTGGGTTGACATTGATTCAGATGGGAGCGTACCTATGTTCCCCACTTTGTGTGGGACCGGGGAACATAGGACCCTTATTTAAAACCCTAACCATAACCCTAACCCCGAGCGGGGAACATAGGACCTGGGGAACGACCCCGTTCTGCCCCGTTCTGCAAGCAGTTCTGCAGATCATGGCACTTATGCCAAGAATGATTCCCCAACTTATCTTAAGCGGAAAATTGTGTCCACTTAAGATAAATTACGTAGTTGTAGGAAAAGACTGAGGCTTCAAGACCAGAGAGTCAGAAGACTCAAGCACAGAGTGAAATCTCTCTCCTCAGTTGTTACTGATCTCAAAGAGAAGTTGTTAGTTTCCACCCTCTGTGGTGATATGCTAGAGACATCCTTTTGAGGAGTTGCAAAGGAAATTCTCAGGGCCAAGTGTAAGAGTAAATCTTCTAGAATCTCTGATGATTTTAGATCTTTTGCCATGACATTGCATTTTTACTCAGCGAAAGCTTATCAGTTTGTTCATGAAAGCTTTCATTCTGTTCTTCCACATCCCCAAACAATCAGGTCATGGTACTGCAGTATTCCAGCGGACCCAGGATTTACAGAAGTCTCATTTGTTGCCCTGCAGTCACATGTGGACGGAAACCGAAAGGACGGTAAGGAAACTGTTTGTGCTCTGATGTTGGATGAGATGGCCATTAGAAAGCATGTTCTATATGCTAAAGGGAAATTTCATGGCTATGTTGATGTAGGGTGTAGCGGCAGAGTTGATGACACCTTGCCAGTAGCCAAAGATGCATTGGTTCTCATGGTAGTTGCCGTCAACGTTTTTTGGAAAATTCCTGTGTCTTACTTTCTCATTGAAGAAAGGGCAAATATTGCCACAGTGTCTTTTCAAGCTCAATGAAATTGGCGTGCGCGTTGTCTCTCTAACATGGGATGGGCCATCTTTCACCATGATGCAGGCTCTCGGAGCCAACATGTCGGTTGAAAACATGAGGCCATCTTTTCCTTACCCTGCGAATTCTCCTGCAGGTTGTGCATGTGATGTTTGACGTGTGTCACATGCTGAAACTTCTCAGGAAGACAGGCGGTGGCAAAAAGATTAGGTGGCAGTACATCGAAGAGCTCAACAGGGGAGTAATAAGCTGAAGATGGTCCACATTAAATGGTGCAACCAGAACATTAAGGTAAATCTTTTCAACCTCAAGTTTTCAGCAGCAATGTTGCAGATGCTCTAGTGTTCTGTGACAAGGAACTTCACTTGCCTCGATCAGTTTTCATGGTTGTGAGGACACAGTTGATTTCCTGAGAATAGTTGCTTCAGCTTTCAACGTTCTTGATAGCAGGAATCCTGTGGCTAAGGGTTTGAAAGCTCCTTGGAGAAGTCGTAATAAACAACAGTTGCTGTGTGCTTTGCAGAAAGCAGAAGGAGCTGCGCAGGCAAACACCTGTATGCAGGAAATAGGAAAACGGGCTCAGCTGAATCTGTCGCCAGCTGCAGGAGTGTAAGGCTCATGTTTCAAGAGCTGGTTGAAGGACACTTGTAAGTCTAATACATGTAAGTATCTCCTCGCTTACAAACTCAGTCAAGATCATCTTGAACTGGGGGCGGTTCCCCGATAACGCTCACTCTTAGCGTGCTAAGAAGACTCAAAAGATATATCTTACCAAAGTTGTTTATGTTCCTAAGTGTGTTCCCCGAAGTGTCCCTTAGGAAGCTTCTTAACACGCTGCCTCTTACGTTCGACGTTACAAAGGCGCTGTCCCAAGTGAAGGTGCTGAATTAGTTGACATCGATTGCTCAGGAATCGATTTTCTACTTCACGTGAAGGTGCATGACGGCGTTAAGAAACACAACACGTTCTATGCAAATGAAACATTCCTCAAATTATTCAAGTAACATTTATTTTAACATAGTTTTAGTTATCAGTAAAATATAAACTATTAACTAAATTATCAAATTGTCAGTAATATGTTCACACGATATGTTGTGACTGGTAGACTAACCGGGTAGGCCTATCCCTCGCTAATCATCCACCCTCCTTATCCCGTTGTGCCACTTGTGCCGCTTCTTGACATGGGTTTAACAACTTCTTAAAATTATGTAATACACTTTTATATTAATGGTAAGGTACCTTACAAGTATAATTGATTGGCAAGCAGCTGCAGTTACTTCTGTTTAATGCGGTATTGATAGATAGATGGATACTTTATTGATCCCCAGGGGAAATTCAAGGTTCAAATAAAAAAAAATGCCATTGGTTAATGTTTTCAATAAAAAGCAACCTATCTACAATGAACAGAGAGAGATTTAGATACAGTATGGTGGGGAAGCAACGTAAAAAAAGGGCACTAAGCTTCTCGTCAGAGGAACTTGAAGTTTTGCTGGACGAGGTGAGCTTGCGCAAGGTGACACCGTTTTCCAGCTTTCAGAATAACTATGGAGCGACATGGACTACACAGCGTTTTTGATTCAATACAAGGACATGTTGGATCGCTGCCATAGGCCTAGTTGGTCGCTTACTGGACACCACCATGCTTACCCATTTATAGATCTTAGCCATTTAGAGGCAAATTCTTTGCCAGCTTTTAATTATCAAAAGTGATTGCCAATTTGAACGCTTTAATGACATTACTAAATAGCCTAGGCTAATTACCACCATATTAGTTCTGATACCAAATAAAGTAAACTTCATAAATAGGCCTGCATCCATTGCGAACATATTTTATTAGTCTTAAAATGTCCATAACATAAAATCATCGTTGAGCCACAACATTGTCAACATACTGTCGGCCTACCATAGTTTGACTTGTACTGAGCTGCGCTGATTTCTAAAGACTGCTGCACAGTGGCGGCGACTAGTGTCTTGACAGCTCAAACAACGCTAAGAGAGAGCTTACGAATGGTCCAGACCAACCTTACGAACGTGTGACTTACAGAAGATATACTTAGCGTACGAACATGTCGGGAATCGTGCCATAACGTTAAGTGATTAAGAGATTAAGGTTAAGAACTACTTAGCGATAAGAACGTTTTGGGGAACCGGCCCCTGTTCTTTTTTGCAGTGCGGTCACGAGGAGGCTACAACAACACTGGGTTGTTAGGTCGTTGTGTGGGGTTGTTTTTACTTATGTTGGGTTATTTGAGTACACTACCCAGCACCAGGGTGACTTTAATGCAGCTGCAACACACATGCCGGTTTGAGCATAATTATTTGAGAGTTCGGGAATGAAGTGTCATTCATGCCAGCTACATTAAAGTAACCGTATGTAAGAAATGTATTTCAATTAATCATAAAATGGCCCTGATATGTCACTAGACATTAAGAAATCATGTTCATTTCAAATACTTATATCACTGACAACAGTAGTCCGGCCAGGATATTGGTATTTAAAAAGTGAAGTTGCAGCCCTCAACTGATGTTGTGTTTTGTCATGTCATGTTGTGTTTTGGCTTGATGCACCACCCTCCACCAATCTACTAATCACAAAGTCAGTAGTGTTTCGGCATCCGGGTTGGCAACCTCGAGTCAGGGGGGAGGGGGAGGGGGAGGGGATACACCGCTCTAGAGTAATTTGAAAGTGATTGCAGTACCAGTTTTTGCCACAATCTTACATATGGTTCCTTTAACTTACAATTACTCCTAATGTTAATGTTAAATCTTAGGACACTCATAAAAACATAGTTCTGTGTTCACTGGGTATTAACTGCTGAACAGAAACAAAACAAACCTTTACAACTAACAAAAATTAGCATACTAACAGCTGGCTAGGTTAACGTTAGCAGACCGTTGGTATGGTAATTAAATAAACTTTGTGGTGGTACAGCTAATGTTAGCTAACACAGTCAATGCAGTCTCTTCTCAAGCCACACATGCGGTAATCATCATGCCAAACAACATTTTATTTATTAGCTTTAAGGTAGCTTCATATTATAGCCATGTCAGTTATTCGGTGGTATTTGGAGGTCACATTAACGTTACACACAACTTGGATTCACTAACTGAATAATGTGTTAACATTAGTTATCACCCGGAGAGAAGAAATACTCTTTTCTGATTGGCTGGCGGGTGGCCTTTAATTCTGAATAACAGGACACCGTTCCATATCAATGCTTATGAATGGTAACTATAACAACCATAGTAGGACGACGGTTGCAGCGCTCTAGAATCTTTTGGTTGCAGGCTTCCCAACAATGGAATCAACTGTAAACAAGCTAACTGTCCATGCTAAAGTTGTACAACAAGCTGAACTAGTGAGCTTCTTTTTAAACAGAACCGCGTGTTTACAGTGTTTACAGTGGCAACCGGGTGATAAGCGGGATAACGGCCTTCGAGGTGTGTCCAGTTATACGGAATTAATGGACTTGGGCGGAGGCAACTCCCCTCCGCTGCGCGTCGGGGAGTTTTTGCCCCTCGCCCTCGTCCATTAATTCCGTATAACAGGACACCTCGGCGGCCGTTATCCCTTACCTAGTTAACGTTATCACTGCCACGGGAGCTATGTTCCCCGGGTCCTATATTCTCCACTTTGTATGGGACCGGAGAACATAGGACCCTATCCCCGAGCAGGGAACAGAGGGTTAGAATCATACCCAATCTGCTGGTTTTAATATTGTACCCAGTCCATTTGGGATAACCCAATGTGGTTGTTGGTTCAATATTTAAAGCTGCAGATGGCAAGTCTGACAGATTGAGTGGACTTAGCCAAAATGTTGAATGTTTACAACTCTCATGGCCCTCCCCCACTACCACCGAGCACCCTCTCATCGAGTTTGTGCTCATCAGACTGTGATTGACAGTCAGATTTCACACAGCCCTGCTCTGATTGGACCAGAAGAACCGGGAGCTGTGGATTTTTCCAAAACAAATAACAGGCTCTAGGTGGAGGTAGAAGTGCAGAGTTTTTTTTCTAAAACCGGATGATTTATGTTGTTCTGTCAGAGCATAGTGTTGGGTTCAGTGAATATGATCAAATAAATCTTGCCACCTGCAGCTTTAACCAGCGACTGGTTAAATATTTGGGTTATTTTTAACCCAGCATTGTTTAGAGTGAACAACCCAATTGCAAGACAGCTCAAAGCTGCGTACAAACACTTTCTAGTTCATCATCAGGTGAAGAATGGCACAGGTAACTGTATCATTACAGCTGGCACCAACATGATGGCCATGACTGTCAAGTCTCGCGGGAGAGCTTCAACCGGTAGTCTTTCAGGAATCTGTCCATGACTACAGTGGTCTTCCTGATGTGAAGTCTATATCGAAGTTTAAGGACACCGCTATAAAGTACATTGCATGTCCTCTTCTCTTGCACTCAACTCGAGTGCTAGCATGCATGCCTTCATTGCCCAGAAGAACAGAGGAGGCTTCCAAAGTCCATCAGCAAACATTGTGGAGGTGTGCAAAGCCTCTGAACGCTGCAGTCAAAGCTTCCAGGGAAGGGGATAACAGCAGGCCTTCTTATTCAAGTTCAATCATGTTCACTCTCTGAAGAGGATGGCTGCCTCCATGTACATAAAAATATGCCTTCATCATCTGGCAAGACGAGAAACTGTAATGGTAACTGGGGCTCTTGTGAGAAGGATAAACAAACTGATACTTTTCCTCTATCAGTAGATGGTACTGTACATCTTTCTTCTCAGATGATTAGCATCAACATTATCTTACTCGCCCTTACCTGAGTCATTCTTACCGGTGCTTTTGTATATTGTATGACACAAACTTCTTCATTATTCAATTGCTGGACTGTAGTGTTCCATACACTTGCTGAAGACAGCTGCGGTTTCATTTATGTTTATGGGTTCTTCACATTGGCTTTGCTTGTTCACCTTATTCAGTCCCGCCAATTTTGTACAATTTGTCTTTAAACTTCCGGTCGGCTAGCTACGTCTAGTTAGCTTCATTGGGATAACATGGCAGAAGAGTATGGAGAGGCTAACTTGGGAGGAAAACGACAAATGGCATCAGGAGTTCAGATTGCAATATTGTACTTCTCTACCCAAGGCTATTCACCTCTACGGAGTGAGTTGACAATATGCGGCAGTGGCCGCTGTATCTTTGACATAAATGCCATTAAATAAAATAAAATTGAATGGTACAGGGTATTGGATATGGCATTTTCAAACCTGAAAAAGAAAACATAAATTACTGCTTTCAGTAGCCTAGAAATCTAGACGCACCCTAGCGGCGGCAAATTAATTTGCTCAGCTTGTACGTCTAGTATCGAACCATAGGAATTTCTATTGGCTTAACACCGTGGATGACGGCCAATCACAGCGCTCTATTTCGTTAGAGAGTCTTAAGGCGGGCTTAACAGGATAACAACATCCTGCGACGGTGAACAACAAGGAAGGTGGCTATGGCAAACGAAGAGCGGTTGTTTGAATCGGCGTTGGCGTCAACTTTGGAGGAGTTGGACTTGTGCTTTTCTTTGAAAGTAGATCAACACAATGCACTTAAGTCATTCCTTTCGAAGAAGGATGTATTTGCCGTTTTGCCGACCGGATACGGATATGGTCGTAGCGCTGGCCTATTGCATGCCTAGGCAGTTTGAAAGACAATTCTCTGCCCACCCCTTGGATTAAGCGAGGTGAATGATTCGATGCCAGACTATACATGTCAATGATATAGGATGGCCCGCCAGGCTATGCTTTCAGTGCTTTGAATGAGAAATGTTTCTCTTCTCTCTGCTTTAGAACCATTTGAAATTAAAGAGTTACGCGTTAAACGCGTAAGTCTTGTCTAGTTTCCCATTAACTTTGTAGAATCCGAAATGTGCCCAAATGTCTGCTTTCCAAGCGTTGGGTGCGTTTTTAATTACCCGTCTATCGCGGTGATGTCCCTCCGTCATCTTGATTCTTAGTGTTGTTGTTATGCTAGCTAGTGCTGCCGCTTAGCATGTAGCTACAGGCTGCGCATGTCATTGTAACGTTGCTCCGGAAATTCCCCCAGAAGTAATTGAAACTTCACTTTAGACTTTATTGTCCACTCAATGCCAGAAAATAAACAGTGACATAATCGATTATGGCACATTGCCCCATCGATGCTGAATCGTGCATGCCCCACATTGCAATGCATCGCCGAATCGATTATTGTTGACACCACTATAAAATATTCGAAATGTTCTTGACGTGGTGAGTAGGCTTTAAACTAAGCCAGCCACATGTTGAATGTTAAGTTACTTACTGTTTTTTCAAGATATTCCAGATATTGGGTGGTTGCTGTTCCCAAAAAGCTTGATGGTATATTTTTTGTGAAGATACTGCATGGCATGCCTAACCTAATGTAAGACCAGGATAGTGATGTGCAGTAGTGGTGGGTCGGTTGTGAACGAATCAGTTCGTTCGAACAAACTGAACTGATTCGCCTTCCCACTTCTTGTTCGTTCTTTTGTTTGTTCCTTTGGTCGTTGTGTACAGTGGCTGTGTACAGTGGTTAATCCGTGAATCACCCTGACCTAGTGCTGCTGTGAATGCCCAAACTAATCGCATGTTGTGGTATTGATTCTAGGATGTTCTTATCGAATTAGCCAATGAGTGGCAGGAGAGCATAGCAACCGTTTCCATGGGGGAAAAAAAGAAATATACGTTAGCCGCTGTACTTTGAGGACACCATTGTTTTGCTGAATGCTGACTAGTCTGCAGTATAGGCATTGTAGGTAATTTATTAAGGAATACATATTTTTTGCACATCTTAAAATAATACATCTTTATGCTTTTTACCCTATTAAATAAGTCAACTAGAGTATCTCACGTCTTCTGGTTAAGGCAGATTCATTCATGTTTCTCACATGCAACATGTTTCTCATTCTGCTTCCTCTCGTTTGCAAAGTGCATTCATAGATTGCTAGCTCCATATTGCTCCATAGTGGTGGATAGTAATGGGCGATATAAACGATATGCGATATAAACGATATAAAATTGGCCTACAATAGAGATTTTAATTCTATTGCACTATCGTGATATACTGATGCAATCTACCCGCGAAATTTAGAGCCACCTGTGACAGTACACCATTTATAAACAGCATCAAGTTTAAAAATGATATTACTTTGTCAATATTACGGTGTGTTTCCACACACCGAAATTTCGCGTCGCTCTCATTGAGGTTGAATGGAGACGAAATTTGCCCTGGTTGGGCGAAATGAAAGCTAATCGCCAAGGCAGGCGAAATAAAGTTGGCCAAAGTTTTAACTTTATTTAAATGAGGACCATTCGAGAACCAATCAGGTCCGCGTCTTTGTGTTTGGAGGCGGGAGTTACAAAAAAGTCTGACCAAGATGGCGGAGACTATCGGAACTCCCCCTATTACCGTCGGGCCCGTATTTCCACCGTCTTGCGTGTATGTGTCACTTAATATCCATTTCTATACAAACCAAGACAGCGGACTCCTAAAGAAACGCAACCACCCACATCATAGGTGTATCTAAATTAGCTATGTACCAAAAATTACATTTTACCGTGACTTGAAGAGCTGTAAACAGTGTTGTAAGGCTGCGTGTACACAACGCTTGGAGCTCCAGTGGAATTTTAATTTCATGACGAGAATTCTCGGTCTAACCGTTAATGTCCCGTTGAAACGGTGTAAATAGGCGACCCATCAGGCCAGCACTAACTCCGAGCGTGGTAAACAAAATTGGATATTTCAGGCAGTAAATGCTCCCGTTAAGAACCAAACCAGATTTTGTTCAAATCTACACACCTATGGCTACTGAAAAATGTAAGGTTCCTTTAGTACAGTGTTTCTCAAAGTGTGGTCCGGGGACCACTGGTGGTCCGCAAGCTATCCCAAGTGGTCCGCGAGCAGATGTGCTAAAATATAATATAGATGAGTTGTTTGCAATATTGAACCAACTTGTATGTAAATCCAAACAGTTCTGCAACACTGCCTATGTAAGCTACGCCATTTTAAATCGTATGAATCTTCTGACACAATAAGCAAGGTGCAAAGACAATATAAGCAAGGTTGTTCAGTGAGTAGACCTATTGTGCAATAGTTGAAGTAGGTCTACTGTTGTTTTTTTAGCTAGGTGGTCCGTGAGGTATTTTTTTAATTGGTTAAGTGGTCCCTGGTCTGAAAAAGTTTGAGAAACACTGCTTTAGTAAATGTTATTTTGAAGTGTTAAAAAACATCGTTGTCTTAGAATTTCTGAACAAAAGTGGTGATAATTGGGGGTGTTACGATACCCGAGCTGTAACACGAAAATTTGTATGTGGTTAAAATGTTTCTACACAAACATTGGCACTTGTATCAACACGAATTGTGGTATACCACACGAACTTAGTCAGAGCACATACACCACTATATGTTAGTTTAAACACTCAATCTTTTCAGCTAGCTGGCAGGCGAAATGCTAGTATTTTAGGACATTGGATTGCATTGTAAACCTAGCTAGACATCTAGGCTACATGCTGCAACACAGGTATGAAATATATCATGTCTTATTGACCTTGTTGTTTTCTATGAACATGAATTGTTGTTTATAGGCAACATCAACTTAGTCGAGGCATAAAGACCCCTGGATATCTTCATTAAGTACTTAAACGTTTGAACTAGCTGATTAGCCTAATTAGCTCGCTTGCCACCACTGGCTAGACACTGCAGTCAAAAGGTTAGCGGTTTCGCCGTCACGCCCCCCGAGGCGAAATTTCGCTGGCCGAAAATCGCGAGGTGTTTTGCTGTGTGTTAACCCACCGTTAGCATTTAAATGATATGGAACATTAAACATTCGGCCCGTCGGCCAATTTTCAAAACCGAATGTGCACTTCAGCCAAAAGGTTTGCCCATCCCTACTGTAGAGTGTGTGGGGCAACAGTTCTGTGGAGTAATCTGTTCTACCACCTCAAAACGTAACATCTAGTTTTGAACCACTAGTGCTACCTTGCCCATTGTGAACGTGACCGTGAACGATAGTTTGAAAGTTTGTGACTCGCTGCCAAACAACATTGTGCAGAAGGCGTGACTGAATGAACTGGTGAACTAATCATCTTGGCGAACTGAACGACGCAAACTGTGTCATGGCAACGAACGATAAAATCCTTTACTAATGTGCAGCACACACAGAAGTTGGATATATTTTACCTTTTTTGACTGTTTTACATAATGTGTATGAGGTGCTACTCCTTCATTGTTTGCATCCACCAAGGGTAAGACTAAATCAAACAAGCAAGAGAAATTATCAGCTACAGCATGTTGTACTTTTGATAATCCAGTTATATGTAGGCTTACATCCTCCCATGGGCACAACACATGAAGTGTTGCAAGTTTGGATTTGGACAGTATTTCTGATATACTGTAAGAAAGGCCTTATAGGGAAAACCCAGGGTAAAATGGATTTTCCCAGACATAAATCTAGCCGATGTCGGTTTCAGATCAGCATCCCATATTATTACACAATTGCCTCTATTGATTCTAGCAATATATTGAAATGGCCAGCTTTGAAAATCATACCATTCTTTCAAGCTTTTCCAAATTTATGGTTAACTTATAGCCTGGATTTTTGAGAAATTTATTCCAACTTGTCATGTTCCTAATATTGGATGAATTCAGTGGAAATGCATGGATTCCAGTTTCTTCCAGTAGCAGCAACTAGAATCCATGCATTTCCACTGAATTCTTTTTGGAATCTGATCCCTTATCATACCTGTTCATTCTTACTCGTCGCTCGACTTATCGTGACTAAATTCAAGATGGCTGCAAACGCTAAACTTCGTGAAGATACTGTCTGTATAAATCGTCTTGTAAGTAAACTACCAGTGCTTTTTCAAAGTTCTCAATGTCTCGTTTTAAATGTCAGGGCCTTCGGTAGTATACCAATGAAGTGTGGAGATACATTGAGCCTCGTAAATGGTGTAAAACAGTGATTTATTTGCACGGCTAGCCCGATGCCGAAGCACCACCATTGAACAAGCTGTTGGTAGCATCGGCTAACTAGCACCTGATTTTGGAGTGCAGGGGACAAGCCGAGATGGGCTATGAGACATACGTTCACACTCGGTATCATGTTTCAACACACTTTAGGTCAATATCACACCGGAATTCAAGGTCATTTTTGCTAAAATTGTTGCATAGTGCTTCTTTAAAGGTACCCTGCCACACGTATTTCATTACTTTGTGGTAATGTCTGAAGTTCTACCATGGGCTCAAGCCATTCTAGCGTGGTAGAAAGCCTGCAGGAAGATTTGCGCCAGTTCTCATTAATATTCAACAAGCTAAGCTACTTGACTCTGATTGGCTAACAGCTAGTCGGTTTCGTCCATAGTATGACCGCTGTTATAGAGTGGCGAAGTCCCGCCCCTTCTGTTTGCCTCCATGGGACCTATCTTTCAAAAAATTTTGAACGGCAGTCTATGGCGAAAAATAAATTATTTTCTGGTCCCGGTTTGACTTGTGCCTTGAATTACCCATATGATGTTTGTCAATTTTAAAGGAACACGCCACCCAAAATCAGTAGTAATATATGTTCTTACCTTAACTTTCACGAGTTGAGTCATACCTCTCCCGCGCCGGTAGGTGCACTCAAACGCTCTGTCGCGCGGCGCGAATGTGTTAGCATGTTGCTATGCTAGCGGGCTCTGCCGTGGCCGTAGAGAGAGGAACATAGCAGTAATCAAACACCTCCATTTTTTCCCTACTTAAATACAGTTGCACGAGTAGTTGATAAAAATGTGTACGTCACACAACATGAAACGTGGCGATTTCCCAAGCGAATAAACAGGAGAACTACAATGTGTGGCGCAATAGCACTTGGGAGTACTTCGACCTAGCGTGGTAATATTATTAACACCTAATTGTAGATCCTATCGACCACAGAGTTTAGAATCCATGCTGAATCGACCCTCAGCCTCTCCCTCCCCTCTGAGCGAGAGAGAGGCACACACACTAAGATGCGCTGATGGGCTATTATTTCAACCATAACTGCATAGCAAAACTTATCATCCATCAGCACCAAGGTTTGTTGACCAATTTTCCAAACTGCACCCGCCCACCATCCGTTGGTTGTTTTAATGTAGGCTATATGGGTGATGCAGCGCTGCTGACGTGAGGCTAGAAAGCCCTTGCCTGTTCTAGAAAGACTGATCTAATGCAGCAAATATATTAAAAGGCTGAAGTCGTACATTGGCTAGGCCTATCCCCAGAATATCAGCAGCAAACTCAGTCTCTGTCGCGCAAAACAGTCTCCAAATAAAACGCACATCGGCCTGTTGCCTATTCTGCCAGCTTGTGACAATATATCGTCCAAAATGCTTGATTGCATTGCATTCTCCACATTTTTAGCTACATTTTCATGTACCACATCAGCATTTTTGTTCAGTGAATCTTTTGTAAATTGCTTTACAATTACTGTCGAGCCCTTGTCAGCAGACTTCGGCTTGCCTCTTGCCACTATTCACTCCTTGTCTTCCGATGTCATTTCTGAGTCATCTACAGATGTTTACACACATTCACCTCCCTAAATAGAACCAACTTGACGTTGACTTCAACCTGTGTTATATCCTAGATGAGACTGCCTGGGTTATTTTGTTTAGATATTAGCCTATATATAAAACACATAATTGTAGCCTACTATTCAGGTAATAGGCATTTAAAAGAGAGACAGAGAGTGATATGACTAAGAAATGACATCGGGCGATGGCAGTGCGAGATGTTCAGAACGTAAGAGCTAAAACTTCTACAAACTCACTAACATCCACAGCGGAAAAAGAAAGTAAGAAAAATAGTCGGAAAACTTAGATGTGTAAGGCAAGCAAGTTTGGCGGTTGTTACTAAAAATGTGAACATGCACGTTGCATTGTTGTGCGGTGGACTTTCAGAATGAATGGAGTCGGAGTTTCTTTAATATCGAGGCGTCATATTTGTCCGATGGCCTGCTATAAAATGAATTGCGATGTCTGTCTGAAAAAGACGCGCTCGTGCAGTCAAAATGAATGGGAGTCTTCAGAACAGGCTTGTCAGTCAACCTGACATGTGTTAAGTAGCCTATAATGTGAATGACTTGTTATTTTATCAAGGATTTCTTTCTTTTTGCAAAAAATAAAGTACAATAGGCATTAATTAGTAGGCCAGGAGCATGCTGAAATTATGTGGCAAATTGCGTTTTTTTATTACAATGATAAAATTGTAAAAGGACGTGACCGAAGCTGAAGCAAGCCAGGCAATAGGCCTATAGGCCCGACGGTAATTGTAAAGCAATTTACAAAAGATTCACTGAACAAAAATGCTGATGTGGTACATGAAACTTTAGCTAAAAATGTGGAGAATGCAATGCAATCAAGCATTTTGGACGATATATTGTCACAAGCTGCATGGCAGAATAGGCAACAGGCCGATGTGCGTTTTATTTGGAGACTGTTTTGCGCGACAGAGACTGAGTTTGCTGCTGATATTCTGGGGATAGGCCTAGCCAATGTACGACTTCAGCCTTTTAATATATTTGCTGCATTAGATCAGTCTTTCTAGAACAGGCAAGGGCTTTCTAGCCTCACGTCAGCAGCGCTGCATCACCCATATAGCCTACATTAAAACAACCAACGGATGGTGGGCGGGTGCAGTTTTGAAAATTGGTCAACAAACTTTGGTGCTGATGGATGATAAGTTTTGCTATGCAGTTATGGTTGAAATAATAGCCCATCAGCGCATCTCTAGTGTGTGTGCCTCTCTCTCGCTCAGAGGGGAGGGAGAGGCTGAGGGTCGATCCAGCATGGATTCTAAACTCTGTGGTGGATAGGATCTACAATTAGGTGTTAATAATATTACCACGCTAGGTCGAAATACTCCCAAGTGCTATTGCGCCACACATTGTAGTTCTCCTGTTTATTCGCTTGGAAAATCGCCACGTTTCATGTTGTGTGACGTACACATTTTTATCAACTACTCGTGCAAATGTATTTATGATTACTGCTATGTTCCTCTCTCTACGGCCACGGCAGAGCCCGCTAGCATAGCAACATGCTATCACATTCGCGCCGCGCGACAGAGCGTTTGAGTGCACCTACCGGCGCGGGAGAGGTATGACTCAACTCGTGAAAGTTAAGGTAAGAACATATATTACTACTGATTTTGGGTGGCGTGTTCCTTTAAAGACAATTTTTCATGTAAAGACATTTGCAGTTTGTTTCGTAACTATTGAATTACAACATTGTGAAAGATCGTAATTCCAACGACTACAAACCCATCAGTCGTGCTAGTGACGTTAGCTCATTCACAGCCACACTAGATTGTACAAGCATACCAGCAACAGGTCTTAATTGGGCTTTCCTTGCCGATGAAAATACCATGAGTCAGAAGATTAAACACATCAGGTAAGTTGTATTCGTCCATAGACTGTACATTAGATACTGTTAAGTGACATAGCAGGCAGCAAGATGCAACCGTTAACTAGCATAACAGCTCTTATCGTTTCATTACGTTGGTGACGTACATCGTTTGAGACGAGAGATGTAGTCCACTGAGCGGATTCGCACAAAACCAACATAACTTTTGAAGTCTATCGAACAACAGTACTTTCTTAACGTGAAAAATTATCTTTTAAATTCACACACATCATATGTGAAATTCGTGACAATTCAAACTGGACCAAAAAATAATTGTTATCTCTCCATTAACTCCCTTTCATATTTTTTTAAAGATAAGTCCCATGGACCGGAAGTATGTGACTTCGCCACTCTATCAACTAATTTTAGCCTCATGGCATGAACTTAGCTTGCGAGTGCTAGCATTGTCCAAATGGGCATTAAACCTGCTAGGCTAGCAATGAGTCTCCTCCATCACAGCTGTCTAACGTTTCCGTCCCTGACATGTAGGAGTCGGAGCCATGGTCGGAGCAGTCGGAGTCGTGAGTAACGCTAACTTTTTCCACATTAAGTGATTGTAGCATAGAGACAATGGCCTCTGTATTTTTTTTTGTATGCCGTCTTAAAGACCTTTTTGATAGCAATTTGTTGCTCTCTGCCATTATTGTGACAGACAATAGCGTAAAGTTTACTAGATAACTGTTAGCATCAAGCAAGCTATAGCAGCTAGCGATATAGCTAACGTTAACGTAACCGTTTTCAGCTAACTTTAGCGAGCGAATCCGACTAACGCTAATTTACACAGTTATCGTTCTTGGTTTATGGTGTTGCGGTCTTGAAAGTGACCTTATAACCACTACTTTACCTGAATGTTGACCAAAACACCACAGTGTCTAATGTTAGACCAAAGTCTGTCGTTGGCGATCCCAGGTGAATTGAAAATCAGTTGATTTCAGTTAACTTTTATTCATACGCGCGCAGGTGTGTGTGTTACATCATAAGCACGAGAGCAACCTATATGTTCTATATTGTTGATGAACACAGTGGACCTTTTAACCTGTAATGTGTAGTGTAGCCTACAGTTTTTTTCTCCTACTCTCTCTGTGTGTGTGTGTGTGTGTGCTTTCAGACTCTGGAAAAATGTACTTATGAGGGCTTTATTTCCTTGAAGGTAACTATATTACACCCCCAGACACACACACATCAGTAGTCCTATGAGCTATGAGATGTCAGATTGTGTGTGTTGACACTGGAGGCACACTCACCTGTCTTATGTTCTTCAATGGAGGCTGAGGATGATGAAGACACTGTCTGTATGCTTGGAGTTGTGAGGGGAATTCTTGTAAACATGCACTACCAAAGTTTTAGCCTGATGAGCCAGACCTCACATCTTGATGTAGGACCATTCGCAGTGCTCAGTCCAAGGGGCGGGATAAACGGTTGTCTTTCAAATTCCCTCTGCACGCAATAGGATAGTGCTACAACCATGCATTTTCCCACCAGCGGAGCTAGTTGTTCAAACTTTTGCCAATTTAAACAAAGCTTAACTCGTGTCACGCTGTTCGCCAGCAGCAGCATCCATCTTCTTTGTTTTCAAGTAGCAGGGAATTCACGCAGAACAGTCGCAACTATGCCATCATTATGTTAAGTCCGCTTACTGATTCTATACACGATGTGATTGGCCTGACTGAAGTTGAATTTTTCCAACTCGCAAGCCAACGGAGAGTTGCTAGACTACCCTGGCAGCAAATTACATCACCTTGGCCGCTAGGGTGCGTCTAGATTTCTAGGCTACCAAAGTTTGGGATCACTTAGAAATTTCCATTCCACTCCATTATAGACAAAATACCAGCTGAGATCAATTACATTGTTTTTTTGTTTTTTTAATCAGTGCAACAGTTTTCAGGTTACACAGTATGCGCTTACATAATTGCAAAAGTGTTCTCTACTATTGTAGAAAGAAATGTCTTATCTCTAATGCAATATTTACATTACCCATTATCAGCAACCATTCATCCAATGTTCCAAAGGCACATTCTGTTTACTAATATATAATTTCTCTGTTTCAGTAGCATCTGTTTCCTGTTACCAGCGTAACACAACACAGACTGTTTTTCTGCCGTGTATTCAGGGCACAGGCAGCTAGCGGATAGTGAGGCGATGTTTTAGCTTAGAAACTGCGTGACATGTCAACAACGTTTGTATTTACTTGTCACAGCCTGGCATACTGTGTTCATTATTCCATACATCTGATGTGTAGGCTAACTGCTGAACTATGAGGTCCGACAAGGGACCAGGGCTATAGGCTACAGTCAGGGCTACCCTGCTGAAAAAAAACAGCCTGACCAGCTTAAGGTGGTTTGCTGGTTGACCAGCTTGTTTGACCACCCTATGATGGTTGACCTGCTAGACCAGCAAAACTCATGCGACAACATAGCTTCGGCTGGTTTACCCAGCTTGCGATGGTAATTCAGCTGGTTTTGCTTGTCGTATCATCTCAAGTCATTTTAGCTGGTGTTGCCGGTCTACATTGCTGATTTATCTGGCCATGCCAGGTTATGTTGGTCATTCTAGTAAACCAGTATGACCGCCTTACACACACAGTATGCACTTACATAATTGCAAAACTGTTCTCTACTGTTGTAGAAAGAAATGGCTTATTTTTAATGCAATATCTACATTGCCCATTATCAGCAACCATTTATCCAATGTTCTAAAAGCACACTCTGTTTACTAATCTAATATCATTTCTCTGTTTCAGAAGCATCCATTTCCTGTTGTTACCAGCACCATGCCATGTATGTCGCTCTGCATTATCCACATGTACACTGACCAATCACTGACTTGTTTCTTGCTGGGCATTTTTTATAACAGTGATAAACATTAAAAACATGAAAAGCATGAATATTTCTTTCAAACAACACAACTTGTGGTGAAGTCAGAGTATGCTTCCAATCAATCATTACACAACAGTGAAAAAAGTTCAAAATATAGTTTTCAATATAGATCGACAGATAGATACTTTATTGATCCCCAAGGGGAAATTCAATTCAATAAGAACCTAGACAAGATAAATTCATATATTGAAATTGGTCAATTGTTATTTCCATTGAATATTTTTATTTAAGTACACCAAGTAAGTACAGAAACCACTGTAAATGTGCCTTTGGCCTATTTGATCCATGCTTGCAAATACACACACCTTCAGCTGTGTTGCTGTGTGTGTGTGTTAGAGGGTGATTGACTAAATAGCACCACTGTACATTGTAAAATGAGTGTGACAAACATGTAATGCAACTTTTTTGTTTGTTTTTAAAATCCATGCTATCTATTTCTCTGTCTAATGTATATTTTTTTGTTTCTATCTGGTCCATTCAGGTGCTCTCTGCAGCTCAGAATGAGATTGGCTGGGACTTAATGGCACGCTACTGGGAAAGTGATTACTCACTCATGAGTGAAATAGTGATCTCGTATACTGTGAAATGCCAGTATTAAATAAATGATGGGCTTGTAAACATTGGGTTTGTGTCATGGTTTTCAGCAACAAACATACTTTACATGAAACTGTAAGATGACATTCACTTAAATTGTGAGTTATTAGGGGGAAGGCTGAAATCATTTGACAAATTAACTTTGTCTAATACAAAGATTTACTTGTTTGTATTAGGTGTAATTGCAGTGGCACATTATGATACACATTTAAATAATGCCCAGTCAGACATAAGGAATTTTCTATCAGAAAAACTTTATTGGACCATGGCAGTCATATTTTATGGTGAGGTCACGGGCAACTCCAACTGAAATATCTGATGTTACATGATTAGTGCTTGGATCTCATCTAGCCTATAACCAGAAAGTTGGACATCAGTTCCACCATGAATAGCCTAACTGCTTAACAGTTATACCCATTAGAGTGGAACTTCTAATGGGTGAGCTATAGTATACTTTTTGTTGGAGTTGCGATAGCTTGACCTATTTGGGAAATGCACTCTTTTTCAGTGACTTCTGTGGGTATACTTAGTTACTTATTGGTCATAGGAATAAGTTGGCTACTGCTTTTCTTGATTGCATGTGGGAAAACAAATATCCTAGTCTTACAAACAGAAGCAGGTATGTATAATCTACACACCTATGGCTGAAAAAGTTAAGGTTCATTTAGCAAATGTTATTTTGTAGTATTAAAAAAGATTGTTTTATAATTTATCACGTAATTAGCACGTTTAAGATAATCACTGCAGTTGCAAACAGCCGGTCGGTGGACTGCCGTTGGCGTGACTGTGTTTCAACGTTGTAAATCCTCTTGTTTTAAGAGGTCTTACAAACTTCTAAAATTATCTCACAAATGCAATAAATAATAATAATAAAACCCGAAATCTTGCGTTGTTGACATTCGCTGCAGTTGCAGCCAGTCGGTGGACTGCCGTTGGCGTGACTGTGTTTCAACGTTGTAGATCCTCTAAATATTTTTGTTTGACGCAGCTTGTCGCAGAACAATCCAACATTCTATAAACCAACATTCTATATACAATTGCTTGAGGCGCTGCGGTTGTTGTGACATTGTTTCAACGTTGAAATTCCACCTCCGACACTGCCAACCAATGGCAACGTTGTGACAACGTGTGCTTGCTATCTGGGAAGGGCATTACACCTGTATAACATAACACTTCCTTGAGTTGACTTGAAATCAATAGACCATCACAGTCCTGCCCACAGCCGATTCCGGAAGTAAGAATTCAGTACTATTTCTCCATTGACAATTGGGGTATAAGCCATAAAAACGTAACCATACGTGGTAGACTTAAAACCAGCTACGGCTGTACTAAGCGATTGTATATGATTATTGACGGCAAAAATTCAATAGGCACCAACCTTGTTTTGAGATGAATGTCTTGGATAAGTACTTCATTACCCATAATCCTGAACAACCTCTGATTGGTTGAAAATGCGTGAGCGAAAATCCCTGACCAAGATAGCCAAGAGTCTTTTACTGCCTATGGCGAAAATCTTAATGTGAATAAAACTTTCTAGACGAACATTGGTACTTGTATCAACAAGGATTGTGGTTTATACATCACACAAATTTAGACAGGGCCAATACACCATCAAATAGAACAGTGAATGCTAGTTTAAACACTTAACTTTTCAGGTAGCTGATAGGCTAATCATTAGCCTTTCAGACATTAGAATGTCATTATAATGCTGCTAACATTAGCCTACATGCTGCAACACAGGTATGAAATATATTATGTTTTAGTGACCTTGTTGTTTCTATGAACATGAATTGTTGTTTATTGGCAACATCAACTTAGTCGAGGCATAAATAACCCTGTATATCCTCATTAAGTACTTAAACTTTTGAACTAGCTGATAGCCCAAGCTGGATGCTACCACCGGCTAAAATCTAGACACTGCAATGGTTAGCAAACCGTCCATGTCCCCGTGAATATTTCACTGTTTCAAGGACGTAATCAAGAGTGTCCATAAACAGTTTTAAAAAGGTTGGTAAGCCTACATTAAGCAAAAAATATTAACAATAACATAAAAACAATATAAAATATCAATAATGGCCAGGTTTTAAGGGATGAGGGGGGTTAACCATACGATTTCAGCTCTGGTGGTGGTGGCCGATTAAAGTGGCACAGGTTGGAGTTTAGTCCTTCAGCTTTGATGGTGATGGGGTGTAGACCTTCAGCTTTGGTGGTGGGGGTGTAGACCTTCAGCTCTGGTGATTATGGACTCAGATCTGGTGATGACGGTTGGAGTGTAGAAGACCTTTAGACTAGGGCTGGGCGATAAAACGATAGTGATATGTATCGCAATAGACATGTAATCGATATCGATAAAAAATATGTTTGATAGAACATTCGATAATTAAAACACACACCTCCGTTGTCCATAAATAAATAGGCTAAATATGTCTTGAATTGTAGCTATAGGCTAAATATGTCTTGAATTGTAGCTATGTGCAACTCTACCAGAGTAGGCGAAAGAAGTAGGCCTACCTCAACACAGACTCTCAATGAGTCCTTGCCCCGTGCTCTCTCTCTCTCTCCCTCTCAACAGGCGCATCCCTCCTCATGCACATGTAATCCAAACATTCACAATCGTGCAAGACGACTTGCTAAATTGCTATTAAATCTGGTTAGCATCATTAGCACGCTGCACAAATTTGTTCAAAACTGTTGCATTCAAATTGACTGCTAAGTTCTAATCATTTAAATCCCGATTCAAATGGAAAAGTATTCCAAGACTCAAACGGGCCTGTCCCAAGGAGAAAAAGTATTCATTTGAAACTTAAACACACAACGGGAAACTTAACAGTCTAACCAGTAGACTATGATAAACTAGCAAATTTAGGTACTTTGTTTACAATATTTCCAGGCTTCAACCAGTGCAGCTTTTCATTCAGACTTATGTGCACATTTATTCGAGTGTTTTTCATGATTGTGTTGCTGTTTGCTTTGATTGATAACTGAGGTGATTAAAATCAGAGGAAGGTTAAGTTTAAAATCAAAGTGTTTAAATTTAACTTTTTCCCCTTCTGGTCCTTATCTGAAATAGATTAAAAAAAAATCAATAATTATCGATATCGACTGATATGAAATACTTATATTGTGATACCGTTCTCAGCCATATCGCCCAGGCCTACGTCTAGACCTTCACAAAAATACCCCCTTCCTGCACCACCACCATGTGAAGAATATAAATAAAATCAAAACTTCCAGGAAGTATTAAAGTGTTACAGATGTTACAGTACCAGAGCGGGGATCCACATCCCGCAGCTCTGAACACACTTCCGCATCTGGGAGGCCACCGACTCAGATATTGCTTTTAGAAAATTTAGTTTTAAAACATTTATTGAAAGCAAGAAAATAGAGAGAGGTAAGGAAAAAAGAGAGTCAGCGGTAGTCGTCGTCTTCCTCCGGAAAAGGCTGAAGCCGATGACACCTGCTTTCTCCCCCGTTTCGTCTTCTATTCCCCGATATCCGCCTCCCTCTTGCTCGCGAGACCGATTTTCTTTCTTGTGGGAACTTCTTCGTCTCCCCTGTTCCGTCTACTTCTCCCGCTATCTGCGCCTTTCTTGCTCGCAAGACCGATTTTCTTATGGGAAACTTCTAGCGACGTCGCTGAAGAATGAAAGATGCAGACAGGAGCGTAAATCAGCTGTGGTGGCGTTGGCACAGGATGGAGGACAAGAGCCCCCCCGCCACCTCTAAACAAAAGCAAGAATCAATATTTTACTAATCTAAACTATCAAATGCCCTCTTTATGCCCCCCTGGAGGTTTGAAATGAAAATGTTATGTCAGGAGTCTGTTAAGTGGACCCCCATCTGCTAAAAACATCCCAGGCCAATCATGTTTAATTTCGGGGTGCCCAATGTGTAACCCCTCCCCCACCGTCCCCACAAATGTGGACATGACATTGTTAACCCAGATACGTGCATGATTAACTTTGGAGGGTGACCCATACCTCCATACATCTCTGGGTGATGCACGAGAACACTAACTTTACAGTAGGGTACATCTCATGCATCTTTGTTAGCCATTCTTTCATCTGTCTGACCAATTCAACACCTTTTAACAGACCTAAGTCATTACCTCCAGCATGAACAACTAAAACATTGGGGGCAGACCTGGAGCGCCACAGTGAGTTTGAAAGACTTACAAAGGAACCCCACCGTAGGCCACCCACCCCAACCATTCAATATGTGCCTGGAGACCTAAATTCTATCCAACACTTACCTTTGCCCTCTGATTGGCCTTGCGGATGTAGCTGCTCTTCACAATCCACACTGGAGCGGGAGAAATTGCATTACTACAAGTTTCAGTCTAAAACAGGTTTTTATGCGTGCATCCACGGTTCCAAGTCCTACACTACCTGTTGGTCTGGCCTGCTGCTCCATGGTTCAAATCAGCTATAACTAAATGAAACAAGAAAACAACATTACATTCATATAGTGTTTTTTTCTTTTTGTTATTACGATAGGCAAGTTCACCCCCAGTTATAACATGCCGATTAAGGCGAAAAATACATTAGCAACTTCAAACATGTGCCTGTAACGCTAACGTCATGGGTATGCTGTGATGTTAACCAAACAAAGTTCATACACTAATAGCAATGACATTATTTGAATTAAAATGGGTTGTTGTAATATCACAAGTGTCCCAATGAATCCACAGACGTTAGAAATAACATGCACAAGTTACATAACGTTAAAGGAGAAGTTCGGTGTGATATTGACCTAAAGTGTGTTGAAACATGATACCGAGTGTGAACATTTGTCTCCTAGCTCATCTTGGCTTGTCCCTGCACTCCGAAATCTGGCGCTAGTTAGCCGATGCTGAGCCGATGTTAATCATGCTATTTCCTCGGTTGATTGATGGATAACACTTTTGGATAAAGACAACCAGAGGATGAGGGCGCTGTCGTGGAAAATGTCCACTTCCGAATCCAATTTGCCAATTAACAATTACCACTTGACTATTTAGTAATTTAGCACTCTGGAACAAGGTGTCCGAAGGAGACAATGTAGACAGAAGACTTTCTGAAGACTGTTGATCTTTATTCTCCATATTGCAATGATAGTACAGCCTAACCAAAGTCCAGACCAACCATCAAAGCAATAGGGAGGAGATGTCATCAGCTGGGGCCCCCGACGAAATCTGCCTACGGAGGGCTATACACTATATTTTATACCCTTTGGCCCTCGAGAAGTGCCACCCTCTCACGTCATCCCCAAAAACACCTTTCACCAATCAGCATTAAGCAGGGTCGCTTACATTGGTGGAAACCATCTTCCCATCATGCATAAAACTATATGCAAACCTGTCTAATGCATAGGAAACATATGTAAAATAGAGGTTTTCTGGTTCTTTCCAGTTTGGGGAAATAGGGCCTTCTTATCTGATTCTCTTTCTAGCTGGACAAGCCCTAAATCATAAGACACAGCGGCCTCCTACTCCCTGTCCTGTCCGGTGCTCACCAGCTGGATAACACCCCCTTCTCTTGACCATGTAAGGAGGAGATGCTCTCATCCTGGTACCCCCAGTACTTTTCCACTCACCCCACTCCTCTGATTGTTGGTCTGGTCTACACAAGATACAATGACCTCACCCTGTTCACAGCACATGCAGTGACATAAAAACTTATGACACTCATGACTACATTCTTCTAAAACATGAAAACCCATGCAATATTATAAACCCTTATGAAACCCATGATAACATCCCTTTAAATCATGAAAATCCACCATAGTGCATAGCTTTAATTACCAACCAGAAGAGCAATCAAAGCATAGTATAGCAACCAACCTTGATGCAGTTAAGCTTACAAGAGAGAAACATATAAAGAGGCTGCTCTGTGACATGGCCTTCATGTAAAGAAGCTGCTCTGTGATGTTGAATATTCAAATGGCTTATGTTTTTTTTTTCTGTTGTCTGTTCACTAGCTGAGAATTAAGAACAAATTTATTGACGAACAATCATTAACAAAAGAAAAGAAAAAGAAGAAAAACTATTTACATATTTACAGCACAGCTCGAGTTGCATGGCCACCTCCCTTGCCACCTCACTGTGGCACGTGGGGCAGTACCACTTACCCTCTGGTACTAAGATGACATTGACGCACTGTGCATGCGTCCACCCGTTCCACCGTAGCCCCATGGAGCAGCTCCCTTTCCAAAGGATTGGCCCTCCTGGAGGCTACGGTGGGGTGGCGAGCCCTGAACCGACTCCACCACATCTTGCTCAGGCCCTTCTCCATGTTGACAAATGGGTTGGGCCGTCCCAACGCCTTACAAATCTGGATGGCCAGCACCAACACCACCGACTTTGTGATCGGGAAGGCGTGGGCTGCCATCCAGAAAATGTAGAGCAATAGGGCCTCCTCGTCCGGTATCAATGCCCGGTTGGGGTGGGGCTGGAGGGCATATCTCCCCTTCCTCCGGTCCTGGAGGGTGGTGTGGGGGATGTGAAATTGGGCAGCCACCCTCCGGAGGCTGCCCCCCTCCTCCAAAGCCCTTAAGGCCTGTAGCTACCTCTACTGAAAGATGGCTCGAAGACTGATGTTGCACGAAGTTCACTTTGGTTTATTAGCCTACACAGAAGTTGAGTAAAGCCGTGTAACAATGTAATAGGTAGACTAATAACTTCCATAAACTCTGTAAACATCTGCAAACACCGTAAGAGCTTGTCAACTCTCCAGTAAAGGAGCAAACCTTTCTTTAAACTACAAAATATCTTAACATGCATCCGTTCCAGCTTCACATCCATTCAGCTTCACTGTACTGTTTGTTCTGACACAGGCAGCTTCCTTCCGTAGAAGTGCATGGTAGGATCATGTCAAAATAAAAGTCCTTTGAAGTGAAGTGCTCAATAAAAGTCCTTTGTCCCTTTTACAAGTTTTAACATTACTTTGCATAAACAAACTATAAAAGTATAAACACATAGTATATAAACACACTTATTTAACAGGGTTATCTACAAGGCCCTCAACATGTCATCCTCCGTGTATGATTTTTGACGTGGCATTTTTCTGTAAAAAGTACATAAAGGCACAAACAAAATAATTTATTATTTTGATTAATTTTACTATATTATTATATTAACGTAATAATTATATTAATTATTATTAGATTACATCTTGTATCTTACACCTTGCTGGAGCATAACAAATACTTGCTTTCTCTGTTGTTGCACTAAAACAAGAGATTTAGATGTGTTTTTGTAGTTTTGATGTTAGTGCCTGGAATAACCACAGAAAAAAGCACCACACGATGGCAGCATTGACCACAGTCGGTTTACCTTTATCCTCCATACAAACGTATGACCCATGAAAACATTTCAAAAATTTTCCGTTAAAATTGTCCGTTAGGAAACTAGATACAAACTTTTACTATGTGTGATTACAGCATAGTCTTGTCTGGCTGTCAACCAACGCTAGCTGCTACTGAATATCAACAACGTCCTGTCTCATCGTGCAAGACTTGTCTTATAAATCGCGCGGACTTCAGTAACGTTAATGTTATGTATGATCCATGAAAATATTTAAAAATTGTCCGTTAATGTTATGCTAGAAAACTAGATACAAACTGATACAGGTTTTTTAACATGTCTACATTAACCTTTGATCTATATAGCACAGACATATCTTGTAACATAGATTCGCTACATTTGTTTAAAGTTTAAACAAATGTAGCGAATCTATGTTACAAGATATGTCTGTGCTATAGATCAAAGGTTAATGTAGACATGTTGAAAAACCTGTATCAGTTTGTATCTAGTTTTCTAGCATAACAACATGATGTTTAAACTTTAAACACTTCCCCCACGTCAATTAGGGACAAAGGTCAAACCATCCCGGTGCCATTTTGAGAAATCTTCGGTGTGAAAGTGTGGGTGTAGACATACTTACTCGGCTGTAGAGGGTGTCGTTGCTTCAATGTCCGTTGAATGACGAAAAATAGAAAGGAGACAACACAAGGTTTCCAGGGAGACGTTTTTTTGAACTAGACATGATTGATTATATCCTCTGTCAAAAAAGATCAACTGTATGGAACACTGTGGAGTACGTAATGCCGTGACTTTTGAGGGTAGAACACTGTACAGAACACTGAGGACAACTAACTTACAATTACTGCTCATGTTAATGTTAAATCTACACAAAGACAGACTCTTAAAAGTACAGTTCTGTGTTCACTGGGTATGAACTGCTAAACAGAAACAAAACAAACTTTTACAATGAACTAAAATTAGCATACCAACAGCTGGCTAGGTTAACGTTAGCAGACGGTTGGTAGTTACTGTTAGCTAATTGCTATGCTAGCTGGCTTGAATGACACAATTTTTAACCTGCTTGAGGCTGAATGAAATTGGCAGGCAGAATATCCATTCATATCACGAAGGGTATCTCTGGGTGGACTTTTAAAATCCGTCTGAATAATAATAATAAAAAAAGTTAAAAGCAGATACATACCTTCCAAAATCGCCTGATTTCCCCTGCATGTTGACAGCTGCTGGACTGCATGGACGGTTGAAAGAACGATTTCCCCCGAACTCTCAAATAACTATGCAGCCATGTTAAAGTTACCCTGGTGCTGGGTAGTGTACTCGTCAGGTGGGGGAGAGGAGGGGCGCTGTCCTAAACTATCAACCCAACAAGCTGGGTTACAGAAAATAACCCTAACATGAGTAAAAACAACCCCACACAATGACCCAACAGTTTCAACTAAGCGTTTGGGTTGAGAAAATAACCCAGCATTTCTTAGAGTGTAAAAAAGAAAGACATTATCCAGGTTTTAGTTATTGCTTGTGCCTCGTAATGCAGGCTCTAGTGACATCATGGAATGAGAGGTGAACAGCCTTGTTTATTGCTCATGCCCCGTAATGCAGGTTCTAGGCAAACATCAAATTAAGCTGTATCAACAGACTTCAGCTTTTGCTCATGTAAGTTGAGCAGATTGACACCATGGCTGTTGAAGGTTTCTGGTGACCACCTCGACTCTTCACAACAATGAAAAGGTGTGCGGTACCATCAGATGCTAATGCATTTGTGCAATGTATAGGCAGGTGATTTTTGCCTTCATCTTCTTCACTATGAAACCCGCAATGTAGTTTATAGCAGCCTCTTTGAATTCAGAGAGGCTGTCTACATCTGGGAGGTCAGGAATATCATCATCAGAGAAATTCACCTCCACTAACTCCACGTCAGTTCTTCCCATGTTGATTGTTACTCGTGTTGAAATGAGACCTTCAGTCTTGTCTCTGAGGAGGCAGTTACCAGTACCTGCTTTCACCTGGTGCCGCACAAGAAGCTGCTTGTAGGCTGCTTCGAACTGTCTAGCGTTGGGGGTTGTTGTTGTACCACCACGAGGATGGACAGCGGAAAAGCATAGCTCCAAGTGATCCTGACTTGAGAAGACGTTAGAAGGTACCTACAGGATGCATTGTTCACTTCAACCATGTCATGGTAGATGTTAAGCACACTTCTTCCAGTACCAATAAAGCCCAAGATGCGTTGTGTTCTTAAAACGCGTACGCACATAATCATATGCCTTTGGGGAGTAAAAATGCAGCATTGTGGCAAACTTCTTCAATTCTTCAGAATATTTAGCAGTTTTTTACCCTTCTTTATCATTTTCAGATAAGCTTGGGTACCTCATCAATCGTGTCAAGGACACCCAGCGGGCACCGTGATGTCAATTTGATGTCAAGAATTAGTCAAGGTTTTGACCACCATGTTGAGCATCTATAATTTCATACTATTTTAGCATTACAAGCTATGGCTTGCTTGTGGTTGTAAAGACGTCCAACAAGGGATCAATCTAACATGTTGTCACTGGTCTATAAACTTGGGTCAATATGATTGATGTTAAATCAACGTTGATTTGATATCAAGAAAAAAGGCATAGGAAAAAGGGCGTCAAAATGATATGGAATTGACGTCATTGAATTGACCACCATATGAGAACCAATAATGTTAATAATCTTAATAGTAGTAATAATAGCCCACTAGGCTAATGTTACTATTGTTTTGACACTTCTACCAATCAGTCTGGTAATATAACAGACTAAAATGCCAACAGTAATCATTTTCACGATTGTTTTTAACGGATGCTTATCACCGCTTGATAAGCGCATGCGCACACACAGCAATTCCCATCCCCCACCCCTGATCAAATTCAAATTCGCGCAGCACTCTAGAATCTTCGCTGAGTTTGCTCCTTTTCAACTGCAGTCACCAGTGACTTCAACAATCAACCGTCACTTTTCTGTCATGCCTCTGACTGAATGTGTAAGCTGTACAAAGTCTGCCGTCATCATATCCCAGGTAAGAATTACAGTACTTTTGTATGCCAATTGAAAACGTGAATTTATTCGAAATATATTGTTTTCATAATGGAATGTTAATCAAAGCCGTTAGTCATGTTTAGAATTAGCTAGTGAGCTAACGCTAGCGATGTTAGCTGTTAATGTTAACTTTTCCAGTAGCAGACTAACTTCACTATTATGTGGAATATCTGTTTGTTTGCCTGTTTGTCTGTTTGTTAGTTTTAGAATGAAATATCAGGCGCAAGTAAGTTAGCTATACATTTAAAGTAACGTTAGCTACATTTAAAATGGCTGTTACCATGCAGGCTAGCAGACAGAGATGAAAGTTGTTAACGTTACGTTAGAATTAATAACGGTTAACGTTACCTCTACCTTGCGAACTTCCATGGGACATAGGTAAGGTTAGGTCACTGTATTTAAACTTAATACATGTAGTGCTAGTGTTGATACATAATATAGTGTTGCTATAACTGCAAAGAGGTCCTGTATGAATTAAGTAATATATATATATATATATATATCAGTTATCTACCCACTGATTTAAGGAACTGCAGTTTAATATAGCCATGTTTATTAACAGACCTGTCATTTAATGGATGTGATGGGTGGGTAGCACCTCAATATCATGCCTACAAGTAAAGGGATCTTTAGTTTGTGAAGGGTAGTGTTAGGCTACATGTTCTTCATTTCATAGCCCTTATTTGCCCCTTGTTTGATGTACCTGACTTGCTCTGAGGCATGTGTTAAGATGCATGTGAGTGTAGTAGTGCTTCAGTGATGGTCTTTTCATGTTCTGTGTGTTTTGCAACATATTAATCTTAGTCTCCCTCTGTTTGCAGGTGGTGTGTTGTGAGGATTGCTGCAGTAAGAACACTGAGTGCATTCTGGAATATTCCAAATGTGTGCCACGTCCAAGCTCGCAAGAGAGTTCACTCACCAGGTAAAGACACACACACACACACAATGTTATTTTGAAGTATTAAAAAACATTGTTGTTTTAGAAATTTCGAACGAAATGGTTGGTAATTAGCACGTTTACGAGTATAGTTTACATTCCGGTATGATGGCAGAAGTGTCTTTGTGTACTGTGTGCCAAAACTATACTATTTAGCATGGTTGTGCAGCTACTTCAAATACTGTAAGTATTGTAATTTATCTACATATACAAGGATTAAAGTTCTCCGTCGTAGGACGGATTTCCGTCAATTTGATTTTAGAAATGTCATATTTGAGATCGATCCGACGAGAAAAAAAATAGGAGGGGGGGGGGCTATCACCTTTTATTTTCCTTTTTCAACTACAAATATTAGGTCCGAATTAATGTGTGTGATGATAAATGTTTAAAGACCTAATAGTGTTCTTGAGAACTTTCTGTGTCTCAATCAGTGACGGCTCAAGAAGATAGCCTAGCCTACCTCAGCCATGAGTTCCGCTTTGTTTATGTTGTAGCTACACGCTTGTCTCGTTGGCCTGGGGCGTTTGCTTAAAAAAAAGAACACATATGGAGGACTAATAACGGTCTAAAAGTTGGATTATAGTGACACAATCGAGACAGCTGATGAGGTTGGCAAATCCGTTTAACTTTTTTGGATATGATATTGTGAGCTCTATGTGCGAATTCGGAGAAGAAGCGTAGGCTGTGTTCTTTCCGTGCATCAATGTAGACAATTTCTTACTATCGCGAACTCTTGTCAGGGGAGGTCATTCATTTTGGGTGTCACCTATGACTTGAACAGATAGCCTGCTATGCCACCCCATGTAGGCTACTATTATTGTTACAGTTTTTAATCAATGCAACTAACATTATGTGTAAAGCGACGCAATATAAACCGTATGCAATGTATTATCCCGTCTGTTATGACATGTACAACAATGTTTTTCACAATTTGCAATGGAAGGTTTTGACTGAGCGTGTTAACATAAAATAATAATATTGTCATCATCGCGAACTGTTTAGTAAGGGGGTCAGTCGTGTTTGTGACGCACAGACAGCCTTGTAGCCTATTTTGCTTTAGGCCTCACTTTTAACGACAGTAGGTTGTGAGTGTATGTTGACAAAAAATAACCATGCAATCAAAATAGTCAACTTAAAACTTTGCTATAAAATATTATTAATTTATAGCACAAAACCATAACCAGTATGCCTACCAGAACCTTGCATATTAGCGTAATTTGTGTGCGTCTATTTGGCAAGGCCACTAGCTGTCATGGATGCGTTGTTGCTAAAGGAAGGCAGGTGTCAAAAGTTAAAAAATAAATGGAGATGGGCAGCTGTTGGAAATGGGGGAGAACTAACAAGCCATGGTGTAAAGAAATGAAAGTGCCAGGGGCAGTGTTTGGCAAGTTACTTCAAAATCGTAATGTATTATGTATTACTTATTACTGTCATTTCAAAGTAATTTGTTACATTATAATATTACTGTCTTTGAATTGTAAGGCATTACACTACTATTGTATTACTTTTAAGTTACTTTTACCAAAATATCTAGAAATATGGATTTGGAATTCTAAATGCAGTTTATTATGCTCAATGCAGCTCATTCCTTCTAATGGAGGGTGATGGGGTATAACATAATGACTAAGCTAGGCTTAAGGCTAACAACAGTAGAATGCAATAGGCGCAGTGATGGCTCATGATGCAATACAAGGAACAATCATAGCCAGAATTTTGTTAAAAGCAGACAAAAGGTCGAAGTCTGGTCAATTGTGATAGAAATGCTGTAACTTTAGGCTTAGGCCTACTCATTAAAATCAACAGAGAGCCCACTACCTGTATATTGTAACCCAAAACTTGTCAAGATAGGCTACACAGTGCCGCTGCTGGCCATTTTGGTGCCCTAACTGGTGAAATACAGTATTAACCCAAGTATGTCATCATATGGTCAACTATAAAGATGTAGGCTAATCTGCCTGTTCCCAGGGATGGGTAGTATTTCTGAAACATGTAATATGTATTTCAAATACAAAATAGTATTTTGTCATTTGTATTTTATTGGGTTGAAGGAAATGGCTCTGTATTTTGTATCAAAATACTTAATTGGTGTGTATTTTTGTATTTTAGAAATACTGCAAAATACTATATGTGAAACACACTAAAAAAAGTAGATACTACACACAGGTGTAATGAATAATTGGTTATTATTTTTATCGCAATCAGCTAATGTGAGAACAGCTGTGTTCAAAGACACTAACAGCTTTTCAGTGACGGCTATTGTTAAAGCATCAGCTCTGGTCTGAAGCACTGGTGTGAAGTCGTACGCAAGTAAAGATGAGCAAGTTTACCTGTGCAAGTTCACATAAGGACACTGACAAAGGCAACCATGTCCTATTGTCTCCATGCCAATCTTTAACAGAAAAAATGTCAGATATCTCAATGAACCACAATGACATCAATAGATGGTAAGGTGTTGAGTGTGTTTGAATTCCCTTCCTTGTAGCATCCATTTCTGCATTCTACAGTGGGGACAAGTTCACCTTGTTTAATTAAATAACAATTCTATTTCCTTATTAGCTGCATACTTGAGGTTAGAGATATTAAGGCATATCAAGTTTCTCACATACTGGAACTTCAAGATACATAGCCTTATCATTTTCTTATTCAGTTCTGCACTGGACTTGAATTACGACACGCTAACCATCGCAAAGTGTTCTGATGCTGGGAACAGGCAGGGATGGGCAAAAATACATCAGAATGTATTTCAAAATAAAATACCTAATACCCTCATTTTTAATGTATCAAAATAAACTACAAAATACAGTAACCATATTATGTATCAAAATAAAATACTGTATTTTTGTATTTAGAAAATACTCAAAATACTTTTTTCAAGGAAGTATGAAAGCACTGCAAAAAAAGCTTTTTAATATCCCAAACATTTAGCCTATTAAAACTATATAGTAAAAAACAATACAATTTGGCCCGTCATACCAAATAGTATACCGTATGCAAGTTCATGTAGTGTGATCAGAAGAATAATTCAAGAATTTACATTTACATTTAGTCAACTAACTGATGCTTATCCAAAACGACTGACAGAGCTTTCAATTAACCACATTATAATCAATAGGCCAAAATCATAATTGTGTATCTGTGCCGAATTTCGTAATTCAAGTCCAGTGCAGAACTGAATAAGAAAATCATAAGGCTATGTATCTTGAAGTTCCAGTATGTGAGAAACTTGATATGCCTTAATATCTCCAACCTCAAGTATGCAGCTAATAAGGAAATAGAATTGTTATTTAATTAAACAAGGTGAACTTGTCCCCACTGTAGAATGCCGAAATGGATGCTACAAGGAAGGGAATTCAAACACACTCAACACCTTACCATCTATTGATGTCATTGTGGTTCATTGAGATATGACATTTTTTCTGTTAAAGATTGGCATGGAGACAATAGGACATGGTTGCCTTTGTCAGTGTCCTTATGTGAACTTGCACAGGTAAACTTGCTCATCACAGCTGTTCTCACATTAGCTGATTGCGATAAAAATAAACCATTGTTGCCTAATTACCAATTATTCATTACACCTGTGTGTAGTATCTACTTTTTTTAGTGTGTTTCACATATAGTATTTTGCAGTATTTCTAAAATACAAAAATACACACCAATTAAGTATTTTGATACAAAATACAGAGCCATTTCCTTCAACCCAATAAAATACAAATGACAAAATACTATTTTGTATTTGAAATACATATTACATGTTTCAGAAATACTACCCATCCCTGGGAACAGGCAGATTAGCCTACATCTTTATAGTTGACCATATGATGACATACTTGGGTTAATACTGTATTTCACCAGTTAGGGCACCAAAATGGCCAGCAGCGGCACTGCGTAGCCTATCTTGACAAGTTTTGGGTTACAATATACAGGTAGTGGGCTCTCTGTTGATTTTAATGAGTAGGCCTAAGCCTAAAGTTACAGCATTTCTATCACAATTGACCAGACTTCGACCTTTTGTCTGCTTTTAACAAAATTCTGGCTATGATTGTTCCTTGTATTGCATCATGAGCCATCACTGCGCCTATTGCATTCTACTGTTGTTAGCCTTAAGCCTAGCTTAGTCATTATGTTATACCACATCGCCCTCCATTAGAAGTGCAATGAGCTGCATTGAGCATAATAAACTGCATTTAGAATTCCAAATCCATATTTCTAGATATTTTGGTAAAAGTAACTTAAAAGTAATACAATAGTAATGTAATGCCTTACAATTCAGAGACAGTAATATTATAATGTAACAAATTACTTTGACGATTTTGAAGTAACTTGCCCAACACTGCCTGTAGGTGGCATTCATTATATAGTAAGTGTACCCTGTAGCCTCGTTTTGGTTTAAACAATGGCCGCCGTGTGAATAAGGCGAATACTCCCTTTACTTTGCTGTTTGCATCTTTTTGTACATTAAAAACCAATAGGTCGCGACCGCAAAAGGGGTGCTATCTCTATAGGTAGATATGAAGAACGTATGACTTATGGCCTGAAAAAAGTTCAGTCAAACGATTTTTTTTCACTTTAATCCCTGCATATAACACTACCGTTAAGCGTGGGAAAAAAGTGGAGGTGGGGGTGGGGCGGGGATTGCATGGAAGGAGATGCATGCTATTTCAAGAGTTGAACACCCATTCACTTTACTTTTTTAGCACAGTTAATTTGGACTAAATGCATCAGTTTTTCGTTTTTTTTTTTTTTTACATGGGTTCCTCTGAATTCCCCATCAAAAACTTTACAATAAACTCATATTTTTGTTCAGTCTCTCTCAAATTTGAAGGGTTTGTTACATAAACCATATATTTTTTGCATAAAACGTAAAAACTACTGCTAACGTAACGTTAATTTACCCACTGCATTACAGATATTGGTTTGTACCATCACTGTATTCAAGAGTTCGATGATGGAGAAAGTGAACTTTCTTTTGAGATTACACCTATCAAAGATTGTAGCCTTTACCGAAATAGTCACGCTGCCCCTCCATTTCAATTGTTGATGCACCAAAAGTAGACCTATCATGCTTATCAAGTGTAACTCTCTGAAGACATCCTTAACTTGTGAGTGTTGGAATTGTTGCTAGGTAGTTAATTTAAGTTCACTCAAAATGTCAGGCCGATTGTATGGTGTGTGCGTCTCGTCACTGCTATGGCGCGTTTACATGTTATCTGTCACTGCCAGCACGTTCTATACTCAGCGTCGTCCATCCTTGCAAATGGGTTCAAGTGAGGATAGAGTTAAGTTGTAAACAATTGTAAAAATGATTGCCATAATCTGATTACACTCAAAAGACGTCTGGTTTTGGTACTCTACAAATGAATGTTTTACTTTTGTTATGCAATGTTAATGGTATACAGATTAAAACATGTTTTCAGTGTCTCTTTAGCTGAAAACTACTTCCAACACGCATGCCTCTTCCATGAATAGGCGCTCTTAGCCTGGCTAACGTCAGACCTCATTGAGATAGGGTCTGGGAATTAGACATTCATTTTCTCGTATTTGAAACATGGTTTACGAATGCCCAGAGCCGTTTATTGGGCGCTACGAATGTCTATCAAATGCGTCTGTACATAGCTCATAACGGCTTCGGCGTGTCGTCATCGTCTTGCTGCCCTCCCTCCGTTCTGTGATTGGTTCCTTCGTTGAGGTGAAAACAAAGTCCATAGAATCCAGGCTGCCTAGCAGCGTGAATAAAATCGCGTGCGTAAGGCAGCATGGGAAAACCCAGGCTAAGGCACTCTAGTCCTTGAGCCACCCCCTAGTCCACCTACCCATCCGGCCCCCGGAAAAAAAAAAAAACTTTTAAAAATGTTTTAAAAACAATTCTAGTTGCTCAACATCATGTCTGATTAGCAATAACTCTGCTATGAAACAGAGACATTACATCTTCTGGTCAGTGAGGTTTAAATTAATTAGTTCCTGAATCCTATCCCATTTAATGTGACTTCAGAGGGCTTGAGAGGGATAGGATTTAAACCGTGGCGGACCGCTTTCCCTAAATAAATGTAGAGGAAACACTGGATATTCCTTTCCTTGTTCTACAACAACAACCTAATAACATGATCATGCTTATGGCTGATAGCTTTTGCTCTTCCCAAATACAAGTAGCCAGGTGAGATGTTTGCAACTACATTACTTTTTATCAATCCAGTTGCAGCAGGTCTAGTTCCAAACCACAATTGTTGAACTGTGATGAACTGCCCTATTTGTGATTGTTTTTAGAGATTCTAGAGGTTTTATACTAGTGCTGCCACTAACAACTAATAACTAATTTTGTTGTATAACTCGCACTCCTCCTTGTCCACAGGTGGCAGCAGTGCGGTGGAGGCAGAGTGGCAGCAGTACGATGGAGGCAGAGTGGCAGCAGAGCTGGCCTAAACAAAACAGTCTTCAGCCCTTGGAACCGCACCTGGCTCTTTGGCCCCAAGAACAAACCTTCCCGTCATAGGTGCCTCTGATAGTGCATCACTCACAAGAATGGTAACAAGAATGCACTTAAAGAATGCCCTGGCAGGAGCATCACATATGAATACTTTCACAGACAGTTGAAGTGCTTTGCCTCCATGAACAATGCCATCTTGCTGTAACTGCTGCAACTCCTGGAGAAAGTCACTTAAGTACTCTTCCTCTGAATTTGGTTTAGCAACTCCACAGTAGATGGCCACAATGAAAGGAGCAAAGTTGTGAAAGTTGCAGAGTATGGGCCACATTTGGAAGTTGGAGGATTTAAAAAGTGGCACACCATCAATGTTAAAGCACAAATGTAGGTGCTCAACGATTCCTGGATGCTGAGACAAACGTTTGGTTTTGGAGTAGCATTGTCGAGAATGGTCAGAAAAATCTACCAAAAAGTTTGTAAATTAAAGGATGGAAAAAGTATGGGATTTTAAAATAGAAAATGTGTAGGAACCCTGTTAAAAGAAACCTTTTCTCTGTCTCTCTCTATTCAACTGGATCTCTCAATGTTCTCCAACATTCCATTACTTGTTACTACATTGTACATGTTGTCATACATTGTTCATATTTAGCCATATTTATTCTGCCCTTATAAGATAACTACTAATACACTGCACATATTTAATTTATATTACTCTAAACCACCTTCTATAAACCAACTGTATACTACTGTCTACACGGCACTGTATATGCACCACCTGTCTATACTTTGTATATCACTTTTCTGCTTTTTTGCTAGTTAGACACAAACTGCATTTTGTTGTCTTTGTACTTGTATTCTGCACAAATAATCAAAATATGTCAATAAATGCTGATGTAATTTTGACATCAATGTTTGTCGCATTTATGTTTATTTGACATTGAAGCTTGATATTGAATGATATCAAAACAACATCAACATCTTGACATCAAATAGATGTAGAATTGACATCAAATGCCAACAAAGCTTGACATGGAAATGACATGTTGATGTAGAATAAATGTTGAATTGACATCAAAGCTTGACATTGAATGATATCAGAATAGCATCAAAACGACATCAACATCATGACATCTTGATGTCAAATAAATGTCGAATTGACATCAAAGCTTGACATTGAATGATATCAGAATAGCATCAAAACGACATCAACATCTTGACGTCAAATAAATGTTGAATTGACATCAAATGCCAACAAAGTATGACATCAAAATAACATCAAAACGACATCGCGGAGGTCAAAATCTTGACGTCAGATTGACATCAGTACATTGACGTCGATACAACTTTCATTCTAGACCTGTTTCTAGACGTAATTTTGACGTCGATGTTTGATGTTATATTGATGTTGAATTGACATCAAATGCCCACTGGGCACCGGTGCAGTGATCTGATATCAGTTGCTTCTTTCTAAGCTCCCTTGTCACCTCTTAAAGAGAGGCAACTCTTTTCTTAAGACACCTGGTCTTTTGCTGCTCCATTCTCATCCTCTTTGTATATTTCTCCAAAATCGCCACCATGCTGTCATTCTTTCTTTTTAACTAGTGCAGTGCCCGTTCAAACATGCTGTAGCCCAATTACATGCCTGCAGGTAGGCTTGCTTTAAAAATAGGATAGGGAAAAACATAATTCCAGGTAAGCATTCAATAATGAATAGGCCTACAGATAATATAATAATTGTGAAGTGAGCAGAATTAAGCATGGCTGCATGTGACATTTTTTACAAATCAAAATGACATAATCCTAACAGCTGTTTTGAGTCAAGGCTATATGCTTAGGCATAAAAAAAAAAAGGTTTGGTTCCTGTTGGTTGTCAGTTGAGGCCATGGGTCGGTAGGGAATTTTTTTTTTTTTCCAGTGGCAGTAAGGGATAAGTAGAAAATCAATCCCACCAGGATTTCGCGAGGTTTTTTGAGACTGTTGCGACCTAAAATGCCTGGATGGAAGTTTGCGGTGATTTTAGCTGTTTCTTGTGGAGAAATTGCGGGAGGAAGTGAAAGTTGCAAAAATAGTTTAAATTTAGGGCAATTAAGGTTAGTAAGACCAAAATCACACTGATAATCTTCATGCGTATTAAAAAGGATAATCAAAGGTAAACAGTAAGGATTACAGAAAATCAAAGTAGGGCATAAAAAAAAAAAAAGTTTGGTTCCTGTTGGTTGTCAGTTGAGGTCATGGGTCGGTAGGGATTTTTTTTTTTTTTTTTTTCCAGTGGCAGAAAGGGTAGGTAGGAAATTGCGGTGATAGCGGAACAAACATTTAGTCAACATGAATAAGCAATATTTCATTTAACACCTTTAATAAGTATTAACCTCAATACTGTCACAAACCTTTCCAGAAAGACTTTCAAAATAACATTTAACAATTCAAAACATTGAACTGTACCACAGAGGCATGAAAGGAAACTTATGGCAGCCATTGACACAGGCTCACTTTTGCTTTCCATATGGTCTGGCTACAATGTGCTTCTTGCCAGCTCTAATACAAACTTGGCAGCAGGGTAAGACAGTTTTGAATTGTTCTAACAGTGATGGCAAGCTGTTTCCTTGAGGTCCACCACAGTGCGTGCATAGATCCTGCCTCCCAAAAGGTGCACGGTAGTAAGCCAACTCTACAGGATCCCCACATGAGAGAGCCAACCTGACCTGGACAGTTGATCAGGATGTCCGCGCGGTAGTAAAAGGTAGTAAAAGGTAGTAAATAGAATCTACCAAAATTAAGGCCCTTGAAAGGTAGTAAAAGGTAATAAATGCAATTTGACTTGGTAGTAAATTTTTCATCACCACCTCAATATGAGTTTACATTTTTTGCTTAATATTTGTGTCTACATGTTTTAACTTCATCTTGCCTAATTAAAAAATATATACTGTACGTGCTAACAGGACCTGAGTGAGTCGGAGTCGATAGCAATGACGTAGAAGTAAACTGTGTAGAGTTCCGTGGTTGACAGCCTATCAGCGACGCCAACAAACAACATTTTCGCCTTTTTGCTTCAGTTGATATTACAGGATGCAGGGATGCTTTTCGGCGACTCTCGCGTTTTTCACGTCATCTAGGCCCTACCGCAGGCTACCAGAGCAGCGTTTATCATATGGGCCTGCTGGTCCGGTGTCCGGTGCTTCTGTCACTCATCTAATAATATTTGTTCATGTAGCAAAGGAGCGGTAGATGTAGGCCTAGGCAAGCCTATCACTCTGATAGCAGCTAAAAACATATAGGCTACACTCACTCCGTTAGGAGGCAACTCTCTCAGTTTACACTAGGCTACTTCAGCTGGAAGTTTTAACAACTGTGGACTTGACTAGTGTAAGCTTTTGTTCAGCTGACGGTAGCGCTGCCATCTGACTGTGATCATCTAGAACCGTGCAATAAAATTCCACCTATCCCATCAGTAACAAAGTTCGAACTAGTCACTGACATAGTAACCGACAACATTTTTTTAACGCCCTAGACCTAGTATCTAATGTTACGGAATTGCAAGAAAACGAGTGAAAACAATTCCTTAGTTTTAACCACGCAAGTGCGCGTGTCATTTATTAAAACGGTAGAAAACGGAATCAAAGACGGTACTGTCCATCAACAAAAACAGCATGCAGTTTAAAAGTCCCGTTATTTAAAGTCCCAGACATTTAAAGGGAAAGCGATCACTCAAGACAGACCTACACCACAACTGAGTGATGAACGTGAAATTCTTTGAATAGCCTACAAAACACTGCATTTAGATGACAACTGCGTGAAGAACCACGCTAAAGTTAATGGCGAATTAAGTTTATGGCATTCACATTTAAATCATTCAATAGCCTATGAAAACTTGATCAGTTAAATTGTTCTCATAAAAGGAACAGCAGGCCTACAAAATATTCCAAATAGGCTAGTTTTATTGCAGTGACAGAAAACTGCAACATATGAGTTTAAAACCATGTTAAATTTGAAAGCATCTAGCTAGTGACAGGAGGTTTTAGGGGGGGAAAGAAACTCTGTAACCTACTTGATTCCACAGTCAATGTTCAGTATTTGGCCTATAATTTAGCCTATAATATTGGCATTTGAATCCATGAAAACTAACCAAAATCTATAATTTCCTATCGACAACAGACCAGTAATGCATCGAATCGCATTGCTACACATTTTGAAGTATTGAAAAGAATCAAATCATTGGCTTAAATAATCTATATTTTATCAAATTGTGATTAAACTTGATTTACACTCCTTACCTACCTACCTAACTGTTGTTTTGGGAAGTATTTATCATGCAAGCATCGTGCATCCATGCTGAGTAATGCAATGAAATCATAGTTTTCAATTTTGCATTAGTAAAGCAGTCCACTGATGTGCATGTTTTCACGGACTGCTTTGTGTCAAATGTGCAACAACAATACCAATAATAATAGCTTTATATATCCATAAATAGATTTCTGGGCCTATCCTTAGACTGGAGTGGTTTTTTTTTTTTTTTTTTTTGGGGGGGGCGGGGTAGTCGGTGGTGTTTGTTCTTCATTTTTCACCACACGTGTTTGGTGTTTTAGCGTCATTTGTGCCAAGGTTATCATTCACCTTATTAGGGCTAAGGGCTTGGGTTAAGGTAAGGACAACTGAAACTGAACTCCTCGACACTACAAAAAAACATTGTCATTGACAATGACCATACTTAATGATCACAATTAGAAATTATTAGTCTACCTAATATTTATGATTTATACCTTATAGCAAGTAGTAAGTGGTACCCCCCCCCCCCCCCCCCCCCAAAAAAAAGGGCTGCTGCTTGATGTCGTGTTGGTAGTAAAAAATATTGTGGAGGTAGTAAAAAAGGTAGTAAAAAGTAGTAAATTCAACTCTATGATTCCTGCATATACCCTGTTGATGCAAGAACATGACTTGGCTCCAGGATGTGACTCCCACAGGTGTAGTCAAAGCCGTCATCTGACAGTGCTTCTGCTAGTGTGGACTGGTGGCGAGAGGAGAGGAGCCGCATTGAGTAGATAACTCGTGGTTTGGAACACTCCATGCAGCTAACTACGGCCCGTGCATGCTGGGCAGTGAACAGTCCAGAATCTTTCTGTTGCTTCTCCAGTGCGTCTGACATAAAGAAGTCAACACATGCAGCTTGCTTGTGTTTGTGGCACTGTTGGACAGAAGGTCGATGGTCGTCATCTGTGTCTTTGCCCATAACCTCAGCCAGAGACAAGTAATGGTCACCTTCAATTAAGCACAACACAAACATATTTAAGTATTTTGCTTTCAACTGTGGGCGTCATATGAATATGTGAACAGATGTAATAATTGACTAAAGCATGTTGAGTGAATAATTCACAAAGTTTGCCTACTTTACAATGTATTGAATGTTAAAATACATTCTTACCAGAGGCATCAGGCATGGGGTCAGGAAGCCACATCATCTTTTCAGGCGGGAGGACTGGTACTGAGCAGCATTCAGTGTCATCACATTTGCATATCTACAGAAAGAAAGAAATAGAGATTTTTTTAGCTATATAGCATCTTTCATACATTTAATGCTGCTCTAAGTCCTTTACAACCAATATATAATAAAATAATCATTGAGTTAAATGAAAATAGTCAAAAACAGGGAAAAAGTTACCTGAAACATATACTGGCGTTGCCGGCAGTGTTTCTCCACCCACCCTGTGAATGCTGGATCCTTGTCAGCTTGTTGCTTGGTCACAGTTGCTGGATTTATTGCTGGGAAGAGTGTTCTGATTACCTTCAAAACAGAATCTTCTTCTGCATCTGTGACGGCATCTATGACTGTGATTGGCTCTCCCTTCAATTTCAGCCGACCGTAGCGTCCTGCCACCGTGTCCAGCACTGGCGCAACTGAAGTGCTCCAAGCCTCAGCCAGCTCTTTGTTTTTCTCACCAGCTTTGCGGATCTCTGCCATAGAACTGCACCGCTTCAGCAGGTTTTCCATGTCTTCTCCTGTCTTGTCTCTCTCCAATGCACAGTTCTGCAGGCCAATGTTAAGTATAGCCATCACCCTCTCAACTGGATTCTGCCAGCTCTGGCCTGGAGCTGCTCTGCAGGCAATGAGCATGTCCAGTGCTAGCATCTTAAATATTGCGATCAGACTGAGCTGAACTTTGACCAGTAGGGTGCGATGTTCTGTTCCACCATCACTGTACTTGACATGGATTGGTTTGCATCCTGAAGGGTCTTCCTGTGCGAGCCTTACTGTTGCTGCTGCATTTCTGTATGCAGTAGACTTTTGGAAGACAGAGTCCTGCACCACAATCTTTACCTTGCCACTGTACCATGAACCCTCTGGCTGACTAGGGACATTGGGTTGCATGTATACAGTGGATGTGATGGACCCCTTGCCCGTCATGTCATGATCCAGTGCTACCAGTTGGCTGGTTGAAGGTGTGATTGAGTGGCGACCTCGGACACCGGTGGACACAGGTTGCCCTGGTTCTCCAACTGGGATCTTGGCCTTATCGTCGATGAATAAGCCAAATATGTCTGAACGCAGCTGATGCATGCGTAGGCGCAAGAACTTGAAGAGCGCAGCACAGAAATGCGCATCAGGGTGAGATGCTCTGAGCTGTCTTCGCTGGATCTTGTACTTGAGTTCAAAGCGTGAGGTGAAGTTCAAAGCTCTCCGGGTGTAGGGATTCTGTGGTGCAAATTGCAACCTCACAAGGGCTTTGCTGGGCACCCTGGTTCCTTCAGGGCATTTGGACTTCACCTGTTCAATGAGATCCTCTAGCGACAACCACTGCGAAAGGTGGGCAGTGCCATGTCTCCGATCATCTGCAGCAGTGACTTCATTGACTGCTTCTTCCATTTTAGAGAAGAACTCCTCAAAGTTGTCACCAGGACGACCACTGTTAAGGGTGCGCAAGTCGACAATAATGCCAGGCTCTCCCTGGAGAGCCACTTGGATGCGCTGGTTCATGAGACGATTCGATGGGGCTGAAGAATCAAGTGAGATTTCCTGATAGATTGCCTCTACAATGCTAGGTGTCACCTTAGCTACGTTCGCTACCTTCCTCTTGAATTCTTTTTTCATGTATCTGGTGTGGTACTGTGGGAGAAGTGGCTGCAGAGAACTGACAACTCGAGTGGTCTGGGTCAGCTGCTCGTCCTGTGTTCTGGTGCTTTCCACTTTCCACAGAAAGGTGATGCCAGTCTTGCTGCCCCCAGGTTGGTATTTCAGCACATCGACAGCTACAGACAGCTGGATTCTGTTAATGAAGTCAAATCTGTGCCATGAACTTCCAAAGGATTCCTCCAGGTGTAGTCTCATCCAGGAGCACAGGTATTAGAGTATCTGTTTGACACATAACATTGTCCAGCAGCTGGTACCTTGCAGCCACCTCGGATGTGTTTTTGTGGTGTGTCACCGAAATGTTCTCCGATACAACTCTGACAGGTGTATGTGAGCTATGATTTGCAGATGCAGTATTTCTCTTCCTCTCCAGGTACTCTGTATACTTCTGAAGGCATGTGGCAAGACTGAAAATGTCCTCCCTTAGTGCTCTCCAAGCATCAGTTGAGGACATGTATGATCGGTCACACAAAGACAACAGGGCTTGGGAGTGACACTTCAGAATGGCAGCAGACATGGGTTGCTCCTTAATTTTCTTTCTCTTCACTTCATTGTATCCCTCAAAGCTCCAGCACGATGGAATAGCATGCACATCCCTGTCTTTGAGAGACGCATCGCGGATAACAGTGTGTTGGTTGGTAATGCACCAGAGGCCATTTGTTAGTGTCTGAAAATACAAAAAATAAAAAAGTCAGCTTTTTAATATTTAAGTGGCTTAATATTTTAACATAACTAATATACATTTTTATACATTTAAGTACACTACAAATCAGCAAGCATGTAGCTAACATATAACTTCTACCATTCTGCCTGACACAAAACTACTGAAATATTTTGTTTACGTAGGTGTGATAATTTGGAGTAGGCTATGTGTACATTTCCGTATGTGTGATAATCTGCACGTATTCTGGCTACCTATGTCTGTGGATCCAATCCACTGACCCTATGGCAAAATGGACTAGTCTGGACTTGTTCTAGGTTTAGCCTATACATTTATTATTTTCCTGTAACCTCTTTATTCAGTCGAAGCAGAAGGCTTTATGAACAACCTCACATTCACGAACCTCACTCCAACTATTGCTTAGCCTAAACATGTTATCCATATGATATGAAAAATATATTTTAGGCTAACAAACATGTCATTAGCCTACAAACGTTACAGCTCACTTACCGTCAGCAAATACGACCCTTCCCAGACAGCAAAATATATTTGGGCCAGATTTGGTCCAGATCTTCATTAGCATTTGGCGCAAATCCTCTAAACGGACCTGCCCCGGGGTCATTTCTTCCAACGGGCCAATACCGGAACAGGTTGGAATTACGGATCAGAGACAGATCTGGGCCAGAACTGGCCCAGTACAGTTAATATTGCCATGGCATTTGGTGCGGATCTGGCCCAGACTCATATTCTACATCTGGGGCTCATCTGGCCCTGGTCTGTGATTCATATTTAAGCTATCAGACAATAAGACCCACACAATTTGTAATTTTCAAAATAGTTTTTTATTTTAAAAAGGCAAAAGAGAACACTGTGTCCGCTAGCCTAAGCTTAGGCCTAGGCCTACAACATAACAGAAACCAATATGTGAAATATAAGGCTCATGTTAATAAACAAACTCCGCTAAACGCACTGAAAGAAAATGTCATGTTAACATAGTCCGTTGCATCTAACCGGGTGATGTCCCGATGATGATGACGACGGCGCTCAGCTGTGTCGGAGGAAGATTACTGGCAGTCTGGGGAGCACTGAAAGCACAGAACAGTTGGGCGATCCTGCAGATCAGCAGGTCGGTGGACTTTGACAGCGACAGTTTGTTGTTTCGTGAGAGTTCTTCGACGTTAGCTAGGCTACTCAATCCAGACTGCAAGGCAGGCTATCATGGCAGCTCGCAGGTCAGCAGCAGTTCCTTGGTCGCGGCAGCGGCAGATCTCTCGCAGAGGCTAGTAGCTGTTCTGAGAAATATTTTCGAGCAGACGGTGAATAGCAGCGCCGTTCACGGATGGATGTCAGAGGACCAGGGCAAAAACTAGACCAATGGACTAACGTTTAAGTTAGGCATCAACCTGCGATTCTTCCTCACTGCTCCTGTGAGACGTACAAAAAGCACACAAAGCAAAGAAACAAAGAGTAAATATTAGATTCAACATCCAGATTATTTATTTTATAACAGTATAGTATGCCAACAACGCATTGCATCCCAAACCGGATAAACTGGAGGACAGCGACAATTCTTGTGGACCTTCGATAAAAAGCTTTACAGCCAAGTTTTTCCACTCTAAATCCATTTTAAACAGGCTTAAAAAACGCTGGCCGTCTAAAGCTACCTGCAGTGCTACTAGCAGCAAGGCTAGCTACAGACAATTGGCTACGAATTTGCAGCTAGCAGCTAACACACAATGGACACGATATTAAGCGATTTTGGTGAATAATAAGCAAAGCTCACCAATTTAGCCTTAAAGCTCATGTTCACATAGTTGTGGATGCATGTTTAAAAGAACCTAGACTACAAGCTAACCGTAGCTACCCAGCTTGTCTGGCACGTTTCAGGTTGTCAGAATTTCGGAGTAAACTAAGTTTGTAAACTTTCATGTTTAATACAGAACAGGCCTATATGTTTGTAAACTTTCATGTTTAATACAGAACAGGCCTAAATATTTAGCAGACTAAAATGACATCAACACCAGTTTACATTTAAAATGATAGGCCTACTTATAATGTACTTACCAATAATCACAAAGACGGTGCAGCCTGTAACGTTAGTCTTCCACTCTGCATAATCACATAACGTAGTTGCAGTAGCAGGTTTATGTGGGAGAAAAGTGTTCCGTTAGTTGTGGCGCGTCAGGTCTGCGCAGCTCCTGCAGATCTGGCCCACACCCGCCGGGCGGACTCAATTCAGTTGTGGCGCGTCTGGTCTGCGAAGCTGCCCCGGATAGGCGCCGCACCCGCTGGATGGACTGTCACAGTCAGAAGCTACAGACAAGTCTGGCGCAAAGTTGGTGCAGATCTGCATAGTGAGTGCGACTGCTGCGCGAATCTGCCGATTCAAAAACGGATCTGGCACAGATGTAAATGCTGTCTGGGTAATTGGTTCGTGCTCTCTGGCACCGAGAAGCCCACTCTTCGAGTCCGCAGGCTTTTCAGGATGTCATTTCTCAGTTCGTCCTTTTTTGTCAGTGGCACTTTGGGCGGGGGCAGATGAGTGAGTTGTTGAGCTCGAAAGAGCATCAAGAAGGCGGACGGAGTTTCAGTAGGGGAGCGCGGGGCACAAAGTAACGCGGGGTTAAATGTAACACGGACTTTTTCCCTATTTGAAGGGGGTTGATCGAGGCATGCTATTGGTCAGTTAATCACATTACTATGAGACGGTGTTCCACAAATTTTCAGTCAGTATGGACGTGTTTCCACGTAGATCTGCAGCAAAACGCCTTTTGAAGACATCAACTTTAATGTCTAGGTGGTACTTGTCTTTCCATTACTGAGTTGTGGGTGCAGCTCACTGACTCCAATCTTCTATCATCTTAATAACCGTCTTGTAGGCTAAAAATGAACACCGTTTTGAAACATGTAGCCAACTCATAGCAGGAGCTAGCTTATCTTATAACAAACGTGACCCAGCGGGGTTAGTTGTAACGCGCTGTTACAACTAAGCCACTCATACTGTACAATGATGTTGCAATACAAAAATATGCGCGTATTAGTGTTAGTTTAGTTAGTTGTTGTGATGTTTTGCATTTTGCCTCATGTGTTTTCAGGTTTGAGGGCTTTTCTTGGCAGGATTGACCTTGGTAAGACTCTTTGCTTCCATTGGCGCATATTTCTCATGTTATTTCTCCGTATAGAAAATAAAGTCAATTTTCGACACACGTCTGTTGTTAGTTCATGACTTATGTATCATAAATAGTCAGATCCTATTCTATCATACACATTCAGATACATTTATTGAATTCATTTAATTAAAAACAGCCGTTGGGATGAGTGTTACAACTAACCCCGCATATGGGGCAGGTTGTAACATTTCACCTATCGCCACTCTCGGTGGAATTGTAAAAGAACAGTAGCTCCTACAAACAAACTTCCAGTGCATATGTGTAACAGAGATATGTATGTTGCTTGTTAAAAAGTATAACTAGTGAAACTCAAATGATTTTAGAATTATTTAGCCATAACCAAAAAGTGTTACTTTGTGCCCCGCGCTCCCCTAGGCCTATTTTTAGCCGTGGAGAATACACATTCTGGCACTGGGCTACACTTCAGAACCAAATATTTAAACTGAAATAGAGACATGACGTTACTGACTATTGAACCAAGGTGCTTGTTGGGGGTCGACACGACATCGCTAGCGATATCTGTCCATTTGTCAGCTCGGTCAACTTTGCCGGCTGCAGATACGAAAATACAAGGGCACGTTTTCACCTCTTTAAGGACATCGTCAAATGACTTTATACCCAACCTCACTATTCTGGTCTCCACGCTGGACTTGCATGGACAAATCACTGACACGTTGCACATGTCCATTGTAACAGAAAGATGAATTAACAGAAGATGAATATTCGTGGCGGGTGATTCCGACTGTTACTTCACGTTCACATTGTGCATCAGAGCTGTGCATCAGAGATTACGTTTTCGCCACCTACTGGCAGGTAGGCCTATTCAGAACATAACAAGTGGCCCAGTAGTAATCGGTGCTTGGTAGTGACAAAACGTCTTCGTGAACAGCTGTGCACTAGGCTATTTCGTTTGTTAGCTTTTTAAAAAGAGAGAATACGCTCATCCCTATTACATAATGCAATGGGGTAATTAATGTAAAAGTTCGCCTTTTATTTGTGGATTTATTTAAGCCTAGACTATTTAGTGTTATTTCTTCCCCAAGCTCATAAAATAAATTTGGGTCGCACATAAATGGACAGGGTCGGTCGGAAACCGGAACCCAAGAATTTTTTTTTTTATGCCTTAGCCTATTGAATAACTTGATACAGAAAACAAACCATTTTGTGGAATGATGCATCATATGAAATTTGCAACGGTGTGACTCAAAAACAGTTATTGACGTCCGGAGCAAGTTATCATTTGGTTATTGCGTGACGTTCGGTGCAGGACTTTCTGGGGACGTCACAGTCAGGTCCCTCGGATGACATTTGCATTTGGTCATTTCAAATACCTCCTAAGGACCCGACAATAACGTTATACCGGGGACATGGGGGGGACATTTGTTTATTCACATGTAACAGGGTGGTGCATAGGAAGGGCCAAGGGGCCAATCAAAGTAGCCTGACTACGCCACCCTGAGGCCTAATGCATCAGGGAATCTTTAAGAGATCGTACCTCTAAACAGAGACAGCTCGTTCAGGTTCAGATATTACACAGAGTTTGGGAAGTGGAGATCTGAGGGTGGCAGTTATGGAAGTCCACACAAATATCATGCAAACATCATAAAACGTTCACCTGTTACACAGCAAAGGCACACAGCAAAGCTATAAGCAGCACACCAGAAACACCACACGTGTGCTTAGACTAGACCTCCCTCAGAGCCACCTCCCTACTAAATAAACATAAAAGTAGGGATGTGACGCTCGAAGCTGACGTTTCGAAACAGTGTCGAGCTTCCGAAACGCAAGTGTTTCGAAGTGTGGTTCAAAACGCCCATGTCACGTGACCATGGCTTAGTGAGGCTTCGTGGTGTTTCAATTTGGTTTGGACAGGTGCACAGCCTTACCGCGCGAGCCAATTACCCGAGTAAACACCTGTTTGATCTAAATTACAAACACATCCTATCTTTGTGGGTTTTTTGTGAGGAGAGAGATTTTGAGAGATATAGCGACAGAGACATATAGAGATATAGCGATTTATAGTGCATTCTTGTGATTGATAGGTTAGTGATATAGATTAGTTGACAGGCTAGAGACAGACAGTGAGCGATAGTTTAGATAGATATAGTCTAGTGACGTTAATATTTAGATAGTAGCAGAAGTAAAAAAATATATGACTGATGCCTTTATTTCAAGAACAGCTGACCCTTTGAAAGACTGGCAGGAGAGGAGAGTGGTTTATCCAAACCTAACTGTGATGGGCAAAAAATATTTGTGCATGCCAGCAACAAGTGTGCCTTGTGAAAGAATTTTTTCCAAGGCTGGGGAGGTTTATTCAAAAACAAGAAACAGATTAAATGCCAAGACGGCAGAACAACTGTTATTCCTAAATAAAAATGTATGTTGACATACAAAAACTGTGTTGTTTATTTTTCCCATGTTGTACCTGTTTAGTCTAACCTGCTTCACATGTATCCTTTATTTCCCTACAACATGTTCCCAAAAAAAACCCTGGGCCATAAGCATAGCCTACATTTTAAAACCATTGTAGCATTTTCCTCTCCAGCATATTCCAAAGGATAATGTACTATGAAACTGAAATAACAAAACATCTAACTGGCAGATATAAAAAATATTCTTGTTATTGAAGGCATATAGTCTGAAATTTCTAAGCACCAGCAGGAAATCGAACACCGGACGCTCCGGCCGAATGCAAGTGTGTTAACCACTCAACCACGTAGCTGTGGACGAAATCGTGCGTTCCATGTTGGCTATTTATATTCTTCGTCTGAAGCAGTTGTGCTTCACGGTCAAAATGTGATGGTGACATCTAGTGGCTAGTTTTGCTAACATGGAGTTACGGGTGTCGGATTGTTTCGAAACCTCGACACATTCCGGCGCAATTGCTTCGAACGTTTCGTTGTTTCACAAAGCCTCGTTCTGCCCATCCCTACAGAACACAGAAGATTAAACAATGAAAACACCACAATATACATAACATAAAACCACAAATGTTTATGGGGAGACAGCATACCTGACGGTAGCACAGACAGGGGCTACACCAGTGGAGTCTACATTGCTACTCGCAGGCACTGTGTCCGAGCGAGTGTCCCGTTGTTGTGAGCGAAATTTGGTCTTGGGTTGATTTTGTGGTGATGTTTGCATTACCTTGCTCCATCATGATTATATTGTATATCAAAATCTTTGCCATTGCCAGGAAGCACGCCAATGCCATCAGGGCAGCTAATAATAATCAGATCAATGTAAATGAAAGCAAGAATGAGAACATGCCCAAACGATCTGAGAGAAAAGCTGCCAAAGTGCTGGGAATACTTGTGTTTGTATTTTTGTTATGTGTTGTTCCATGTTTCACTGCTAATGTCATGGCTAGGTTTATCAACGGCCAAGTGTTAGAGATTGTGCTAAACTGCACAAACAGTATGGTTTACCTGAATTCTTTGTTTAATCCAGTTATTTATGCTTTTTTCTACCCATGGTTTCAAAATAGCATTAAGTTGACTCTGAGGTGTCGTATATGTACCCCCGAGTCCTCTTTCATGCAGCTGAAGTGATTTTTTTTGCTGTTCTTGGTTGTAACAACCATGGGCCTCATTAGATGTACAGTAGATAGATAGATATACTTTATTCATCCACAAAGGGAAATTATGTTTCAGTAGCCATACAAACATCGTTCACATATACATACATACATACATAAATTATTCTAAAAATGTTATTCCTCTCTCTCTCTGCTCAGGGGGAAGTCCTTATAAAGTGCTGTTGCAGTGGGTAAAAAAATATTTCTGTATCTGTCTTTCTTACAGTTTAGTTGGTGTAGTAAGTTGTGTAGGATGTGAGCCATTGTCCAATATATTTAAGATTGTGCAGCATCGTTCTCTCCACCAGCAACTCCAGGGTTGCTCCTCCTTCCTTGTGATCTTATTCGTTTTTTTAGTGTCCTTGGCTGTAATGGTACTGCCCCAACAGATGGCAGAAAAGAAAATTGCACTTTTGCACTTGCATTTTGCTGCACACATTAAATGACCTGAGCTTTCTCAAGAAATAGAGTCTGCTCTGACCCTTCTTGTATACAGCCTCAGTGTTGTATCTCCAATACAGTTTACTGTCTATAAGAACCCCCAAATATTAGTAGTTTTCTACAATTTCTTCTTTCTCACCCAGATTTGAAATGTTATTTAGCTCAGGCCTGGCCCTCCTAGTCCACCACCATTTCACTTGTCTTAGCCACATTCAAGACAAGGTGGTTGCTCCTGCACCATGTCACAAAGCCGTCCACCAGTTGCCTGTACTCCGTCTCCTCATCATCACTGACACACCCCACAACTGCAGAATCATCTGAGAACTTCTGCGGGTGACAGACATGACTTAGAGTTGTACTGGAAGTCTGAGGTGTACAATGTGAAGAGAAAATGAGACAGCACACCCCAAATGTTAATAGGGCCTAGTTGCCTATTTTAAGTGGGTATACTGAGATAGTGATGCTTTTGAAATGGGTATACTGCGTAGTCCTGCATATCACGTAGACTACACCACTGTCCAAAGCAAAAAAACATTAGCCCTACAACTCATCTATGCCTCCGGGCTGCTGATGCCCGGTTTTGTTATTGAGGGGCTGTAGTGTCGTGTTCTAATGTCAGGCGAGGCTGCTGGTTAATCGTTGTTCGAGGTTTTGAACAGCTCACTTGTTTTTTCTGTTGTCCAAAATCTTTCTTTTTAGTAAACTATGTGTACACGAACAATGTTCTTAATGCTCGAGTTCATATGTAGAGACACTGATGATGCTTCGATCAAAGTTTCAAGTTATGTCGAGCCTTCTTAGTGTTTGAAAAATAGCGATTTTGACCCGACCATGTAGCCTATTAAACTACAGTTTGACTCGGGTACGTTCGTAGCCTATTTCAAGTGACAAAATCTATGACTAAAGTTTAGCTGACGATATAACATCCTACTCCACTGTGACTTCGTTCATGACACTCCTACATTTGCTCAAAGATTTCATAAGGGACCGTTCGTTATTTATAAACGGGGTCACCGGAGGAAAATAGGGGAGGGTCATGTCTTTTTATTCTTTGTTGAGGGGAGGGTCACCTAACTTTTTTTTGTCTAGGAGGGAGGGTCACCCATCTTTTGTATTAATGAAAACAGCAAAAAATCAAAGTGGCTTGTTTGATTGTTGATTTCTGTCGCCATATAACGTTCTCTTTCGTTCCATATAGCTCTGTCAACATTGAACAATGAAAATGAGGGAGATTTCCCGGGTTTCTCACGCAAAATACGGAAAATGTCAACATTCGTCCCCATTAACGTTGGAGCAACAAAGTAGCCTACTTTATTCACGCCTAACAGCCTATATCCATTTGGTCAACTTTATCCAGACCTAAAAAAGCTAAATTTAACTTTGGTTTACTTGTAGTTTACCGTGTAGCCTAACTTAACCTGTGTGCATGCTTAACACAAAGCATACTTGTGCTTCATTCATCCACACATCCAGCTCCTAACGTTTTGACAAGCATTTCTACCAATTGACCTTGTTCCTGCCCATCTCTAGCTTTGCTGTCTCCATCCTTTCTGTTTTTGTTGTTTGCAAAAAAATATATAGTATTTATTGGTAACCAGCAACAACTGCAATTTCTTAATGCTGTCATTCTCTCTCCTGCCAACAAAAATGTGTTAGGCCTACGTTCCAAGTAGCAGTGCGTAATTCTGCTTCATAAAGTTGAACAAATACATTTGGTCATATAAATAGCCAGTTTATGGTCTACAGTGTAGTTGGTAAGTTATGGTAGGCCAACTTGGAGTGAATATACAGGGGAAATTCTTTGTCTAGCCTGGCAGGTGCGCACGTAGGCATAGCCTACGGCCGAACACCGCAAGCGCTAATGAATCTTGCTCTCACGACAACCACGTAGTTACTGTAACTTAAATAGGCCTAGGTTAACATCACTCTGAGTTCGCATTCAAGCAAGCAAAACGATGATTTGAATACATCTGTTTCACTGGAAGGGCAAGGGGTAACAACAGGACAACACAGAGACAGTGCAGAATGCAGGACTAATGTTATGAGTATTACAGTAACATGGGATATTCTACGGGAAAATATTAAAACGGCAAGACAGCAGGGAAACGTTAAAATGATAAACCGGGAAAAAGTTGGCATGTTAGGTATTTTTCGGTCATTTGAGAAGGAAGGAGTGTAGCAAGCTCCCAAATTGACGCTCGTCTGAGAAATTGAGTTTTGGATAATGTTCAGCTTCGGCAGCTTTACAATGACTGAGGAAGACTAGAGACGAGTCCATAGCAACAAGTTCATGTGTTGAATTTGTTATTACCCAGTGTGCTTTGTTGAATGGTCTCAATGCTTTATTGTTTTATTTCATGTGAATACTTACTAGAGGAGTAACTTTTCAAGTAGGCTAATGCAGTTGCAGGAAGTGTGCATTTAGTTTCCATGCTTATTGTGTTTCCACAACAATGTTAGGGAGTAAATCTACTGAAATGGCCACCATCTTGGTGAAGTGTGATGTGTAAGATCAGAAAGCAGAGGTTGATTTTAGGACGGTAGCATATGTTGATGTGTTATCATAGCGCGAGCGTGGGCGGAAGACATCGACAATTGGCCCGGGAGGGTCATGTCATTTTTGAAAATGCTGCTGGAGGGTCGTTGAAAATTATATTGCAGGCAGGGGAGGGTCATGCAACTTTTGTTCGAAGCACTCAAAATCCCTCCGGTGATCCCGTTTATAAATAACGAACGGTCCCTAAGTCCTTTTCGCTCCCTACGTTGATGTATTCCAAGCGATCTGCTTCAGGGGCGGGGACGTAGTAATTGAAACACAATGCCTGGGTACGTAATCGCTCTCAGGGACACCCTCTGTTCGCTGGTTGGTCGGCTGTCAAACTGCCGAAGTAAACGAGCGTGAATCAACCTATTCCAGACGGAGTACTGTAGGGAAAAGAAATCGACCGGAAGTACGTAGACAGGCCAAGGCCAGGCTACATAAGAATATGTGGATGAAATGAATTATGTTTTCCATGTCATTTGGTAAAATAAATGCTCAAAAACTCGAAGAAAATCTATTTAGGATTATAGGAGATAAGTGTCTTGTATCATTTCTATAATTTTGGTGAGCTCTACAGGAATTACAAACTATCTCCAGATGTTAATGGTTGCGTATCCTATTACTCAAATTCAATTAAACCCACCAATAGGCTAGCTAGACCTTAGTTTCACAGCCTAGATATGTTAGCAACACAGGGCTTGAAAGCATTGCCTGTATCACAAACAAAAACGAAACAATGCGTGGAATTTATCTGGGAATAGACCTCTCCAGAATAAGTCCCGCCTCCTAACTTCCGTATCCATCCAACTTCCGGGCGTGGATTGTCTTGGGAAATAACATGGCATTTTGAAAGATCGTACCTGTCAAACTCTGTAGGTGACAAAGTATAACAAGCTGCTGTGCAGATTGGCCTACACACTTCTGCCATCTAGTTTCCACTGGATTTTTAGATTTTCGGTGCCGTTTAAGTAGTAATCCAGTGGAAACTAGATGGCAGAAGTGTGTAGGCCAATCTGCCCACCAGCTTTTTCAACTTCGCTACCTACAGATGTTTTACCGGTATGATATTTCGAAACGCCAGGTTATTTCCCATAGACAATCCACGCCCGGAAGTTGGATAGATACGGAAGTTATGGAGGCGGGACTTATTCTGGAGAGGTCAATAGGCTACTGAAGTAGGGGCGAGCTATCTCGCTGGCGTGTTTAATTTGGTTCCTTGGTTAACATAATGTAGGCTATGTTTTTTTGCACAAAATTGCGTCTGCTAATAAACTTAAACACAAACAAGCGTGATCTCCTGTGGAATCCCTGACTGCGCCTACTATTATTTATTGACATCAAACCTGAACGAACGGCAGCTGTTCCTGAAGTTCACTTGCATGTTTTTTTTTTTTTTTTTTAAATTAGCCAACTTTTTTTGCAGTGGCACTTGAATTTCAGGAGCGGCGCTGCGCCGCTGATGAATACATTGTAGGGGAAACACTGCATTCATTACACTAGGCTACCTTTAATAAACGTAGCTACCGTCGCTGAATGCTGAGGCATATTAACTCGGTAGCATAACTTTAGCTATGTTAGACCGCCTTAATTGCGAAAACAGCTGTCATAACATCAACATTAACATTACGTGTTAACATTAAATCTGATTAAATCTCACCAAGAACTGTTAATGTTAAAATTTGAAATACTTCACGTACACGGCTTCTTTTAAGAACTACATGGTTACATTTGACTACTTTTTAATTATAATAACGTTAATACATGGTACCGCTTAATACTGAGGTAAATTAACCTGGTAGCTAACGTAACAGGTAGCCTAACGTCAGCTAACTGCACCGCTATTCCCAGCACAATAAAAAATCAGATACATTAATAATAACACAGTAACTTTTTCTCATTAAACATCTCAATGTTTCAAGTGTCTTCAAAATAAAAATCTCTCTGGCTGTATTCAGTATATGACCATAATAACCATTGTAGGGATGTCCGAAAAGCTACATGTCTGTAAAATTCAGTTAACTTGTTAGTCTGCTTTAATGGCTAAGGTATCGCTAACGTAATGTAGTAGGCTAACATTTACCGAAAAAACTGCACAGAGCTTCCCTGAGAATGCCTGTTAGTACAACCCACAGCACAACACGACATGACTGTCAATATATAAAGTTATTGTAATTACAGCAAATTATACACTTGAACATCAATCAGCCAGATAATAACAGGAGTGCAGGGGAGTTGAGGGATGAGGTTTGTTAAATTTTAAACTCATCAAGTTCAGTGTTGCCAGATTGGGATGAGTGATTTCCGCCCAATCACGCTCAAAAACCCGCCCTCATCAGCAAAAAACAGCCCCAACAACGATTTTGTCATAGAGATCCATTCAACTAAAATTTGTATTTGCCCGCCGACTTATTTTCCCCCGCCCGACGAAGTCAAAAGAAGCCCAATTGGGCGGATATCTGGCAACACTGAGGAAGTTTTGTTTTATAATTGTTCAATAAAACCACTTGTTATGGATTTTTTTATGGACTTGGAGTCATTTTTACTCAAAACTAATGGCTGGGATAGATTCAGCACCCCTAAAACCCCCAAGTTAGACATCTCAAAAGGATTACAGGAATATTGTTTTCCATATGTACATGTCATTCCATGCTGTAACCACTAGATGTCACTGTTGCTGTTAACCCTTATGAAGTTAACTTTTCTGAACCAGCTCCAAAAGAAGAAAACTACCCCACTTCCAACATCCCTCCATTTTAGTATGCCTACAAGAACAGAGTTCACATTTTCAAAAGAAAAAGCAGCACAGTTGCAGATTTATGTGAAACCGATGGCCTCCCATGTTATCAGAAAATTATTAAATTACCGGTAGTTTGTGTTATAAATTTAGGAAATGCTACAGGAATGTACTCGACCCCTTATCAATATTATTTGTTTGATTTTAAAGTGTAAAACTATCTAATAATGCTATATAAATAATATATAAAGTCTCTAGAATAATTAGATTATGTCAAAGCGGCTACCAAGAGCAAGATTTAAATGGGAAGTGCAATTGAGAGCGAGCAGGGATGACTGGTTTGAAATGCCATCATTCTACCTGCTGCATCACAAAGCAGTGCAGAGCTGGAGTGTATCATGATTTGTAGAACAACACGCATGGCAAATTAATGATCTTTTTTAATAAGTATATTTTTCATAAATTTATCAGAACTAGTAAATACAGTTAAGCTCCTAAGTTTTTGAGCCCATGCTAAAGTTGACTAAAAAGAGGAATATAAAATTGTCTTTTGGAAATTGATCTTAATGCCTTAATTTCCTCTAGTAATGCTTAATTCTTAAAGTAAAAAAATTAGTAAATATCCAACCTTTAAAGGTTGTATCAGCAATGGCGGGGTAACGTCACTTCTGTTGACATTCAAACAAAACAGAGAGCTAGCTCACTACTCCCTCCCCCTCTCTCCCGTGCAATTGAAACTCTCCTGAATGCGCATCTCGTTGGTTAATGGTTGGAACACTTTATTTTGCCTTTGAGTGGTTGGCAACACTTGTTGGTAGCAATTGTTTTTGTGTGCAGATCTCTATGCATCCTGATAAAGTTCCCTTGGCCTTTGGAATTAAAATAGCCCATATCATCACATACCCTTCACCATATCTCACGATTGGCATGGGGTACTTTCCATAAGATCATCTCTCAATGCAAATCAAACCAGGTATTATACAAACTGAAATAAAACCATGCCAATCTCTATAACGGTGATAAGAACATGAAAACACAAGTTGATGGAACCGTCTTTTGGGACTCTGTTTCCAGACAGCTTAAAAAAGGGCCAGGCTAGTTCAGTAATAGCATAAATTAGCATGCATAAGTGAGCATAAATTACCATGTTTTTTTGTTATGGAATTTTGTTATATATCTATGCACTTTAGAGTGGGTAAGACTGTTTTTAGTGGCAGGCTAACACATACTGATGACTTGCGCTAGCCTAGCACCTGCAAACTCTGCAATTAGAAGGACTGGATGAAATGTGTTGAAAACGGTCTCCACTGATAAATATCACACTTCCTAACTTGGAAATGAGGTCCTATGTCCAAAATCCTGAACCACCCCTTTAAATGATGACGGCCTCAATTCTTGCATGAGTTCCTCACTGAATATGAGCCAGCCAGACTCCAAGGCCATCACCAAATCTAATCTCTAGTAGGCCTAATGTTCAATTTCTCCAATGACATGTCAACGAAAATTGAGTGTTGTGTTGTTAACTATGGTGTAACTTTGCATACCAAAGGTCACTGGGAAAATAGGGGGTGGTGTTTAGCCTACATGGGAAGCCTAAAGGCCTATACTTCTGGCATTCCACTTTACATTTCAAGTTACTTGCACATTACTTTTTACAAAAAAAAAACTCTTTTGAATGAAAGTAACTGTAAGTTAAATATCTAATATTTTTCTTCTAACTAAAAGTGTCTCTCCAGGCAAAAAAGGTTCCTGACCCCTGCCCTAACCTTACACCAGATGGAGCAAGAAATGGAAGCAATCCAAACAAAATCACCTGCTGTCATATTTCCACTGCATCCAGGAACAAGGAAATGTTGACACCAGCACTATAAGAGCATAGTCTTGCATAGTCTCATTACCGCATGTGCTTGAAGAATGCCTTTTGTCAGATAACACATCAGGGAACTAAGAGTGGGGTTCTAAACAGGTGACTAGTGTTGTGGCTCTCTTAGGCTGGGGTGATATTGATTGTTTGGCACCATGTCAGAAGAGGAACTGTGGCAGTTGATAGGAGGAAGCAAGTGGCTCTGCATGTCACTGTTCAACAACAACAACGCGTTAATTTATATAGCGCTTTTCTCAACACTCAAAGCGCTTCACAAGGAAGGAGGGACCTCACTAACCACCGCCAATGTGTAGCAGCCACCTGTGCACGGCAGCCATTATGCGCACCACACACCAGCTTGAGGTGAAGAGTGAGGGAGCGAATGAGCCAATTACAGTGGGGGATGATTAGGGGGGCTGATTGGAAGTTTGGCCAGGACACCGGGGGGATCCCCTACTCTGCGAAAGTTCCATGGGATCTTTAAACAAAACAGAGAGCTAGCTTGCTACTTCCTACCCTCCCTCCTGTGCAATTGAAACTCTCCTAAACGCGCATCTCTGTGATTTGCTGGACCAGTTTGTTATGTTTTTATGGGCTAGGTTTGCCCAGGTTGTTTTTGTTGCCGTTTTTGGAGCCTGGGCTGTCCACAGAGATCACGTTTTTTTACAGTGTATTCAGGACACAGACAGCTAGCGGATGGTTAGGTGATGTTTGCAGTAAGTAACATAAAATGTTTTAGCCTAAAAAAAATGTGTCGCATCGCTTAGAGCACCTTTAATCACCACAGTGAGTCAGGACCTCGGTTTAATGTCTCATCCGAAGGATGGCATCTCCTACAGTACAGTGTCCCCGTCACTGCAGTGCTGTCAGCCATGGCATCTCCATTTATGTTAGGGACCGTTCGTTATTTATAAACGGGGTCACCGGAGGGATTTTGAGTGCTTCAATCAAAAGTTGCATGACCCTCCCCTGCCTGCAAGAAAATTTTCAACGACGCTCCAGCAGCCTTTTCAAAAAAGACATGACCCTCCCCGGCCAATTGTCGATACCTTCCTCCCACGCTATAAAGCGCTATGAAGGCACATCGACTTAAGCTATCGTTCTAAAGTCACCCTCTGCTTTCTGATCTTACACATCACACTTCACCAAGATGGTGGCCATTTCAGTAGATTTACTCACTAACATTGTTGTGGAAACACAATAAGCATGGAAACTAAATGCACACTTCCTGCAACTGCATTAGCCTACTGGAAATAAGTTACTCCTCTAGTAAGTATTCACATGAAATAAAACAATAAAACATTGAGACCATTCAACAAAGCACACTGGGTAATAACAAATTCAACACATGAACTTGTTGCTATGGACTCGTCTCTAGGCTTCCTCAGTCATTGTAAAGCTGCCGAAGCTGAACACTATGCAAAACTCAATTTCTCAGACGAGCGTCAATTTGGGAGCTTGCTACACTCCTTCCTTCTCAAATGACTTGAAAAGGCCATTTGCACAATTTCACAAATAATCACAGGGACCGAAAAATACCTAACATGCCAACTTTTTCCGGGTTTAGGCCTATCATTTTAACTTTTCCCCGCTGTCTTGCCGTTTTAATGTTTTCCCAAAAAATATCCCATATTACTGTAATACTCTCATAACATTAGTCCTGCATTCTGGCCTGTCTCTGTGTTGTCCTGTTGTTACCCCTTGCCCTTCCAGAGAAACAGATGTATTCAAATCATCGTTTTGCTTGCTTGAATGCGAACTCAGAGTGATGTTAACCTACAGTAGGCCTATTTAAGTTAACGACGTGGTTGTCGTGAGAGCACGAGTCATTGGCGCTTGCAGTGTTCGGCTGTAGGCTATGTCTACGTGCGCACCTGCCAGACTAAGAGCCAAAGAAATCCCCCTGTATATTCACTCCAAGTTGGTCTACCATAACTTACCAACTCTACACTGTAGACCATAAACTGGCTATTTATATGACCAATGTATTTGTTCAACTTTATGAAGCAGAATTACGCACTGCTACTTGGAACGTAACACATTTTTGTTGGCAGGAGAGAGAATGACAGCGATTAACAAATTGCACTTGTTGCTGGTTACCAATAAATAGGGCCTACTATATACTCACTGTACTTACTTAACTACTATGTCCACTCAAAACCTGAAGCCCCAAAAAAAAATGTGTGCACAATCTGTTGTCTGTCTTTCCTCTGTTTTTCCAATTCCGGATATAATTTATCATTCATCAAAAATAATTCTAATATATTTCCTATAACTGTAGCTTTCTTTGCTGGAGAGCTCACCATTTTGCAACTGGGTCATGCTGCAAGTGCAGACAGAAAACTTCCTTTTTATTTAGACTTCAAAACAAAATGGTCTGGTTTGGACTGGCCAGGAGCCACTTTTTTGTCTAGCTTATGTGGCCATGTGAGGTGAGGTGCTGTTGCTTCTGTTTTTGTGGCAGTGGCACTTATCACTGTCTGTTTATGTGGCATATTATGTCACTGTCAGAGACCACAACAGAGGAGGAACTAAGAGAGAAAAAGGAAGCTGGGTGGCAGTGCCCCTCAGTGTGTGCCCCTGAATAAACCAGAAGTACCAGGGGTCGGTGGTAGTGTGGGGGCTAGCATGAAGTCAGATACTGAAAGGGACAAAAAAAACGGTATATTTGGCCCAAGCAGCCCTCAAATCAATCGGGCACACCTAATTAAATACAAAATCCTTGCATTACCCTTAAATATGCCTAAATTTTCAACTAAGTGTCGTGATGCACTGTGGACAAACGTAGGCCTCACTGGCTATCACTCTGACTGATCAGAGGTAGCCATGGAGCACATTATCTCCATATTCAAGTAGGCTATACAAGCAATTATGAAAGAAAAGTTTCTGCTTGAATTCAAAGTATCATTTCAAATTATTCAATAGGCTACATTTAAACTACAGTATACAATGTTCAATAGATAGCATTACCAAAACATCACTGAAGCTTATGTGTAAAGAACTAAATTAACTACAGTTGTAGATTGTGGTAGACCTTATTGTAATTTATACCAGTAGGACAACTGAAACAACACAAAATAAACAGGGCAACTTTGTTGCCTGTTGGTGGAAATATTTTATTCCTGTAGGCTATACTACCTACCTACTTTACTGGTGCATTTTAGAACAGTACAGCTACATGAACTAATTCCCTTTAATGTCTTCCAGTAGCCTATAGCTTACTTGGCTTGTGCATGAATATAACTTGACGTTTTGTAGCCTACATTTCCGTCAGTCTACAGTCTTTTAGCCCATCTTTACCAAGAGAACGCTTCAGAGATAGAACCCTTTCCACACTACTTTGAGAGACCAACCACCACTCATGCCATCGATGTTGAATTATGGGCGTCTGACGGAAACTGATCAATCTGACCAACAATTAACGTTGATTTGACACTCTATTGCTGTCCGGGTTTGCAAATTATTTATTTAGAAAACTTAAGTTGCACTATTTGTTATTATGATCACAGCAGGGCCTTACTTTGTTGTCATTACCATACTATGCTGTCATTACCATATCATTACATTATCGCAATGAATAAGTCATCATAATCATCATCGTCACCATGTCATGTCACACAGCCTACCTGCTCCATCACTGAGTTCTTGTTATCATGTAGCGTCAACTAGGCTACACTCTTCACCACCTGCTCACTGTCCCTCTGCTCTGTATGCTTGTATGCTCGTTCAAATTCAACGAACTTCAACATGTTGCTAGCCTACTTGCAATATTTTTGAATCTTCTACATTGGTGTTATTTTGGCACAATTGGCAAAATCGGCACCCGCTGCAATTTCAGCGTGTAGGCTACTTCGCGTAACTATTTTGATGTGCTGACAGAACATATTGTCCAACAGTTGTATAACATGTCTAGCTTATGTGGCCCCGTGAGGTGAGGTGCTGTTGCTTCTGTTTTTGTGGCAGTGGCACTTATCAGTGTCTGTTTATGTGACATATGGCGTCTCTGTCAGAGACTACGTCTGAGGAGGAACTGAGAGAGAATAAGGAAGCTGGGTGGCAGTGCACCTCATTGTGTGCCCCTGAATAAACCAGAAGTACCAGGAGTCGGTGGTAGTGGCTAGTGCCTGTCAGACACCTCCTTCTCCATGGGCTTGTGGAACTGCCAATCTGCAGTCAACAAAACGGATTTCATTGCTGGATATGCCACCTTTCTTTGGAACTCCTTGCTCTCACTGAGACTTGGATCAAACCAGAGAACACCCCTCGCCCATCTGGACAAGGAGGTGGGACGGGCCTGCTTATTTCCAACAAATGGAAATTCAGTCCGCTGCTGCCTTCAAACAAATAATGTCTCATTTGAATACCACGCCATCAGCTCACCAACTAGGTGACTTTATGGATGAACTGGACACTGCTGTGTTCCATCCCTGAGCATGACTGTCCGCTACTCGTCCTCAGCGATATGAACATCCACTTAGAAGCCCCACCCTGATCCACTCGTTTGACCTTGAACTGGTTTGCAGCCCACCTACTCACAAAGCTGACAAAGAGCTTGATTTGATCCTCACGCGGACAAATCAACCTAACCTAACCCTAGTGCCTTCCATGCAGCGCTTGGAAGACGACATTGGGGGCTTAAAGAAGCCCTATGCAAGTCTGGTTATTCCTTCGCTGTTTCTGGGTTTTCGCCTGATTTTGGCTGGCATTTTTCACGACATAGCTCCCCCTGCAGCTTCGGTAGCAAGTGACTGCTACGCTAAACCCCCACTAGCTAGCTAGCCATCAAGAAACCAAGCTAAACACATACAGGGCTCACAATAAAACGGTCGAGCAAACACATTGTTCAAGAGACTATCAAACCACATTACAAAAACAAAGTTCACCCAAGGGTAGGCAACTTACAATTTCAGCAGCAACAAAGCCAAGTCGGAGTCCGTTTTGCAGTCTTCTTAGAAACTACAATCTTACTAATGGTTGAGTTTTGACACAATCTGCAGTTCGTTCCTTGTGTGTGCATGAGTGTACTATTAATCACGTATGGCTGAAGATTTGTCAGTTGTACCTTAGCAGTACGGCTAACTACTTGGGTTGGTCCTCTGGGCCTATATTATGTGTTTTGTTTTCTTGTCCCTCGTCATGATGTATGTTGAATAATTTATATCTTGTTACCCCTGCCAAACACAAGCAAAGACACTAAGGGCCCTATCATGACATTCTAAAGTGCATTGTCACTCGTCAAAAGTCTATTCAAATTTAGTAGGATGTCCAGTTCACATTGGGAGGGGTTTCGTTCTCAAAAGTGGAGCGCATGGTGTAACAAGGTGTTCCTAGGTCTTTTAATCAGTCATATGGGTGTGTTTGGGGCGTAACATCATTTTAAACCAATGAGAATGACATCTGTCATTCCCTTTAACGGCGCAACGCGCGATATGTCAAATAAATGCATCGGTATTTTGGCATTCAACGGCGCATTTGAAGGAGGCTGCTTGCGAGACCATATGGAATAGTCATTCTTAAACCATGCTTTACTAAAACCTAGCATAGCCTTCACACATTTGCACTCGTCTATTATTTGAACTCATTGGCAAAGTGAAACTAACTTCACCAAGGAGTCAGTCAACGACAAGACAGTTATATGCAGTTACTTTCACTATTGACTGACAATGGGTTACCATCGAAAACATAGGCTGGAAAAAGCAACACTTACCCTAATGTTGCTCAAATGACTGAATAAAACAACGTTTATCCTGCAGAGGAGTTGCATATATCTCGTGACAGTGCGTCTTCAGCTGTGCTCCATACGTGTCTCTCGCCTCTCCCCTAATCACTTTTAACCGTCATTACCAATTTGCAAATGATGGTGAATAGTATAGATGTACAGTATTTCGTAATATCTTTATTCTAATTATGTTTCCCATTGTAATCGTGCAATTTGTAATGCTTTGCATGGACGTGCGCTGGTGTGCGTTCATGAATGATAGAAGGATGGTGCGTGCACCTGCCAATATGACTGTTGACATGCGCTCTTAAAATAGCATATGAACAACTCGCCATTGACTTCTGACCAGGTTTAGGTGGTGTATGATAGCGATTTTTAGACAATGCGCTAGGTCCCTCCCTAGGTTGTTAATTGCCACACCCCTGGGCGCAATGCTTAAAAAATAAACGTGCAAAATAACGAATTCAACTTTCCGCGAATGAATAACGAGTATTACGCCATGCGCTGGTGGCCCAAAATACAGCCCTAAATAAAATATTGACTGCTTGTAACTGCCTCTGGTTCTATCCATTTATTTGGGTAACCTGCAAAACAAAAATACATGGTAGCTATAGAAGCTAGCACTCTGTCACAGTTGATACATGTTTGTCACGTTGTAAATAAAACACATTGGGTGTTGGATTGGGATTATTGATTACACTTTGGTAAATTTTTTTGTCACGTTGTAATTAAAACACTGTTAAAGTTCTCCTTCACCACTCAGGTTCCCTACTACAACAAGTCAGCTAGAAATGAAATCAAGCAGAACAAAAACACCTCCCAGCGTGTTCCCCTGGCATTAAGGTGTGGTTCAAGACAGGGTTATTCCCACTCCTAGAATTTCCGTGACTGTCACTCAAACAGACCACAGTGTGCTCTTTGTCTGATTTGGGCATTCCAGAGAGCAAATAACATGACACCAGCTCATCAACCCTGCAGAACCAGCTATGTTATGCAGCCATGATGGTGCCTCAGGGTATATGCAGGAATCATAGAGTTGAATTTACTACTTTTTACTACCTTTTTTACTACCTCCACAATATTTTTTACTACCAACACGACATCAAGCAGCAGCCCTTTTTTTGGGGGGGGGGGGTACCACTTACTACTTGCTATAAGGTATAAATCATAAATATTAGGTAGACTAATAATTTCTAATTGTGATCATTAAGTATGGTCATTGTCAATGACAATGTTTTTTTGTAGTGTCGAGGAGTTCAGTTTCAGTTGTCCTTACCTTAACCCTAGCCCTTGAGTTATCCTAACCAGTCCTTAGCCCTAATAAGGTGAATGATAACCTTGGCACAAATGACGCTAAAACACCAAACACGTGTGGTGAAAAATGAAGAACAAACACCACCGACTACCCCGCCCCCCCAAAAAACAAACAAAAAAAAAACCACTCCAGTCTAAGGATAGGCCCAGAAATCAATTTATGGATATATAAAGCTATTATTATTGGTATTGTTGTTGCACATTTGACACAAAGCAGTCCGTGAAAACATGCACATCAGTGGACTGCTTTACTAATGCAAAATTGAAAACTATGATTTCATTGCATTACTCAGCATGGATGCACGATGCTTGCATGATAAATACTTCCCAAAACAACAGTTAGGTAGGTAGGTAAGGAGTGTAAATCAAGTTTAATCACAATTTGATAAAATATAGATTATTTAAGCCAATGATTTGATTCTTTTCAATACTTCAAAATGTGTAGCAATGCGATTCGATGCATTACTGGTCTGTTGTCGATAGGAAATTATAGATTTTGGTTAGTTTTCATGGATTCAAATGCCAATATTATAGGCTAAATTATAGGCCAAATACTGAACATTGACTGTGGAATCAAGTAGGTTACAGAGTTTCTTTCCCCCCCTAAAACCTCCTGTCACTAGCTAGATGCTTTCAAATTTAACATGGTTTTAAACTCATATGTTGCAGTTTTCTGTCACTGCAATAAAACTAGCCTATTTGGAATATTTTGTAGGCCTGCTGTTCCTTTTATGAGAACAATTTAACTGATCAAGTTTTCATAGGCTATTGAATGATTTAAATGTGAATGCCATAAACTTAATTCGCCATTAACTTTAGCGTGGTTCTTCACGCAGTTGTCATCTAAATGCAGTGTTTTGTAGGCTATTCAAAGAATTTCACGTTCATCACTCAGTTGTGGTGTAGGCCTAGGTCTGTCTTGAGTGATCGCTTTCCCTTTAAATGTCTGGGACTTTAAATAACGGGACTTTTAAACTGCATGCTGTTTTTGTTGATGGACAGTACCGTCTTTGATTCCGTTTTCTACCGTTTTAATAAATGACACGCGCACTTGCGTGGTTAAAACTAAGGAATTGTTTTCACTCGTTTTCTTGCAATTCCGTAACATTAGATACTAGGTCTAGGGCGTTAAAAATGTTTTGTCGGTTACTATGTCAGTGACTAGTTCGAACTTTGTTACTGATGGGATAGGTGGAATTTTATTGCACGGTTCTAGATGATCACAGTCAGATGGCAGCGCTACCGTCAGCTGAACAAAAGCTTACACTAGTCAAGTCCACAGTTGTTAAAACTTCCAGCTGAAGTAGCCTAGTGTAAACTGAGAGAGTTGCCTCCTAACGGAGTGAGTGTAGCCTATATGTTTTTAGCTGCTATCAGAGTGATAGGCTTGCCTAGGCCTACATCTACCGCTCCTTTGCTACATGAACAAATATTATTAGATGAGTGACAGAAGCACCGGACACCGGACCAGCAGGCCCATATGATAAACGCTGCTCTGGTAGCCTGCGGTAGGGCCTAGATGACGTGAAAAACGCGAGAGTCGCCGAAAAGCATCCCTGCATCCTGTAATATCCAAGGGGGCAGGCGAATTCCCGGAAGTAGAAGAATCGACGTAGGCTGGAGGGACCACCTCTCTGCTAACTCCCGTAGAAGTCCATTCATTGTAAGATTTTTTTGAAATACCATAACTTCATATAACATATATCCTGTGCCGATATTGTAGCTTCTGTGTAATCCACATAAACACTACAAAGGCTAAACAGACTCCACTAGCTCGTCCGTAACGTTGGTTACCCGTAAGAAGAACGGTTAGCTTGTTCGGTTGGAGGGAAGCTAGCTTTGACGTAATCTCTCTTTCGCGCCGTAGGGAGATAACCGTATTGTTTGGATAAGAAGCTCAGTCCACCTTGCCTATGACGGTAACTCATAAGCAAAACCTAGCATACACGACCGTATGTTAAGGTAAAGCATTACACAGAGGGAACCTAATAATAATAAAAAAGTAAACCTAATTTTTAAAAAAAGGGCACTAATCATTTCAGAGGTTTTCGATGGATTGACCGTAGGTCGGAAAAGTGGAAAAAAGATTAGCCTCAAGGCTAAAACTTTGTTTTGTTTTAGCATGACTGTTTTTGAAGATGATCATGTAGGCTATGGTAGCTTCAACATTAACTCGACTTGGTGAGGATGATATAAATAATAATACATAAATAAATGTTTAACTTTGATGACTTTGAAGGCGAAGGAAGTGTAAGAAGAATTTCTGTGTATCTATCATATGAGTTACAAGATTCAGTTCGATGGCTAACGTCACGAAGTTAAGTGTGAGTCTGCGCAGTACTGGGGGGACCAACTGAAAAATCGTTCTATTTGACTCAGTGCCCTCCCATTGAAAACGACGGAGTCTGTTCGTCCATTTCTTTTACTGTCTATAGACCTCTCCAGAATAAGTCCCGCCTCCGTAACTTCCGTATCCATCCAACTTCCTGGCGTGGATTGTCTATGGGAAATAACATGGCGTTTCGAAATATCATACCGGTAAAACATCTGTAGGTAGCGAAGTTGAAAAAGCTGGTGGGCAGATTGGCCTACACACTTCTGCCATCTAGTTTCCACTGGATTTTTTGATTGTCGGTGCCGTTTAAGTAGTATACTATAGACTATACTACTCAAACGGCACCGAAAATCAAAAAATCCAGTGGAAACTAGATGGCAGAAGTGTGTAGGCCAATCTGCCCAGCAGCTTTTTCTACTTTGTCACCTACAGAGTTTGACAGGTACGATCTTTCAAAACGCCATGTTATTTCCCATAGACAATCCACGCCCGGAAGTTGGATGGATACGGAAGTTAGGAGGCGGGATATATTCTGGAGAGGTCTATGGTAATATCAACTGAAGCAAAAAGGCGAAAATTTTGTTTGTTGGCGTCGCTGATAGGCTGTCAACCACGGAACTCTACACAGTTTACTTCTACGTCATTGCTATCGACTCCGACTCACTCAGGTCCTGTTAGCACGTACAGTATATATTTTTTAATTAGGCAAGATGAACTTAAAACATGTAGACACAAATATTAAGCAAAAAATGTAAACTCATATTGAGGTGGTGATGAAAAATTTACTACCAAGTCAAATTGCATTTATTACCTTTTACTACCTTTCAAGGGCCTTAATTTTGGTAGATTCTATTTACTACCTTTTACTACCTTTTACTACCGCGCGGACATCCTGTGCCTCTTCAAATAACTGCTTTTCACTCTTCACACTGTGAATGCAGAATACCAATATTACAATACTTTTCTACAATACTTTTCTACAATTCTACAATACAGTACTTTTTACAATACCTCTGGTAATGTAAAATACAAGAGAAGATGACTTCATGGGTTTAAGATACCAAAGGGAAGAGGTGATGAGGGGCATAAATGCATTTCTACCATATGCATGTTTGGGTTGCTGTGATTTGAAAAGAGTGATATGCATGTTTGGGTTGCTGTGATTTGAACAGAGTGATATGCATGTTTGGGTTGCTGTGATTTGAACAGAGCGATATGCACGTTTGGGTGCAGCCATGGCCTACTGGTTAGCGAACTTGTAACCGGAGGGTTGCCGGTTCGAACCCCAACCAGTAGGAACGGCTGAAGTGCCCTTGAGCAAGGCACCTAACCCCTCACTGCTCCCCAAGCGCCGCTGTAGCAGGAAGCCAGTGTGTGCTTCACCTGACTGTGGTTCCAGTTCAGTACAGTGTCATGTTGATGTCATGTTGAGCACAACAGGGTCCAGTTCAGTCCAGGATATCCCCTTACAATGTCATGTTGACGGATCTCTTTTCCTGGGAATCGAAACATTCTCCCACAACACAAGCTTCAAGTACGCATTCTATTAAACATACCTGAAGTCACAGCTTTTACCAACTTGAAAGACCAGTCTGGCAAATCTGATGACTTTGGTTCAGATACTTTCTACCACTTTGAATTAGGAAAAAGCAGAATGAGCATTCAAATTCAAAACAAATTGACTCCGGATGTTGCTGATTTTCCAAATGGGAAGTATGCCTACCGGTAAATGAACTTGGTTAGGCTATTAAAGGAGAACTCAAGCCATTTTTAAGGAAACAAGTCAAAAAAAGTTGGTGCTACCTAATTAAATGTTTGGCAGCTAGCGGCTAAAGCAGCCAAAGTAGCTACAATGCTATGCTATGGAGGCATTAGTTAAACTGTGTGCCTCTTACCAGACTCAAAATATCATTACAAGTGTTGTGCAACATGATCAGAGGCCTTGCATGACACCATTGTGAGTGTTCATCTCAGTAATTCTGAAAAAAAGTAGCCTATAGGAATAAGTAAGTCCATACCAAAGTCAAACTCGTGCATTTTCTCATTTTCCAGGAGACCAAAACGTGAAGTTTATTTCCCAAAGAAATGAAGTTTATTCCCACACACACACACACACAAGTCTCCAGATGAGATGTCATGAGATGGTGAAATTTATTTATTGATGAGCAAAAAGGCAGTACTGGCACACACGCACACACACAGGAACATTGTTGATTTGTCGGGGGGGGGGGGTGGGGGGGGTGGATTTACCCCCCTTTTGGTCTTGATATCCCCCCCTCTGCTTAATTATTTCCATCACCATAGGGGGCAACATTTATCCCCCTCTACCCCTCATATAGATTATGCTACTTCATATAAGTGCTGCAACGTGAGTGCTGTCTAGTAAATAATAATCTGACATCAGAATGTCACAAAAACACATTACAAATGGCTTGGCATCGCTTATTCAATGGCTCTCTACCAACCCTGTAGTTTGCAGAGGACGATATCGTCTAATAAATCAGCCAGTGGGCCTAGTGGACAAAAAGAGTGTCCCAGTAACTTCCGTTTTACTTCCGATACAAGGGACCTATCTTTCAAAAAAATATGAACGGGAGTTAATGGAGAGATAATAATTATTTTTTGGTCCAGTTTGAATTGTGCCACGAATTTCACATATGATGTGTGTGAATTTAAAAGATAATTTTTCACGTCAAGAAAGTACTGTTGTTCGATAGACTTCAAAAGTTATGTTGGTTTTGTGCGAATCCGCTCAGTGGACTACATCTCTCGTCTCGAACGATGTACGTCACCAACGTAATGAAACGATAAGATTAGCTGTTATGCTAGTTAACGGTTGCATCTTGCTGCCTGCTATGTCACTTAACAGTATCTAATGTACAGTCTATGGACGAATACAACTTACCTGATGAGTTTAATCCTCTGACTCATGGTATTTTCATCGGCAAGGAAAGCCCAATTAAGACCTGTTGCTGGTAGAAGCTATGCTTGTACAATCTAGTGTGGCTGTGAATGAGCTAACGTAGCGCGACTGATGGGTTTGTAGTCATTGGAATTACGATCTTTCACAATGTTGTAATTCAATAGTTACGAAACAAACTGCAAATGTCTTTACATGAAAAATTGTCTTTAAAATTGACAAACATCATATGGGTAATTCTAGGCACAAGTCAACCGTCAATGATTTCTTTTTCGCCATAGACTGGCGTTCAAAATTTTTTGAAAGATAGGTCCCATGGAGGCAAATGGAAGTGGCGTCACTGGGACACTCAATAACTTTCAGAAATAATCTGTACTGCAAAAAAGAATGTTGATGGTTATTTAAACTATCTAGCGGGTGTTTTACAGCTGCAAGAAATAGATGGTCATGGCCCATGTTCTGGTTCATAAAACTCCAGGTTGCCCTATCATAACTTCACTCTCCAAACTCTTGAATATATTCACTATATCTTTTATATATTTTATTATATTATAACTTTATTACGCACTTGGCTACGGAACGCAAATCTCTGCAGGAGAGAGAATGCACGCCGCAGCGATTACAAAATGTGTTGGCTATTTGGTTACCAACAAAAAGCTGTGGGGGCAGCCGTGGCCTACTGGTTAGCGCTTCAGACTTGTGACATCAGACTTATGACACCATGGAACCACATCATATGTTTATCTCTACTATGAGGTCATATGTTTATCTCTACTATGAGGTCATATTGAGTGTTACTATATCCATATCTTTATAGATAGCTTTATACGGCTCTGACTGTATTCGACCTCTACTATGAGGTCATATGTTATCTCTACTATGAGGTCATATGTTTATCTCTACTATGAGGTCATATTTTTATATTCCTGGATGCCTGTGGCTCTCTTTTCCCTTGATGAGGAAGAATGTTCCGGTAGCCATTCCCAGCAGCCCCAGAGTCAGACCCACTCCACAGAACACTGATGGACCAAGACTGGGCTCAGACACCTCCACATCTGAGGAGGATACACAACACACACCCACAACAATCAGAGACCTCAAAAGTCTTATATTGTTTATGAGCTATCAAAACTTCACAACTTCCAGCTTTTTACATAATCACAATGTGAGAAGACAGTGTAATAAAATACCGCCTGGTTTGGTATTAAACAGGATATATTGAGGAAATTTCACTTTTAGCCTGGTTTGGTATTATTATATGTAAACCAGGTTTACAGGCCAAGTATACTTGCATATACAAGGAATTTGGTATCTGCATTTATCCCATCCGTGAATTAGTGAACACACAGTGAGGTGAAGCACACACTAACCCGGAGCAGTGAGCTGCCTTGCTACAGCGGCGCTCGGGGAGGGCACTTCAGCCGTGGATGTGGGCATGGGAAAGCAGTGCTCAACCACTTCAACTGCCCACATTTTTCCTACTGGTCAGGGATCGAATCGGCAACCCTTCGGTTCCAAGCCCGAAGCCCTAACCAGTAGGCCACGGCTGCCCTATATTGGAGATATACTGAGGAAATTTCACTTTTTCAGTGCTTTTACACATAAATTTGGATATAGATAGCTAACAGAATAACACAAGCTGCACAAGACTCCACTTCTGGCTTAAAACGACCCGACTCCACTCATGACTGCAGAATGAAAGTGTGGAAGTTTACATTCGTCATGCAAGTTCAGGACCTGTTAGCAACACCATCATGCAGGATACTTGCTTTTGTAAAGGAACAGGTGTTGTTTGTAAAGGAACATATTTTATGTCCTTAAAGCAACACAATGCATTGCATTTACTTGTTTAGTATGTGGTGCCAATGTGGTGCCAATAATAATTAGTCTCACCCCACTCTCTTGTCATGGGCTCATCTAGTGCAGAGTGTTCCACAGTGCACGTGTACATGTCCCCGTCCTGAGGGGTGAACCGCAGGGTGGAGAACACGTTGAAGGAACCGTCGTTATTTATGTAGACCTGGCTTAGGCTCACCCCCTGTGTCACATTCTTGTTGTTCCTCGTCCATCTCACCGTGAGTTGAGGGGGATAGAACCTGGTGATGTAACAGATGAGGGTGTTCTCAGACCCCAAAAGCACCTCCTCACTGGAATACACGGCACTGACTGGTGGCTCTGCAATGTAACATTTATTTTTACTTTATTCTTAATGAACAGCACAATTATCGTTATACTGACAAATAATAAAACTCCTTTTTTACTCCAAAAAAATCATATTCAACACAATATCGAGGAAGAGACGTTATATAATGACATTATATAAGGACAATATCGAGGAGGAGACGTTATATAATGACGCTATATAAGGACAATATCAAGGAGGAGACGTTATATAATGACACTGACTGTGCTCATAGGACTGATGTCCCATAAATGGATGAACTGGACTAAAAGCTTTTTCTCTTTGGAGATCTAAAACAGGGCCCGTATTCACAAAGCATGTTATCTTACTATTAGGAGTACTAAAAGATTTTGCTAGGAGTTTTCTCTTAAAAGTTATTCATAAAGCCTCTCAGACCTAATCTTAGTATTTGGAAAAATGGCAACTCCTAAGAGTGAGTCTTCGTTACTATGATTGACGTCATTACTCATGCACAAGCTTGATCGAAGTGACCACCATGATTGGCTGGATTATAGGGAGGGAAAGTGAAAACAGCGCCCCAAGTGGTTGCATTCCTATCGAAGAGCTCCTCCAATGTTAAAACCACATAGATCTCAATACAAATTTCAAGTTTTTGCCTGAAATTGCACTGTGCCTATTTACAAGGGCATTGTTCCCACCTCTTTTGGGGCCTACCATCAAATGTTGGACCTCTTTAGAACGCTGAGAACCTGTAGTTTTCGTAGGAAACAGTCAAAATAACTGTGTGATGTACTCACACAGAGTTACAGAGGCTAGAATATATTTTTTTCTTTCTGTCGGATTACAAGCATCTCTGAACTGACCACCTCTGGGTCACTTGATATCCCTTAGAAACACAACTGAGCCCTAGCACCAGGTCTTGTGAGGCTGTGTGCAAAAGTAGATCATAATAGAATGAAAATATGAGTGCTTTAGACCATTATTTGGCAAGGTATGCTCATGCGTTTTGTAAAATGCCTATGGAAACTCCCCATAGGACTTGTTGTTATCCAAAATGCATACTGACACTCAAATGCTTACTGCACATGAACCCCTTTGTGTAGAAGCATAATCCTGGTCTCAAATGAAAGGTAACATTAGAACATTTAGATTGTATGTCAGGTGTTCTGATATAGACTGACTACACAAAATATGGAATAATTACAAAAAAGTTTTTTATTTTTGCATTTACTTTGTTGGTTCAATGAGTGTGTATAAGATAAACTTTACATCTGTACAACTAATATTGGATAATACAACATGAAGATTTAATTTCTATGGATTCTTGTGAATATTTCAGTAGGCTACCCAATATGTTGCATCTACTTATGGTGCTGCAGCTACACTGCAGCCAGAAGTCAGGGTAGCACCAAAAGCGGAGGATGGGGAGGGGTAGCCTGACGAGCCAGACCCACATTAAAATGTAGGGTCTGGGCACTCACCGTTCGCAGTGCTCAGTCCGAGGGGCGGAATAATCAGTTGTCTTTCAAATTCCCTCTGCACGCAATAGGCAGGGATTAAAGTGAAAAAAATCGTTTGACTGAACTTTTTTCAGGCCATAAGGCATACGTTGTTCATATCTACCTATAGAGATAGCACCCCTTTTGCGGTCGCGACCTATTGGTTTTTAATGTACAAAAAGATGCAAACAGCAAAGTAAAGGGAGTATTCGCCTTATTCACACGGCGGCCATTGTTTAAACCAAAACGAGGCTACAGGCTACACTTACTATATAATTAATGCCACCTACAGGCAGTGTTGGGCAAGTTACTTCAAAATCGTCAAAGTAATTTGTTACATTACAATATTACTGTCTCTGAATTGTAAGGCATTACACTACTATTGTATTACTTTTAAGTTACTTTTACCAAAATATCTAGAAATTGAATTCTGGAATTCTAAATGCAGTTTATTATGCTCAATGCAGCTCATTCCTTCTAATGGAGGGCGATGTGGTATAACATAATGACTGAGCTAGGCTTAAGGCTAACAACAGTAGAATGCAATAGGCGCAGTGATGGCTCATGATGCAATACAAGGAACAATCATAGCCAGAATTTTGTTAAAAGCAGACAAAAGGTCGAAGTCTGGTCAATTGTGATAGAAATGCTGTAACTTTAGGCTTAGGCCTACTCATTAAAATCAACAGAGAGCCCACTACCTGTATATTGTAACCCAAAACTTGTCAAGATAGGCTACACAGTGCCGCTGCTGGCCATTTTGGTGCCCTAACTGGTGAAATACAGTATAAACCTAAGTATGTCATCATATGGTCAACTATAAAGATGTAGGCTAATCTGCCTGTTCCCAGGGATGGGTAGTATTTCTGAAACATGTAATATGTATTTGTATTTCAAATACAAAATAGTATTTTGTCATTTGTATTTTATTGGGTTCAAGGAAATGGCTCTGTATTTTGTATCAAAATACTTTATTGGTGTGTATTTTTGTATTTTAGAAATACTGCAAAATACTATATGTGAAACACACTAAAAAAGTAGATACTACACACAGGTGTAATGAATAATTGGTAATTAGGCAACAATGGTTTATTTTTATCGCAATCAGCTAATGTGATAACAGCTGTGTTCAAAGACACTAACAGCTTTTCAGTGACGGCTATTGTTGAAGCATCAGCTCTGGTCTGAAGCACTGGTGTGAAGTCGTACGCAAGTAAAGATGAGCAAGTTTACCTGTGCAAGTTCACATAAGGACACCGACAAAAGCAACCATGTCCTATTGTCTCCATGCCAATCTTTAACAGAAAAAATGTCAGATATCTCAATGAACCACAATGACATCAATAGATGGTAAGGTGTTGAGTGTGTTTGAATTTCCTTCCTTGTAGCATCCATTTCTGCATTCTACAGTGGGGACAAGTTCACCTTTATGCATACGGTTTATATTGCGTCGCTTTACACATAATGTTAGTTGCATTGATTAAAAACTGTAACAATAATAGTAGCCTACATGGGGTGGCATAGCAGTCTATCTGTTCAAGTCATAGGTGACACCCAAAATGAATGACCTCCCCTGACAAGAGTTCGCGATAGTAAGAAATTGTCTACATTGATGCACGGAAAGAACACAGCCTACGCTTCTTCTCCGAATTCGCACATAGAGCTCACAATATCATATCCAAAAAAGTTAAACGGATTGGCCAACCTCATCAGCTGTCTCGATTATGTCACTATAATCCAACTTTTAGACCGTTAGTCCTCCATACGTGTTCTTTTTTTTTAAGCAAACGCCCCAGGCCAATGAGACAAGCGTGTAGCCTCAACATAAACAAAGCGGAACTTATGGCTGAGGTAGGCTATCTTCTTGAGCGGTCACTGATTGAGACACAGAAAGTTCTCAAGAACACTATTAGGTCTTTAAACATTTACCATCACACACATTAATTCATCGGACCTAATATTTGTAGTTGCCTTAAAAAAAGGAAAAGAAAAGGTGATAGTCCCGGGGACTATTTTTTTTCTCATCGGATCTGCATCGATCTCAAATATGACATTTCTAAAATCAAATTGACGGAAATCCGTCGTATGTAGAGGTGGATTTTGTCGTTCGTTCTCATGACAGTTCGCGTCGTTCAGTTCACCAAGATGATTCGTTCTGAATCGTTCGTTCTTTCGTTCATTCGCATTTCCGGTAGCCTACAACGTAGTTCAGCAGTGAATCATGGAATGCAGGTTCTCAGCTCCTCGTTTGTGAAAACGGTCAACACAACACTGTAATTGTAGCGGCAAATATAGCTGCAACTTCATGATTATGTGTACTTTTAGACAAAACAGCAGTAGCTAATGTGTTCATTCACCTTGACATTACATATTGAAGGTAAATAAAGTAGACTACGGCTAGAACTAGATCAGCTAATTTCTTTTTTAAAAATGTGTTCATTCATAAAGACCCAGTAGGCTATGCCGACAAACATGTTTAAAGGCTTGGCAGAAAGATTATATTGATGAAAAGGTTTCAAGTCCCCATTTTGCCTAGGCTACAGAGCCATAATCATCTGCTTCTTCTGCTTCACTCTGCCAAGAACGAGTGACTGACTTAACGAGAACGACAGACCGAAGTGAAACAGGTGGGGGGGTCTTGTATGGAAGCATATGAGTAGCTTTATTCAAATGAGAATGCAATCTGCAATATGCAATTCAAAATGACATTACATTATGCAATTGCCAATTCATTATGTAATTTAATATTGCAATTTGCAATAATTTCCAACAAATTGTATTTTAATTTGCAAAGTGACAATGCAATCCTAAAATCAATTTGAATAATTTTGGTTAAAAAATAGAATAAACATGGATTGAATTGCATTCCATTTTGCCATGGTACTTCAGTCTCAAAATCCAAATGGCAATTCCTTTTGCTTTTCAATTTTCAATATTCAGTTTAATCATTTAACTGTCAATTCGTTTTGCAATTTAATATTTAAAGTGCAATGTAGGATTGCATTTTTAAAACATATTTGGCAAAACTGTCAATGCCAGCTTGAAAAGATTTTGGATTATTTTGGGCAAAACGTTTTGCCATCGTTTTGAGGCATTTTATTCAAATGGAAAAGAAATAGCGCCCCCCGTGATTGCATTGCACTTTGATCACGCTCTTTGTGTTGCAAAATTCAAATGGCCATTCAATATGCCAAACGCATTGCAATCTGTCAAGTCTCTCGTCAAGGCGGGAACTAGGCTACGTCACTTCCGTGTTTACGTCTTACCCAGTTAGTGCTTGCAATGGAGAAGTTTGCAGCTGCACTAAGGTCTCTGGCTGATTATGTAGAACACCACCGTGTCAACGAGTCTGACTCAACGGACAGATTACTGAAAATGGACGACAGAGTGGGCTATCTAGCCCTACTTGTCCGATTTGATGTCAACCTGGTCCGTTCAAAGATTTCTGAGGCCTTACAGCTAATGGGGGCTAGACGGTGGGGAGACCTTCTGTGGATACCACTGGAGGGAATAGAGGGTTACCTCTCCTATTAGGGAGATCGCGGAGCTCTTTGGAGTTCACAGGACAAGTAGGGCTAGATCGCCCACTCTGTCGTCCATTGTCGTTAGTTAGGCTAAAACTCACAGCCTTTCCTTGCCCTGCTCTCTCTCTCTCTCTCTCTCACACACACACACACACACACACACACACAACGGAGACTCCCCTCCGTGGTCTGGCTAGCCTCATAAGCAAACCAGGGGGTGCGGTCGCTTCGGGCCCACGTTTGGCCAAATCTATCTCGCTGAATTGTTGTATACGATGCTTATTTGTAGGCTACTAATTGCTGGGGGGAGGGATGCTACTAAAGTTGCCGCTGGTTGGCAAAGTTATCAGCAGCAACATAAGAGCCTTAATAATGTAAGAACACAGCTGGGTCTCGCGGACACTAGGCCTACTCGCGGTCACGGTTAACATTATTCATCAACTGTGACATGATATGTTTGCGGCGCCAACACCCCCCACCCCCCCCCAAAAAAAAATGTGCCCCCTTGAAAATCGCAAATGCCCCCTCTGTCACTGTACTCTACAGCCGGGTCTGTCGGCCAGAGACTGCAAACTCCTCCATTGCAAACGCTAACTGGGTAAGAACAGAGAATGTCTAATAAGACATTAGCCCGTAGACAGATTGCAATGCGTTTGGCAGATTGAATGGCCATTTGAATTTTGCAACACAAAGAGCGTGACCAAAGTGCAATGCAATCACGGGGGGCGCTATTTCTTTTCCATTTGAATAAAATGCCTCAAAACGATGGCAAAACGTTTTGCCCAAAATAATCCAAAATCTTTTCAAGCTGGCATTGACAGTTTTGCCAAATATGTTTTTAAAATGCAATCCTACATTGCACTTTAAATATTAAATTGCAAAACGAATTGACAGTTAAATGATGAAACTGAATATTGAAAATTGAAATGCAAAATGAATTGCCATTTGAATTTTGAGACTGAAGTACCATGGCAAAATGGAATGCAATTCAATCCATGTTTATTCTATTTTTTAACCAAAATTATTGGAATTGATTTTAGGATTTCATTGTCACTTTGCAGATTAAAATACAATTTGTTGGATATTATTGCAAATTGCAATATTACATTGCATAATGAATTGTCAATTGCATAATGTAATGTCTTTTTGAATTGCATATTGCAGATTGCATTCTCATTTGAAAAAAGCTACTCATATGCTTCCATAGTCTTGGCGTGAGAACGAACGAACGAGACTGAAGAGACATTTATTAACCTGGCATGACACAGAAAATACAAAGACAGCATGCATTTAGACAGATATTTAAATGTAAATGCCAATATTGAAATGCAAAATTGAGTTGTTAATGTAAACCATTAGCCTATCGTTATTTTTTATCGTATGCTCTCCAACTAGTCTCACTAGCCCATTTGTTTTTTTTCATGGAAACGGTTGCTATGCTTTTATGCCTCTCATTGGCTAATTCGATGAGAACGTTTTAGAAACAATACAGACAACAGCATACGATTGGTTTGGCTCTCGCCTTATTTTTTACAGTCTATGCTTAGGGCCCGTCCACACGGAGACGCTTTTTAGGTTAAACGCAGAGGTTTTGCTTCGTCTTGGCCGAGCGTCCAAACGAATCCTGTAAACGCACTGCCCGAAACCGCACCTTTCTGAAACCTGGAGTGGAGAAATCTGAAACCGTAGCCTGTTTGAATTCGTTTAGACAGCGAAACCGCACATCCTGCTTGCGTATCGATGATGTCATTGCCACACCTCAGCTGCCCTGGACTTGCACTTATAGTATTGCCTAACAATACTAGTTTTCATACATGACATTACCTACGATTACACTCCGTAAGATAAATATCACAACTGGTGCTGCGCAGCGCCGATAGCTTATGACTTGGTGGACTGAACACTGTTTTTCCAGGTGTTTTTTTATGCATTCTAGCTACTGTCAGTGACGCGAGAGAACTTAAGTTATTAGGAAAGTGCGGTGTAAGTTTAGGCTACATTAATTTGTGCGTAGTGCCAGTGTCATTCATTTATTTTACATGTCTTACAACATACATGCATTCACAGTCGAGTGAAATCAGATATAAGCATACAAAGACGCTTAGAACTCACGTTAAGCCGATGGTAGCACACTGAATGCGAATGCGCGATTTGATGCAGACAAAAGTATTGACTGTTACTAACGAGGGTTTTATAGCAATAGTATAAATGTGGCGACAGAATAGCCTAGAACTTGGGTAAGCCTTGTGTTTAGTAGCCTAATTGCGGTAAATCTAATGTGAATCACGGACTATCCTACAACCAAAGAAAGTAAAGGTGATTAGTAGGCCTACCTGCATTAGCCAAATAAAGGACGGGACTGCACCCTTCACAAACCGTAAAATAAAGTTTATTAGTTTTACAGTTGACTACAGTTGACAGTTCACCATCAGTCCACACAAACAATTCTGGTTTCCTTGCACTAGCCATTTGGTCGTAGCCTATCTATCTATCTATCTAGCCTATTCTGTCTGTTTGTAAAGCGCAAATTTTGGTCAATTTCTGTAAAGAAACAGTGCCACCTATAGGCCTGGGGTATGAAGTAACGTGTTGAGTCGTGTTGAGATGGATCCGTTTGGACGCAAATATTCTTGATGCGGTTTCAGGGAAGACGGAGGAAAAAAAGATCGGTTTCGTACGTGTGGACTAGCCCTTAGGAAGCTGGGCCATAGGCATTCACAGCAGCACTAGGTCAGTGTGATTCAGCGACGAACGAAAGAACGAACAAGAACTGGAAAGGCGAACCAGTTCAGGTCGTTCATTTTAAAGACCCGTTCAAAGGAACTAGTTCGTTCGCGACCGACCCACCTCTAGTCGTATGACGGAGAACTTTAATCCTTGAATAGGACAGCGGCAGCGCTATGATTCCCATGCATTTCCCACCAGCGGAGCTAGTTGGCTAGTTCAAACGTTTGCCAACATAATAAAAGCTTAACTCGTGTCACACTGTTCGCCAGCAGCAACATCCATTTTATTGGTTTTCAAGTAGCAGGGAATTCAAGCCAAACCGTTGCAACTCTGCCATCAATCATTATGTTAAGCCCCACTAACGACTCTATACACGATTTCATTGGCCTGATTAAGTTTTGATTTCTGGAGCTCACAAGCCAACGGAGAGTTGCTAGACTAGCCCTGGCAGCAAATATAATTGCTAGGGGCGCGTCTAGATTTCTAGGCTAGGGGAGGGGGGCATTTGGATCAAATTTAATTGAGAAATAATAAAATTAATCTGAAAATGTAAAGCACTATACAGATTGTATATGTATAACATTACTATGCTACATAGCAATATGGTGCATACAATTGATTTAGAATGTTGGGGGGAGGTGGGGGAGGGGGGTAACCGTCCCACCGGCGGGATATGAAAACTAACTGGTTTTCCCATAGACCTATTCTTAAAAAAAATATTGTGAAGCCAAATCAGCGAAGTTATTGATGACATCTCACATCACCCTATTGCTTGACACCTGGTCTGGACATCGTTTAGGCTGGACTATCACTGCAATACGGTGAATAAAGATCAACAGTCTTCAGAGATCTCCTGTCTGCATTGTCTCCTTCGGACGCTTGTTCCAGAGTGCTAATTAGTAAGTAGTTAAGTGATAAATTGTTCATTGGATTCGGAAGTGGACCGGTTTTTCCACGACATTATCCACCAAAAATATTTTTCAGTGTGTATACAATAATAAACTACTAACTGTGAACATCTCAGGCCCTATTTTGCCTTCTTTAAAAAATCGAAATTGCTCCTTTCATGGACCTCTCCAGAATAAGTCCCGCCTCCGTAACTTCCGTATCCATCCAACATCCAACTTCCGGTCGTCAAATGTCTATGGGAAATAACATGGCGTTTCGAAAGATCGTACCTGTCAAACTCTGTAGGTGACAAAGTAGAAAAAGCTGGTGGGCCGATTGGCCTACACACTTCTGCCATCTAGTTTCCAATGGATTTTTTTATTGTCGGTGCCGTTTAAGTGGTAAACGATTATTAATCCTAACCGGGAGCTAGTTCCGATGTACGCGGGCGGAGGAGGGCGTTAGATCTTGCTCACAACCCAGTCACAACGTGATGGTCATTTTCACGTGTGATTCATGCGTGGTTACAGTGGTCTATTAATGTAAATCGTTTGCAAGGTTCAGCCTCTTTTCAACATGACTTAACTTTGGTTTGACTGTGCGAGTTTGTTGACTGTTATTGAGATATTTGAAAAAGAAAGAAATTGCCGATGAAGACACTAAAGACATGACGAGATGAGATTTTTTTTCACGAATAACAGATAATAATAATAAGCAGACTAAGAATCAGAGGCTGAATCGTATTGAGTCGATAGCTTTATTTTGCATGACCTTGATCAGAACAGTAATGTTTTCAGAATGTATTAACAACCTATCAAACATGATGATTTCACGCAGGGTTAGTGCCACCTCTGTAGACAGGCTCTGGTGCAAGGGGGCAGGCGAATTCCCGGAAGTAGAAGCATCGATGTAGCGGTGGTTATCAACTCTCTGCTAACCCCATAGAACGCCCATCCATTTAGGATTTTTTTGAACTCCCATAACTTCATATAACATATATCATGTGCCGATATTTTAGCTTCTGTGTTATCTACATAAACAATAAAAGGCAAAACAAGACTCGACTACCTCGTACGTAACGTTAGGTTCCCGTAAGAAGAATGTTTAGCATGTCCGGTTGAAGGGAAGCTAACGCACTGAAGGGAGATAACCGTATTGTTTGGATAAGAAGCGTAGTCCAGCCAGCACGGAAACTCGTGAACAAAGCTATGTAGCCTACAATAGCATTGTAGCCTATGTTAAGGTAAAGCATAGAGGCAAGTAAACCTAATGGAAAAACAGTAGTTTTACCGTTAGGTACTCTAACGTTAATCATTTCAGAGGTTTTTGATGGATTGACGTAGGTCAGAAAAGTGGAAAGAAGATTAGCCTCAAGGCTATAACTTTTTTGTTTTGTTTTACCATGACTGTTTTCGAAGATGATCATGTGTGGTAGTTTCAACATTAACACGACTTGATATCACTTGTGAGGATGATATTAATAATAATACATACATTTTTAACTTTGATGACTTTGAAGGCGAAGGAAGTGTGAGAAGAATTTCTGTGTAGCCTATCTATCATACGAGTTACAAGATTCAGTTCGATGGCTAACGTCACGAAGTTAAGTGCGAGTCTGCGCAGTACTGGGGGGACCAACTGAAAAATGACTCAGTACCCTCCCATTGAGAATGACGGAGTCTGTTCGTCCATTTCTTTTACTGTCTATGCTCTGGTGTCACGAACTCCATTTCAGTGAAGACAAACTATGAAACATTGCCGTTGCTATGCAACCTTGACTGGGGAAGTCACAGCATCTGAATCAAAAAACCCAGTGGAAACTAGATGGCAGAAGTGTGTAGGCCAATTGGCCCACCATTTTTTTCTACTTCGCCACCTACAGATGTTTTACCGGTATAATATTTCGAAACGCCATGTTATTTCCCATAGACATTCGACGCCCGGAAGTTGGATGGATACGGAAGTTATGGAGGCGGGAATTATTCCGGAGAGGTCTATTTATGTTTCATAAATGAACTACAAAAGAAGTCACGTGACTTTACCCTTCGACATTACTCATGGTAGCATGGTTTGTTTATTAGCCTGGTTAGCATTGACACTTAACACTTACTGCCAGCTCTTCATGTGAGTAGGAGCACAACACAAGTTATCCTGACATAAAGGTAATCACCACACGGTTTACCTCGTGCTCTGTTATTACAAAAATATTTTAAGCCAGCAAATTGCCGTTTTCATCAGTTAGAGATGAAGCGCCCAAACCGGTGACGTCACATGCATATGGAAGGCATTCAATTAAGTTCCTAATAAGGGCTGAGATATATTTTTCTAAAAACAAAATCCCATCCACTCCACTAAACTCTAGGAACGCAACCAGTAGGTGGCGATGAGATTAGGCTTTCCCTCCCTATAACGCGGGAATGATGCCAAAAACCTCCCCTACGACGATGAGTGACAGGTCTTTGCTGGTGAGAATGCATGCGCTACACAAGTACTGCCAAGGGTGGAATATTATGAATAAATAGCCTAAATGAATAAAGAGTAAGACAAAGTAAATAGCCTAGTAACATAATGAAATACACTACTGATTGATGCAGTATCTTTGCAACATGTTTTACATAATCTGTATGAAGACACATAGCCTATACGTATGTAAATAGGAGAAACAATTTAATTTGATTTAGCCTACAATGGAACGTTACATTTGGTTTATATGTTGACAATGAATGGTTTTGGTTGTTGTTGGTAGTGTTATTGCATCCCTTAGTTACAATCAGTGTTGGGTGTAACGCGTTACAAAAGTAATGTAATTACTGTAATATATTGTTGTTTGCGGTAACGTGGTAATGTAAGGCATTACAAAAAAAAATTGGGTAATATTTTACTCGGTACAAACTTCAGTAACGCGCGTTACAATGCATTTAACCCGAAATTAAGTGGTGTTTTGTTTTGATACATATTCGCAAACACCAGGCGAGAACAACAGAGGAGAAAAAATCAGCGCAAAATAGTAGAACATTATCTCCTGATACTGGTTGAATATGCAGCAGACTCGCAGGCGGACTCTATTTGCGGGATGGACATAAGCCTACGCTCATTATTTTCAGCTTGTCAGAGACAAGGCTATGAAGAACATAATAGTTAGTGCACTTTGTGTGCGAAACCGAAAGATCTCTCTATGCCTCGCGAAATAGCACAAGTAAATTAATGAAACATCTAAAGTAGTGCCACTGCCACGCTAATCTTTTTGATTCTTGATAAAACACAAACTATGCTGTTGTGCATGTCAGCTTTGTGCTGTGAACTTGAATTGAAGAGAATAAGGGGATAGAAATGCAGAAAAAGATTGTGTAGCCTGGCAGTGCCACCGCTCCCACCACGCGCATCACGCACTTTGCGTTGGGCACCAAAGGACAGAGGGGGCACCCAAATGTAACCAATGAATAGTAGCTTTATTGCAAACTGCGTTTCACTCTTCATCAATAACGTTTACAATGTCAAAATGCACTAACACGATGTTACATGCAAGTTTGATACCTTTTGGGTTCTCTCAATCACCACGTAGTACTAGAATTGGTGGGTCTTCAATCATTCGTTTTCCAAGCATTTAGGCTACATGAAGCACATGATATGCTGAGTCGACTGAAACGCATTCCATTCAGATAGCTAGGTGGATACCAGGCTCATAATTCACTTGTATTCGCAAAACGAAATGTGAAGCAACATGTCATTGCATACTTCCATTTCCAAAGCAATGAAGGTTGCTTCAAACAACTTAACATTGTGCATATTATTGTTAATATTGTGCTATCAATGTAACTCAAACAAATAAGGCTTGTAAACAAGAGCTGGCAAAAGGGCATTATGACAACGTAAAGATCAATGCTCTTAAAGTGACAGTGCACCATTTATAGGTAAAACATAATTTCTTCAGAAATTAATGTTTAAAAACACACAGGTGTTTGAGTGTTTGAGTTATCATTTAAATGTCACTCACTCAAAGCCACTCACTTAGGGCACCGAAATGGCCAGCAGGCCACCATCTTGACATGTCTTTATTAAAGGAACCGTATGTAAAAAATGTATTTCAATTAATCATAAAATTGCCCTGATATGTCACTAGACATTAAGATATCATGTTCATTTCAAATACTTATATCACTGACAACAGTAGTCTGGCCAGGATATTGTCATTTAAAAAGTGAAGTTGCAGCCCTCAACTGATGTTGATGTCATGTTGTGTTTTGGCCTAATGCGCCACCCTCCACCTATCTACTAATCACAAAGTCAGTAGTGTTTCGTCATCCGGTTGCCAACTCTGCCAGTCAGAGGGGAGGGGAAGGGGATACACCGCTCTACAGTAATTTGAAAGTGATTGTAGTACCAGTTTTGGCCACAATCTTACATACGGTTCCTTTAAGCTTTGATTTACAATATAGTAGGCTCTCTATTGATTTTAATGAGTAGGCCTAGGCCTTAAAGTTACAGTATTTCTATCACAATTTAGCAGACTTTGACCTTTTGTCGGTTTTTAACAAAATTCTGACTATGATTGTTCCTTGTATTGCATCATGAGCACTGCGCCTATTGCATTCTACTGTTGTTAGCCTTAAGCCTAGCTCACTCATTATGCTAAACCACATCTCCCTCCATTGGAAGAGCAAGCTGCATTGAGCGTAATAAACTGCATTTAGAATGGCAAATCCATATTTCTAGATATTTTGGTGAAAGTAACTTAAAAGTAATGCAATAGTAGTGTAATGCCTTACAATTCAGAGACAGTAATATTATAATGTAACAAATTACTTTTAAAAGACAGTAATAAGTAATACATAATACATTATGATTTTGAAGTAACTTGCCCAACACTGGTTACAATGCACAATTATTTACTCATGATTGAGAACTGTGACGTGAAATGCCACAAAAAGCGGCTTAGGATTGTTTGTGAATAGGTCTTAGTGACTTAGGAGTCCTCTTGACTTCTTTTAAGCTGTCCCAGACTTAAGTGCTACTTTTAGGTCTAGATGCTTCGTGAATTACTCTTAGTCAAAAAAAATCCTAAGAGTCCTAAAGTTATGAGTGACACGCCCATTATTTTTAGGAGTTGCTCCTAAATTTGCATGTTAGGAGCTAATTTTAGCCTTACAATTCTTTGTGAATACGGACCCTGGACAGGCCTAATCCAAGTATCATGGGACACTTTCCCTTACAGTACAAATGTTTTGATTAAAAAATTAAAGGTATATAAAAAAATCTATCTTACCTTTTGCTTCTGGAGGATAACCAAGTTCTCTTGCAATAGATTCCATATCCTCCTTAAATTCCTTCATTTCATTGTAAGCATATGCATACACAATTCTATAGTATTTGTCCCTAATCGCCTGGCTTATATTGTTTGTGTCAACAACTGCCTTGTCCTCGAAGTCCACATACAGTACCTGATTGTCATTCACATGAGCTGTAAAGTACTTCTTGTCTGTGTCACAGTAGATGTCATTGATCGTAATTTCATAAATATCTGGAACACAAATGAAATATACAGAAAATACATTACATTTGAGCAGGCATTCCCTATAACAACTGGAAAATACATTACATTTGAGCAGGCATTCCCTATAACAACTGGTTTGTTTCAGGTTTTTGTTTTTGCACAATGGAATACAATTTGTGCCAGTTGTATTGAAATACAATTGACCCTTCGCTAAGCCATGGCCGAAAAACCGCCACAGGCCAATTTAGCAACCCGTAACTGACGACCTGTGAGTCATGAAGGGCACTTATTTGGATGTGTGGTGCCCTAACCCACGTAAAAACACAGTGAAATAACATGTTACACTATAGAAAAATTATATAATTGGGAATTGTATATCTATAAAAAGTGGAATATTGCATGATATTTCCATAACCCCGAAATACATGCTTCACTATGACGGCAAGAAGTTGTTAACAGACATTCACCAAGACGTACAGCCCGCAGTGTTGTGTGTAACGTGTTACAATAACACAAATGGTAAAAAGTAGTGTAACGCGCTACTACTGAAAATTTGGTAACGAAACGTAGTTCCTTTTTCAATTTGGTGCAACGTCACTTTTCTCAGGGACAGATTTGACAGCGACACTGCTTTCTCAGCTGCGCACTTGTGCAATAGTCACAAGCTCCACACGGATGGTACGTGACAGAGGCTGGTAGCATGAAGAGCAATCACGCCAAGCGAGAAGCAGCCAACACTAACTTTTGAGGGATAGAGGTAGTCCCATTACTTTGAACTTGTTGAAAATACGGGGAGAAATGGGAGTGCACTGTAAGGTGTACACTGTGCCCTGGTGAGAAACTTTTGTCCACTGCTGTTAACTCAACTGCCAGCCTATTGATACGATTTGCACTAGCTTTGCACCAATTTCGGAGGAGCCTGTTTAATGAAAGAGTATAAGGCAATAAAATAAGCCATTTTGTGTTCACCTTTAATGCCCATAAGATGTATCGAGGCTATGTTATTTGATATTGTTTCATAGGGCTTTAGTGGTGGTGTTGAAGCCTATAGTCCAATGTTCTCTTGTCAAGTGCTCTGTTTGTAGCCTTTTTTATAATAAAGAGCACAAAAAAAATACTTATTATGTCCTCCATAGTAGAACTTTATGTAGGCCTACACATTTAGTAGTAACGAGTAACGTAGTAACGAGTAACGTAAAAAGTTACTTTCCATAGAGGGTAACTAAGTAAAGTAATGGATTACTTATTAAACAAGTAACCTGGCACTCAACACCCAGAAGACCCAGGAGATCATTGTGGAACTTAGGAGAACCTTAAGAGCAAGGCACACAGCCCCCTTCACCCGACTTCTACCGCTGTACCATTATGAACATACTCACATACTGCATCTCTGTATGGCACAGCAACTGCAATGCTGTCGATCGTAAGGCACTACAAAGAGTAGTGAAATCTGCCCAAGGGTAGCCTAGAAATCTAGACGCACCCTAGCGGCAGCGAATTAAATTTGCTGCCAGGGCTAGTCTAGCAACTCTCCGTTGGCTTGTGAGCTGTAAAAATTAAACTTCTATCAGGCCAATCAAAACGTGTATAAAGACGTTAGGCGGGCTTAACATAATGATTGATGGCAGAGTTGCAACGGTTTGGCTTGAATTCCCTGCTACTTGAAAACAAAGAAGATTCCCAACTAGCTGGTGGGAAAACGCATGGGACTCGTAGTGCTGGCAGCGCTGTCCTATTGCGTGCAGAGAGAATTTTGAAAGACAACCGATTATCCCGCCCCTCGAACTGAGCACTGCCAACGGTGAGTGCCCAGACCCTACATTTTAATGTGGGTCTGGCTCGTCAGGCTAGCCCAAAGGACTATTGGCTCCCAACTCCCCTCCATCCACAACACATATCATAAGTGCTGTACATCCATTATCAAGGATGCCACCCACCCAAACCATGGTCTTTTCACCCTACTTCCTTACATGGCATAGCCTGGCTAGCGCCACCACTTCTCAATGAGACGTGGTCTGGGAACCAAACGTTAATTTTCTCGTATTTGAAAAAAATGCCCAGATCCGTTTATTGGGTGCCACGGATGTCTTATCAAATGCGTCTGTGCATAGCTCATCATCGTCTTGCTTTCCCCCTTGTTCTGTGATTGGTCCCCTATCTCAGGCGAAAATTTGCTCCATGGTCTCCAGGCTGCCTTAGCAGCGTGAATCAAATCGCGCGCAAGGCAGCATGGGAACACCCAGGCTATACATGGCAGGTGATCCATGCCACTTTACTTCCCTCCGTTCCAGGCGATACAGGAGCCTGCGCTCCCGCACCAGCAGGCTCAGGTACAGCTTATTTCCCAGAGGCTGTAACACTGCTGAGCAAAACTACACCTCCTGTGTTTAGCATTTATACTTATTTGCATTTTAGCTGTTTCTAGTTTAGGGCAATTCCATGCAAAGGTCATCCTTACCATGGAAAAAAAAGTTGTGCATACGCAAATAGAACTGTTGTTAACATTTTCATTTAGGTCTATATTTTATTGTTTGTAACTGATCTGATTGAATTTGATGGAGAATGACACTCTTTTTACATCATAAATATGGTGTGCAACCATACAGAAACAACATATTTCACATGGTAATATTATACATATTTCAAAAGTGGATAAATGGACCCAATGTTCAAACAAATTGTGTCATTTGACAAATTCCAGATTGACAAGGGAATGGTAGAGTAATGTCTATGCTCAGCTTGCCTTTAAGAGCACAACTCCTTACATTTGTAAGGGTTTTGTTTTTAAGTCAGCAAGTTCCATGGCCATGTCACATCCATAACGTTTTATAGGAAAAGTTTATGCTACAAATACAGTGTTGATGCGACAATGTCCATAGTGTCTGTGCAAAGCTGATTTATATCAATGTAAAGTGTGATGACCAAATTGTGCCCCTTTCTTACTTTTAAAACCTTTAATGGTGCGTTATGGATGTGACGTTATGGATGTTACATAATGTGAATTTACAAGACTGGGGACTTTATTATACCTCAAAGCCGATAAAACGTCTGTTCTGGTGGCATGTCAGTTTCAACGCATTTCAACTTAGTGTTTATAATTGACATTTCAAAGATTATTAGGTTGATCAAAACCACAGGGAGGCCTTGCCTAACGATTAGCAAAACAAACATAATATTAAAATACCTCCAGTGATTAGCCTAGCCATAGCCTATTTTCAAGTGGCCTAATAACGAAAATCTGAGCGATTATCTTCCTGTAACTGTCATACTGTTGTTGTACAGTAACTGGATTATCGTGTTAGCTGGTGAAGATGTCAACTCATGTGCATGCAAATGTGTGCATATGTGAGTTTGCTTTTGTTTATAAGAGTGTGTGTGTGTCTGTGTGTGTGCATGTGCGTATGCGTGCCTGTGTTTGTGTGTTTGTGTGTGTGTGCGTGTGTGTTTGCATGCCCACATGCGTATGCCTGCCTGTGTGTGTGTGTTTATGTATCTGCATTCATGTGGGTGGGTGTTTGTGCATGTGTGTGTGTGTGTGTGTGTGTGTGCTTGCCTGTCTGTATGTGTTTATGTGTGTGTGTGTGCTTGCCTGTCTGTATGTGTGCGACTGTGTGCGTGCGTGTGTGTGTGTGTGCGTGTGTGCACGTGCGCGTGCATGTACTTTATGTGTGCAAATCACAAATGAGTGGGTATGGGTTAGGTTCATGCGGGCTCTTGAGACTAACATACCATAAATATTTTGTCATCTTGGGTGCAACGGTTCAGGTAGGGCTAGTTATTTAGGGGAGTGGTCACCAAGTTTCATGTTCCCTGGTGTTTCAGTAACCCAGGAATCACTGACCAAAATTGATGACAGTAAAAAGAAAAAATCTTAGTGGATCTTAGTGGGCACTGAGGAAGCAATAATTTCATCGCTAGTTTTTCATGATTACTATTTCAATTGTTTCATATCAAAATTCACTACTTAATTATGTGTTTTATGTAGTTTGTCGAGGACTGGTTCAGACACGTCACATCCATAACGTGAAACCGTCACATCCATAACGCCAGTTTTTCCTACATAATGCATTACAAAAATGACGCATAGTTTCAAAAACACACTTTTTGTGTTCATTCAAGTCTCCTTCATGGTACATATATCATAGTTTCGGCAGTTTCCTTCAAAATTCACAGAGTTTGTAGAAAACCTATAATCTCTCACAAAAGTGTGTCCATTTCATGTCACATCCATAACGCTGATAAAATGCCTTATATTCTTAGGATGAAATTGATTATATGAAATTTGAGGATTTCTCAGTATTCAGAGGACAGAGGTTGCATTAAAAGTTATGCAAATTAATTCACTGATACTAATTTTGCCCCCACTCTAAGGCATTTTGTTTACCAATATGAGTCCAATTGTCACATCCATAACGCTGGAACTGCCCTTTACCTGTTTACTTTTTTTACTACTGCACTGTTTACCTGTTTACATTGACTGCATTGCACTGTTTACCTGTTTACATTTACTCCTACACTGTTTCACCTATGCCCTTGCACACCCAATACTATACATTATATTTATTTATTTTATATTCCATAACCTGCTCATAAACCTGTGCAATATACTGTACATATATTACATGTATATACTATACTATATATATACTATTAGTTATATAGAATGTCTATTTATACTCTACATACTCTACTGATCTCTGTAGACATGTCATCTGGAAAACCTGTATTCATCCACTCTATACACAGTACATTATTAATCTCTATTGTCTACACAACTGCACAGAATACCATACTCAACCTGCACTTGATAGTACAGTACGCTGTGTTTGGAAAATAGGGTCCCGCTGGATTTTCATGTAAAAATTGATTTTTTTGCATATTTTGCTAATATAGAGTCTAAGGAACAAGATTTTTTTTGTCTTCAAATTTTCACAATCCATCTTTAGTGTTTTTTTCTGTATGTTTTAAAATAAGTGATTATATCTAGTACGAAAAGTGATTTTCACATTTTCTTCTATTTTTTTGACAATTAATTCCACTTTTTGCACACAAAACCCCCAGATAATGTAGAAAGGTTGTTGGTTCTAAAACAATATCCATAGTTTTCAAACTTTGAGTGTCTGAAAAGTGTAAAAACACCTCCACCCTTGTTGCCTATGTCAAAAACGATTTCTTAATCTTTGCTTTTCTTGATGCTTTCCTTGACCTGCCATGTCATTCTATTGTCTACCTTAAGATAAATTTGTCTTGGAAATAATCTAAAATAGTACAGGCAACACAGTACACCACTAGGTGTCATAGGCATGGGTAGTTGAGTAACAGTAGGCAAAATTAAGAAACAAAAGAATATAAGGTACAAACAAACAGACAAACCACGGATGGCCCTCTCACAGCCTGAACTAATACAAAAAAAAAAAACTCAAGGGAAAACATTGCTTAGACACTAAACCATGTGCATTTGCTCTCTTTAAAAGCAACGGGTTATCCACAGCCAACAGGCCGGGCGTGCGAGAGAAGCAATGAAGTTTTAGAATTAAGAATGAAGCCATGTTCTTCCAACAACAACAACCACAAACACCCATGCGGCAAAAATATCAAATGACCGGTTGTGTTCTCCCAGAGAGAAAGCTACGTATATGATCACCACCCACGGGTGGGCGTGTAAGCCAGCGCTGCAGGTCAGCCTTTCCACATACACATCTGGCTTTAAAGTTCACCCTCCTGGTAGCATACCTATCTACTGCCAAGGCCTGAAGGGGACGGGGAGAATATTTACTTCTGCTACACTGGCAGAGAACTCATGTGAAACAGAATGTGGGAGGTGGAAGGGGTTTGAATGCTGTCCGGCAGTATTATGAGTGGAAGGTCTCTTCCCCATACGGCCTGATCTTATAGTGTGTGCCAATTCTATCAAGACACTCCACAATTTCATACTTGGTAGACACCCATGTATCCTGGATTTTGTGGCGACCGTTAAAATGGTTCTTGCAAAAGAGTCACTGTACATTATACTTAGCAGACACTTCTTGACCAAAGTCACTTACATACTGTATGTCAGCTATATTACAAGGGATCACATTGTCCCCGGAGCAACTTGGGGTTAAGTGCCTTGCTCAAGGGCATAACAGTGAAAGCCGGGAATTGAACCGACAACTTTCAGGCTACTGCACGCTAGCCCAGCTCCTTAACCACTACACTACCACTGCCCACTTGAAAGACTAGAGTGCCAGGTGGTAATATGGGTACAGTGTCAGGACCGCACACTGCAATCTCCCAGAAGAACTACATTTACTGAGTTAAAAACATAACTGATGACCCTGGTGGGTCGAAACGTTGCGTTATGTGTTATGATTGCAGTGTGCGGACAACTACTCTTCTTTCCTTGATAAGCTTTTTTGTCCTGCACCTGGCCTCAGTGAGGTTGGATGTGCATACAACCACTTTGAAGAGGACTACAGTGTTAGGACCACCATGCCTACGATATGCCGCAGCCTCTTCTAAGTGTCTCCTAGCACTAGCATAGACAGAAGTCAGGTACTCTTGATGTTGCACCACCCAATCAGTCGGTGGACTGTCCCTGTGGTCACCTCCAGTATTTCCAAGTAGGTAGTCGACTGGTAACTGTGGCTTCTGACCGAACATAAGCTCGTATGGGGAGTGCTGTGTGGACTGGTACATGGTGGTATTATAGGCGAACAGGAGCTGAGGGAGCAACTGGGGCCATTTACGCTTCTTTTCAGGGGGTAAGGTCCTGAGCAAGTCATGAAGTGTCCTGTTGAAAGTGGTGGTTCTAGTCTTTGTTATGATGTAGGTGTCACACAGGTGCTTCAACAGCTCCCCCTCAAAGCTGCGCCCCTGATCAGAGTGGATTCTCCTTGGCACACCATACACATAGAACCATCTCTCAGTTAGAATCTTAGCTACGGTGGAAGCTCTCTGATAAGGGGTGGGAAAGGCCTGGGTAAACTTTGAGAAAACATTTGTGACTACCAGAACGTTCTCCTATGCTAGCCCAATCCAAGAGAGTAAAGTCAATGGAGATTATCTACAAAGGCTTAACAAAGGCTAACATATTTCCCAAGAAGGTTCTGGCTTGGGTTGTCTTGCTTTAGCAACCACACAGTGCTCACACTCAGAACGCCACTTTTGCATCTCATGCCACATCTGGGGCCAGAAGCACCTCTGTCATATCAAATCTGTGGTCCTGTCCACCCCCAGATGGCCGTGGTTGTTGTGTAGGCTAGTGAGCACTTCAACTCGCAACACCTTTGGCAGCAAAAGCTGCAGCACTGGATCCCTGGAAGGAGGAGCCTAGATCGCTCGGTACAAGGTCCCATCCACTTCCTGCATCTGGGACCACTGCTTTATCAGCTGCGGACTTCCCTTGGTTCACTCCACTTGTCTTAACGGGTATGTGGTCGTCCCTGTCACCAAAACCACAGGTATCTGGAAATACAGGGATCAGTACCTAGCAGGACTTTCAGGTCTCTTTTGGTTTGACCAGGGATGGTGTCCACCATACAAGATTCTGTCATCCAAGAGTCTTGGATAGGTGCACTCGAGGCTTGCATGTTGGCTATGGCAAGCGGCAGGGGGACGTCCAGGCTGTGTGACACAGATCGCAAAGAGTTGTGGGAAGCCTAGAAAGGGTATCGGCATTGCAATTAGCTGTCCCAGGACGATATTTGATGTTATAATAAAGAGGGCAAGCTGAGAAACCCTGCACTGTTCCAGAGCGCCCAGTTTCGCTGACTGCAGGTATTGGAGGGGTTGTTGTCAGTGTACACGGTGAACGTGTTGCCCAGGAGATACTTGCCATTTTGATTGTGATTGCCCACTTGACTGCAAGGAGTTTGAGTTTCATGGCACTATAATTTGACATGTTCCTCTCACTTGGCCGCAAGCCCCGGCTAGCAAAGGCTATTGGTCGCTGTAACCCATCCTTCTCCTGTGACAGAACTGCCCCCAATCCTGCATGGCATGCATCCGTCTCTAAGATAAAGGGATGACTGAAATCGGCATAACCTAGGACTGGTGCTTGAACAAGCCATTCTTTTGAGGCTCTGAATCCAGAAAAAGTTCTGAAGGCAAACCTGAACGTCACTACATTTAATGTTAACTATCCAATATTCAGATGTCTGTAATTGAAATGTATGCAAATTAGCGCATAATTAATGAGATATTGTTAAATTACATGCATAAACATATATTTTCAGAAAACTTGTAATGCAAAAAAATATTGTCTCTACATAAATAATCAACTAGTAAAGTTTCATAAGAATACCAAAGAGTTACATTTTTTACCCTATTCACCCATTCTATGTTGCCTATGGAGGCCAGTTTTAGGCCGCAAATGCTAATTAGCAGGTTTAAAACTAAAAAATCAGCTAAGTAAATATGATATTCAGAATCAGCACCCAAAAATTAGGCAGAATACCCTCTTTACCAGTGTTTTCTCACATTTAACCCCCAAGTGACAGTAGTCCCAGTCTTAATTATGCATTATATAAATGATGATGTCATCTAAGTGTGAAAATGGATCGTGAAAATTTGAAGACAAAAAAAATCTTGTTCCTTAGACTCAATACTAGCAAAATATGCAAAAAAATCAATTTTTACAAGAAAATCCAGCGGAATTACACAAGACACCGTACTATGATATGTAATGCTTCTTTGCACTTCTGGTTGGATGTCAACTGCATTTTATTGGCTCTACCTGTAGGCTACTCTGCTAAATGACAATAAAGTTGAATAATCTAATCTAATTAGTTAGAAATAAGGTAAACAGATGAGTCTATAGACACTTTTTTCCAGATTCCAGATCACTGGGAATTAATTTGTCACTCGAAGAGAATGAAAAACAACTTCTCTCCTTGGACCCGCAATGCATTCATACAAGAAACTGTCCTGATGTATGTGTTCTAATGTTTGCATATTTGTGTATAATGTGTTAGTTTCTGCCAGCTCATAATTATTCAATTGTTTGCATATGTGTTATTGTGTTAGTTTATGCCAGCTCATAGTTATAGTCTAGTAAGTCAGCCATTACTGTTAGAGTAAAGTTCTGAAAGTGGCTCTACTTACATTGACTTCCTGTTGAGAACGGAGGACATGTAACCCATAGACAAAAGATAGCAAGCTTCATGCTAACTACGCTAATACAACTATCTGTGCTCACCAATATACTCTAACTCCAGGAAATCAACTGCATCAGAGAAATATTCTGCACCTCTTTAAATATGTTACAACTTCAAAGCAGCGTCCAATAGGAGCACTTTCATTATTTCCTGTTTGGTTGCACAACTGACAGTAGTCTTTCACACGCTATGTTCACACACAGCCGTCTCCTGTTCGAGGGAGACCATGTCCTGCTCAGAACTGATTTGTGCTTGTCTCCTGCCGCTAGTATATCTACTCCTTGGAGTAGGTAAGTGCAAAAACAAATACTTTTAATACAAACAAAGCAAGTGTGTATACAGTCAAGTCTTAACTTGTGTCATACCATTCAAATTAGCAATGAATATGAGGCTATAATGTTTTGTTTGTTTGCTTGTAGATGGATATTGCCAGTACAGATGGATACGTTGCTACTCCAACTCGATGAGTATGACTGACATGGTTTTTGTAGAGTCATACTTTTACAATAAAATGGAATTCTTAGTGTTTAACAGCACTGTCGGTTGGTACGTGGGCTATTCAGGTGTTGGTATGCGTTTGGCAGATGAGAAGAATAACGATACATTCCTTCTGCCATTTGAGCGAGGCAATGTTGACAGATTCTGCAAATTTAGTGCTAAAATGTACAACAGCCATGCAGGTGACAAAACAAGTGAGTACATAATGGATGAATAGACAACAGTTTCTTACACATGTGACACAATTTCTGAAACCATCACTTATAGATCAAAACCTCACACCATGTCTGACAAAAGCTAATTATTAGCCTTACACTAAACTTTCAAAACGTTTTGCAAAACATTACGAGCATAATGTGCATTTGAAGACAACATGTTCAAAACACACTTTTGCAGTTGAGCCCAGAGTGAAGCTGAGTTTGGGGAAGCCTTTTAGTGACAATCACCCTGGCATGCTGATGTGCAGCGCATACAACTTCTACCCAAAGATGATCCGTGTGACCTGGTACAGAGATGGACAGAAGGTGACCAGCGATGTCTCGTCCACGGAGGAGCTGGCGGATGGAGACTGGTTCTACCAGATCCACTCCCACCTAGAGTTCACCCCCAAGCCTGGAGAGAAGATCACCTGTGTGGTGGAGCACGCCAGCTTCAAGGAGCCCAGAGAGTTTGTCTGGGGTGAGTTCTTAATTCTCGTCAGTACTTGAAAAAGTCCGATATTGGGTTGTGCTTGTAAATTGTGCTTAAAATATAATGCAAAAATATGATTTTAAAAAAGCGAACACAGTTTTGAATGCATTGTTTAATTTAATGTTGTCCACACGGTGTTTTGTAATTTGTGAGAAAAAGGAGTTAACTTGCCACAATATACATGTAATTTCAATACAAAGAAAACACGCACGCACACACACATATATTTTGCCTATATATATATATGAAAATAATTAGGAAAGTAAGAATTAAGAACACTGCAAATTTTTCTGATGTCATCCCATGGTTGGTTGCTGAGTGACATTCAAATGAGTTGACGGTCATATTCAAATTTGCAGTGGTCACTTAACTGAATATGACCGTCAACTCATTCGAATGTCACACAGCAACCGTAGGTTGACATCAGAAAAATGTGCAGTGGTCTCTTATTTTTTCCAGAAATGTATACTGTGTGGCCAAAGAGAAGGAGGTGCCAAATATGTTGTCCAATTTCCTGTTTTCTGATATTAAAGTTATATCTGAAATCCATTCCTTGACCATTACAACTGCACGTCTACTCTGTACTGCCAGAGTCCTCCATGCCCGAGGCGGAGAGGAATAAGGTGGCCATTGGGGCTGCTGGACTGGTGTTGGGCCTGGTGGTCAGTGCTACTGGACTGCTCTACTACAGGAAGACGTCTCAAGGTCAGCAGCTGGGTGTTAGAACAGACAACATACCGTATATTGCATGTCTTTAGTATTACTCTATAGGAAATGTAGACTATACCGTATGAGTGGGTTGTTATGAGTAAGTATTACTATAGTCTAGAAATTGTATGAGTATGGTGCAATTTCTCATGACAGATAGGTCCAAAATAATTTCAAGACAAATGTAAAATGAACCAAAGTGAAGACAGTCTTGTGAGTTTTATCGGTTATTCTGACATAGTATGTTCTCTGGCACAGGGTGGATGATGGCTCCCGTAATAACAGCTTCTACTTCATGACGACCTCCTTCAGAACGGCCTCTACTCCATGACGACCTCTTTCAGAACGGCCTCTACTTCATGACAACCTCCTTCATCTTCTTCTTCATCCTATAACCCGTCACTGGCTGCATTACAGCTTATTGATGAGGATTATTTCATCATAATTCTTAGGGTTTGTGTCTGTTAAAAATGCAGAATTTAATCATGTATAAATGCTATCAAACATTCCTGTGTAGTAATCAATGGGTGGTCATTAGTTTGAACTAAGATGTGTTGGAGGCAACACGTTTTTTTGACCATGCAATCCATTTGCAGAAAAGATTTTGTCTTTTCTAAATAAACATAAAAAAGATGATCTTGTCTTGTTCTTGTTCCAGATACTGGTTGTTAGACTGACTTCAACAAGTGTACAAAATAATTAGAACAACATAGAGTGTCTATGAGTAAGAAATGAGTCGAGTAAGAAAGAGAGGAAATGTGTAGGCTTAGATTTTGATGCAGTAGGCTACAGACTAAACCACATGTTGCTTTCTCTGCTTTTTACCTCATAGGCCTAATAAAATATTCACTTAGCAAAGATAATGTCAAACTATTCTGGCAACGTCTCGTTTCATAACTTGATTGCATTTTTGTCCGCTTTTCATCACATTATTATGACCATTAAATGTAGGCTATTTTGCACGCTAAAATCTGATTCATCACAGGTAAACACAATGAAGAATGGGAACGTAAATTGGATTATGTATTCTAAGTTGTAATTCCTCTGTATGTCCTGTTGGTGACCTCAGTGAGAAGTACTGTTAAGACGCTCTTAGCCGGTAACGAGTACTCTGGAGCACTCGTAGATCTACGAGTGTTTTCACGACGCTCTTAAGCTACGATGGTTTCGGGAAATCTTAAGACGTTCGTAAGAGGGACTTTACGACGCTCTTAGGCTTAAGATGCTTTCGGGGAAGTGGGCCCTGATCTGTCTGCGGCTAGCTTGCCAGCCTTTCCCAGTCATAGTAGCCTACTTCACTTTAGTTGTGAAATATAATCGCATGTGCCATTTTTTGAATGCGGGCAACTGGCTACATTTTGAGAAAGAAAAAAAAATAGGCTAATAACCGCATCTTTAAAATGTGCTCATGATAACGTGCAGCTCGGGATGAAACTAGCAGTTTTTCAGCAGAAACATGCGAGGAACCGTTGAAACTAATCAGTGATTTCACTCTTCCCATAGCCTACATTTTTAAAAGAAGTAAATGGCTTTACAATATTTCAGTCAAGCTTTAGTTAATTTAGATAGCTAACTGAACGTAGCCTATGTAAAATACCGTGGTAAAGTTGGTTTTATATTGGACGTTGGATATTCGACACATTCGAAAAATCAATTTAGCACTGACTATGAGGGTCGAGTTTGTGTCAAACCAACTTTAATGTGTTTGAACAAGGCCTGCCTATATTACACAAAGCTTCTTTTGTCCAAAAACCCATGTTTTGTTTTTATGAATTTTTTATGCTGATAAAAGATTTCAATCTATTATGCGGCTGCACCTTTTGACTTACCCATACTAAAACACATCTCCTGAACTCGGCTTACTGCCCTTTCTAGTACACAAAGCTCCTTTTTCCCTAAAACCTACTCTTTGATTTTATAAAATTTTTAATGTTAAATGTTTCAAATCTATTATGCGGCTTGCCCTTTTGACCTACCCATGTCAAAACTCATCTGGTGAACTTGGATTACTGCTCTATATAGAACACAAAGCTTCTTTTTCCCAAAAACCCATTCTTTGATTTTTATAAATATTTTTAATGTAAAAAAAATGCTTTAAATGCTTTAAATCTATTATGCGGCTTGACCTTTTGACCTACCCATGTCAAAACACATCTATTGCACTCAGGTAACTGCCCTACATATTACACAAAGCTTATTTTTTTTAAAAACTCATTCTTTGATTTTATATAAACTTTTTACCATTCAAAACTTCTATAAATCTACTATGCGGCTTGACCTTTTGACCTACCCATGTCAAAACACATCTGTTGTACTCAGCTAATTTCCCTTCATAGTACACAAAGCTTCTTTCTTCCAAAAACTCACTCTTTGATTTTATATTAATATTTTACTATTAAAAAATTCTATAAATCTATTATGCGGCTTGACCTTTTGACCTACCCAAGTCAAAAATGCATCTATTGCACTCAGGTAACTGCCCTACATAGTACACAAAGCTTATTTTCTTCAAAAACTCATTCTTTGATTTTATATTAATTTTTTACTATTCAAAAATGCTATAAATCTATTATGCGACTTCCACTTTCAACCTACCCATGTTAAAACACATCTGTTACACTCAGCTAACTGCCCTTCATAATACACAAAGCTTCTTTTTTCCAAAAACTCCCTCTTTGATTTTATATAATTTATTTACTGTAAAAAATGCTATACATTTATTATGTGCCTTCCCCTTTTGACCCACCCATCTCAAAACACATCTGCTGCACTCAGGTAATGCCCTTCATAGTGCACAAAGCATCTTTTTTCCAAAAACTCACTCTTTGATTTTACATTAATTTTTTACTAGAGCCCGACCGATCTATCGGCGGGCCGATATTATCGGCCGATATAAGGCATTTTCCAAACTATCGGTATCGGCATTTATAATGGCCGATAAATGAATATTTTAAAAATAACGAAACACCCTTCAACCATGTCATGAGTGTTGCCGTTGTATAGTTTGTCCTCCAGAGGGCACTCTACACCGTCCCTGCTGGCAACACTTGTGTGTAACGTGCCACACATCCTGCAACCTGCTGATCCAGCCAGAGTCGGGCAGAGAGAACCAGTTATCCGCGAGTGAGATCATCAGTGAAGTGTGTTCATGGTGATTTGGTCACGAGACATACATTGCTTGAAATAACAATTAAAAGAACATCCTCATCAGTTCTCTTAACTCAAATAAGCATGACAAAATTCATGAAAACAATGTCCAGTTTTGCTGCTGTTAAATAAGCCGAGAGTGAAGCGGAATTAGCTAGTAATTACGTTACGTTGTTACAGTGTAGTTGACTGTCTGTCCTTTTAACTTTTGACAATGTGACTGAAGATGTATTTCTTTAATAGCGTGACAGTTATAGCAGTGACACGTATCATCTCTCCCCGGCCTGTTATTTTGAAAGCGTATGTTTTACAATTTGCAGTATGACGTTATCCATTGCTAAATTAGGGCTTATCATAGACTAGCTAACCACAAAGCTAGCTAATGCTATGAATATCAGTGGAAGACCGCTAACGTTAACATTAATGAGCTTGGAAACCACAACGAACTTATTCTGCCTAAATAAAGTAATGATTTATTACTAGTATATCTGTAGTTACAGTCCCTGCATTGTAAAATGTAAATTAGACGTGAGAGGAGTGAACATTTAGACATAGATAAAAAGTATCAAACGTAGCTTGTGCAAAACCTAGCTTGTTCATAAAAGTTATCTTTTCTTTTACACGTGTGTGAAATCCAATGACGCCAAGTGTGCGCTTCAGACTGTCGTTCAGCCGCAGCAGAGCTACATAATGGATTTAGATCACTAAATAGTATGTTTTAGAAGGCAGGCAGCAACTGATGATTGAAAATGGTTTGATGTAGCTTGATGGAAATCATTTTAAAAGTGCAGGTAAAGGGATAAGCAAGCTGACATTGTAATTATAAGGTAGCTTATAAGGCAATAGGGACTAATTATTACACACGCACACTCAAACATTTAAGAGTGACCTTTATCTTGTTTAATGATAATACAAATGATGATGATAGTAATAATGTCATCATTATTTTTTGTAATTGTTAAGTCTTAGTTCAAAGTTATATTTATGAAACTTGTTGTTGTTATTGTGTTTTTGTTCAAAAAACTAAGTTTCATATCGTTTCTATTTTTATACATTTTATTTATCAGAACTTTAATATATTTCGATGTTCCTCTGTTCCACTGTGACAATATTATTTAAAAATAAACAAGTTTGTTTTTGAAATGCATTATCATATTATTTTAGTCAATACTCATAAATAACTACAAATAACTAATGTTAGGGAAATCTGTTAATGTTTTGTTCCGCGTTTCTGAAAATATATATATATATCGGCCGATATATCGGAATATCGGATTTTTAAATCAACAAATATTTGTATCGGTATCGGCCTTCAAAATCCTTTATCTTGAAATATCTCAAGATATTTACCTATTTTTTACTATTAAAAATGCTATAAATCTATTATGCGACTTCCCCTTTCGACCTACTCATGTCAAAAAACATCTGCTGCACTCAGCTAACTGCCCTTCATAGTACACAAAGCTTCTTTTTTCCAAAAACTCCCTCTTTGATTTTATATTAATATTTTAATATTCAAAAATGCTATAAATCTATTATGCGACCTCCACTTTCGACCTAGCCATGTTAAAACACATCTCTTGTACTCAGCTAACTGTCCTTCATAGTACACAAAGCTTCTTTTTTCCAAAAACTCCCTCTTTGATTTTATATAATTTTTTAACTGTAAAAAAACTGGCAACTCTGGGTAAACACATGGATTAAGTGCTAATGTGCATTCCTTGTGGATTACAGTAACTTGATGTATTGATAAATGGTGCATTGTCACTTTAAGGACATTGTGTCTAAACGGTTCTCATACTACCCTTTAGCCAGCTCTTGTTCAAATACAAGTTTAGGCTACTCCACAAACTCTTGCCTTGTTTGTTTGAGCCACATCGATAGCATAATTATGCATAATATTAAGTTGTTATAAGCCTTCGTTGTCTTGGATGCATGTAATGTCATGTTGCTGGCTTAAGATTATGTTCGCAATTAAAAACGAATTATGAACCTGTTAGCCACCAACCAAGATTGTTTTAAAAGACAATGCACTATGAGATGAGATAAATTAGGCTATAAAGGGTTTATTTTTCATCTCATCATCTGAATGGTTAGGGTTCTGAAGTAAAGTGAAATTAAATCTAGCAAGTTAGTAAAATCTAACCATAACCATAAGTGTATGTTCTTTGAATCTGAATAGGCATTTTAGTTATGCTAATTAACTATATAGACATGCCCCGAATTTGCACTGCAGATAACCTTACATCTGAAGGGGTAAAAAAAATCCATTCATTAAAATCATAGAACGTCACCAAAACACAAGTTGGACAATCTGGACCCATTGTTTCTGCTAATTTATCAAAACATGCAAATTACCTCATAACTATACATTATACAAAAATGTCCTAAGCACAAATGGATTTTACGCGGAAAAAAACAAGAAACATTGTAAAGGTTTGCAGTGCCTAACTGCTGTGTGTGTGGTTCAACAGGGTGAGTAACGTAGTTCATACATTTGCCAATAGAGGGGGTCAGAGTTACACCATAAATTCTGATGGATCCCGGAGAATGTGAATGTGCCATTTCTTTTATCATAATCAATGATTTATGTCGTAGATCATTGCAAATTGTATTCCATATACATCGCATATTTGATGGAATCCCTATTATCCATGTTATATCTTGTTTTGAAAATCCTTCCCTGGGAGCAGTAGGAACGCATCCCGTTTTCTCCACACACACAAACAACGTTGAAGAAGGTAAGCAGATAAGAAATGCAAATGTACAAATAAAATGAAATAAAAATAAAAACTTGATGCAACATACCAGAGAGTAACACGCCTGGCAAACAATAGAATGAATAGCAGATGCATGAAAATTACACTTTTAAAAAATTCAAATTGACAAATGTGAGAATTTGTTAGATACTAAAGGTGTTCGAATGAAAGTAAAATGAAAGCCTACTGTATACAACAATATCTATATGAAAAGTTACTAAATCGAGACATGAATGAATAAAATTTAACCCAAAAATTCAACAAAAATAATCCTATGCTTAGGCCAAACTACTGAGGCAGGTCAGTGTTGATATTTTGAAACACACATGCCTGCTGCCTGCACTTCAAGCTGGATTCCCCAAGTCTGGAGCAGCACACGAGAGCAACAAGCTGCCCCACTCAGACAGTCACATTTCTCTCTTCATGCAGCAGCTCAAAGATTATTATTGACCTCAAGGACAGATAAAGTTAAACTTAACATAATGTGCGCTAGCTTATAAAGAGGACATGTAACATCCTTATGTTGATGAGTTATGTATAGAACTGGCTACACCATGCGGTTGGCTACTTTACCATTCAGAGAAGTTAGATGAAGGCAGAAGCAAGACGTGACATTTTAATTATGCGCCTTAAACAAAGTGGCATTTCTTCTATCACTTGCTTTGTCATTATCAATTTGCAGTGATTTATATTTGTAATTTCTGAATCGTCTCTATCTTTCTTAATTTCTCTGTCTTTTTTATCTCCTGTCTTTTTAAAGTATGCATCTTTCTCTTGTATGCATCTTTCCCCTCTCTCCTCTCTCTCTCTCTCTCCACCTCTCCTTCTCCTTCTTTATGTATCTCTATATGCCCCCCACCTCTCGCTCTCTCTCTCCCACTCTCTCTCTCTCTCTCTCCCACTCTCTGTAGAGAGGCTTTGGAGACGTCCACTCCAGCTGTGGGCAGCCCTGTGGGGCAGGCAGGCAGGGGTGCCCATCCGGGTCAGATGTTCCTGCCCTCACCGACCCTCATGGCCTTTCATTGCCCCTCTCTGGCTCCCTCTGGGGGGTCTGTCTTCGTGCCAACAACCCCCTCCCCCCTACCCCACACACACACACACACACACATACACACTGACCCCATCCTCCTTGTGCAGTATCTGGATTTGCCACCGAGGACCAAGGACCGGAGTCACCTGTCCACACAATCATCAGCCTGCTGGGATGTCACCAACAGATGCCCCATCAGGAGACCTTTGTGTGTGTGTGTGTGTGTGAGTGTGTGTGAGTGTGAGAGAGAGAGAGAGAGAGAGAGAGAGAGAGAGAGAGAGAGAGGGAGCTGATGTGTCCTGTGTGTAGGTTTGGGTGGGTGGGGGGTAGGGGATGGGGTTAAACAAGTATAAGCCTTGAGCTTTGACCCTCCACCTCCAGCTTAACTCCAGCAAAACAGTGTGTGTGTGTGTGTGCATTTATGTTTGTTTATTTGTGTGTGTCTGTTTTTTGGTTTGTTTGTTTGAGTGTGTGTGCTTATATTATTGTTTATTTGTGTGTGTGTGTGTGCGGTTTGTTTGCTTGTGTGTGTGCGTTTATGTGTTTGTTTGTGTATATTTGTTTGAGTGTGTATGTGCATGTTTATCTGTATGTGTGTGTGTGTGTGTGTGTGTGCCCCTGTGAATGACTACCTACCTCTGCTAATGAAGTGATTCTATAATCTAATCTGAGCGTAATACCCAAAGCTGGGGATCCAGGAGACTTTGACCCCCCCCCCCCCCCCCGCCCAATCCTGCTTCACATGCTCACTCCTGCCCTAGGTTGGGTGGATTTCTTTCTAATTATACATCCTGGAACGAGCGCTTTTTACCCCCTGCAACAAAGCAGTGTATTCATGCAGAGGGAAGGTGTGGAGGTAAGCTTAGCTAGCCTTAGCCAGTTAACTAATTGACAGCATTAGCGATGGGGTGGGGTGGGGTGCTGTGCTATGCGTAACTGCCTAAACAGTAACTAACAGTTTCTTAATACTGCCAATGACTGCTTCACCACGTTAGCGGCGAGATGGAATGCCACAAAGGATGAGGAGGCCACACACAGGACATTGTTTGAAATTAATCTGGACCTAATTTTGACTGAATCAGGCATGGATTTTCAAGAATAAATGTTCTGAGATTTTTAAGTTAATTACTTTCAATTAAATTTTCTATCTATCAATGCACATAAACTGACTGATGATTGATGAAGAACCAAGGCCTGAACCCCATAGAGCAAGCACTAAGATGAAAGTGTAAAAGAGTATTCTATTTTCAACAGGAAGTTGGTGTCAAAACTTGAACAGAACCCAGCACACGGAGTTGGGGGGGGGGGGGGGTTGCAGCTGCTAATAGCTGACATGGGGAAGGGACAGAAATAGAAGCAAACTGCCGGACAGGGGACAGTGAGGATATAGGAAGTCGTTTCAGTTTACTCACAGCGTAGAGTCCACATGGCTTGGCGGGAGAGAAGGGGCAGACCCACAGAAGGAGATAACAGATGAGCTGGTTGGAGGGGGGAGTGACAGCACCATCAGGTTCCTGTAGTGTAGTGGTTATCACGTTCGCCTAACACGCGAAAGGTCCTCAGTTCGAAACTGGGCAGGAACAAGAGATGCTTTTACAGTTAAGATATAGCCTGATAGGCTACGGTTCACTTGCCAAGACATTAGAACTGACACCAATCATACAAAAGGGCCAGTAGTTCTACTGCTGTAGTAATAGTAGAATTTCAGTATTGTCATGAGATGAGTGTGTGTAAATAGCATACAGCAGGTGGGAGAGGGGAACTAGAATCGTGTGTACCTGGACTGTGTGGCTGTGTGTGTGTGAGAGTGAGTGTTTATGTGAGCCTACATGTGTGTAGTTGTTGGACAGTGATGAATGAGTGTGTGAGAGACAGAGAAAGATGTCATAAACAGTTTCTCTCCAGTGTTCCATCTGAACAATAACCCATAATGCACCTGAGCTGTACAAAAAAACCCAGCCATAAATCCACTCGTGTACAACCACCCCCATGGCGAAAGGTCCTTGGGGTCGAAGGTGACCTGCAGAGCATTGTGAAAGAGAAAAGCTCTGATTTCAGGCTGAAACCAGCTTCCCTCTTTTGTTTACAGTCAAACTTGTGGATGCATGCGACCCTGGAGAGAACACTGCAATGAGACCAAACAGCCACTGTTTCAAATACATCACTGAAACCTTCATATTCGCCATGAGACCAAACAGCCACTGTTTCATTGGGCTCCCGAACGTTCGTAAATAGCGTCGCCATCTTGGTGGGGGTAACAATAACTGGAGGCCAATGGAGAAACACGTGACTCTAACTGGAAATTAAACAGGCGTCTCTGATTAAGACAAGTGTTGCTGTCACTCCCCCATAGACAGTAGCCTAAATGTGCTGCCCACAGCAATATAGCGGCCGCGTTTATGTATGCCACCTAATACTAAATATATACTACTAAAAACTCATGCCCAATATGGTATCTAGCTTTCTAATATCTATGGCCTAGTTCACTGCATGTGTCCCTAGTAGCCTAGTTCAACTCAGTCTGGTTATGCAAAATAAAACAGAAACTTCCAAAGAGATGAGTCTCATTTCTACAGCAGGAACTCGGTGCTGTCACAGGGACAACCATCTTCTAATCAGCCCTTTCAGACGTTCTCCACTTCTAACAGGACTGACAGACCGCCTGATGCAGAGTTTACTCAGCGTTTGGGACGTCAAGTTTCAGCACAACAAAAATCCATCTTCAGTGGCAGCATCAACATAGATAATAGATTTGCAAGACAACTTTGGACTAGGTTAATATTATCCCAGTGTCACGTCAACGGTAAATTGTGCTATAAATATGTGAATTACATTTACTAAAATGACTGCAGCTGCAGCATAATATAGATACACCCCACTGATGTTTACAAAACCCCTTTATTTTCACATTTTGTTTGTGTTAAGTAAGTTATAGTGACATAAACATACCTGAATTACCCCTTGCATATTCACTTCGAAGACAAAAAATATCTGTGCTGCACCTTCAACAGCTATTCGTAGATTTACTCGATATTAAATACAATCAAATGGAGTGAACTGAAGTCAGTGAGAGCCCTTATAGCCTACGTAAGAATAGCTCAAATAAAATTAGGATACACTTTATGTTTAAATATTTATATACATCAGTTAAAGGAGAATTCCGGTGCAATATTGACCTAAAGTGTGTTGAAACATGATAGTATAGGAATTCTCCTTTTAACTGATTAAAGCCTATATTTCAGCTTCCAGTAGCAGCAACTGGAATCCATGCATTTCCACGGAATTATTTTTGGAATCTGATCCCTTATCATACCTGTTCATTCGTACTCGTTGCTCGATTTATCGTGACTAAATTCAAGATGGCAGCGAACGGTAAACTTCCTAAAGGTACTGTCTGTATAAATCGTCTTGTAAATAAACTACCAGTGCCTTTTCAAAGTTCGCAATGTCTCGTTTTAAATGTTAGGGCCCTCGGAAGTCTACCAATGAAGTGTGGCGCTACTTTGAGCCTCGTAAATGATTGTGATTTATTTGCATGGCTAGGCCGATGCCCGAGGCACCCCCATCGAAAACTTGTTGGTAGCATCGGCTAACTAGCGGCGGATTTCGGAGCGCAGGGGACAAGCAGAGATGAGCTATGAGACAAAAGTTCACACTCGGTGTCATGTTTCAACACACTTTAGGTCAATATCACACCGAACTTCTCCTTTAATTCACCCCTGTAAAAGTTACTGAAAGTACCCTTCCCAGAGCAGGGACTTAATTCACCCCTGTAAAAGTTACTGAAAGTACCCTTCCCAGAGCAGGGACTTAATTCACCCCTGTAAAAGTTACTGAAAGTACCCTTCCCAGAGCAGGGACTTAATTCACCCCTGTAAAAGTTACTGAAAGTGATCGTACAGGCCAGCCACTGGGGAGGGGACATACACAAAAACCCCAAAAAAACTCCCCAAGTTCCTGCAGTGGAAACGTTCCTATACGTACCCTACATTCCCTACCCTGCTTACACTAATTTTGAATGTGTGTGTGTGTGTGTGTGTGTGTGTTACACACCTAAGGGCATACATAGACTCAGGCACAGTCCTCAATTCAGGCAATTCAGGCCTCAAAAGGTTGTTGATATTTGATGCCAATAGTACAATGAAATTACATGCGTCCCTTTCGTACTGCTGAAACAATGTGTCGCAACTTTGTTTCCCAGTCACAGAGCAAAGATTGTGTACGACACTGCAGGCTTTCTGAACACACACACACACACACACACACACACACACAGAACTAACAGCTGAAGGAAAATTTCTCAGAATTTCACAAAAAATGTGTATAGGCCCATGGATTATGATCAAGGTTAGCAAGAGTTAGCAAAACATGTTCATTTGATTTACTGCATTCTTAATGATTCTATTCAGCATTTACTGTAGCTCCTGGTCATATTAATCCCTCAAATCTAGGGAGATTAAAATGAATGAGAAAGATGGGGAGGGGCACATTGAGTCAGGTTACAGAATCGCATTAATTTTTTCACATAAACGGTCACTTACAGCAGAATTACTTTCAAGGTCAATTCCTATCAAAGCTTCTTTTAGAGGCAGTGGTGGTGGTGGGGTGACTAGGACGGGGTGGCATTGCAGGCACTGCCCAGTCCGGCACATCGGCATCACCAGCTACACTATCCCTGCTGATGTTGGTCAAGCTAGGCCATATAACTATGGTAAACATTCAACACCATGTAACTATGGTAAACATCCAACACCATGGTGACATGCAGAACTTTAAAACTCTAGACCACAGCGAAACACAGAACATGGAAGACCATAGTGACACGCATACTTTCAAAACTGTTTCGAATATTAATTAAATGTTTGTATATGTTATGTTCTGTATGTCTTTCTTCAGTACAGAGAAGTATGACCTCTACAATTTATCATTTAAAACAATCCCACCAATGAAAAGGTGTCAGTGTGTGTCAAATATACAAACCTAAGAACATTTTGTCAACAAACTGACATATCCTTGTTGCCATGGTTATACAGTCCACCCACAGTTAACTGTCTGTAAAATCTACCCATCAGCTGGAACACATGACATGGTACAGTTGATTTGTGCATATGGCTTTTGCAGGTATTAGCAGGGGAGTTAAGGGAGTTGGGCGAGTGGGGGGGGGGGGGTGTACTGGGGAGCGTTTTGTAACAGTGGCATAAGGTCCAAAGTCATTTCTCCTTTTCTCGCTGAGGCAAAACGTGATGCCGGATCAACTTAATCCCCTCCACCCTACCCTTGCCCCCCAACACCTCCACTCCTCCGAGCTCCAGAGTGGACCCTGGTCATGGGCTCCTGTGGTATTTCAGCTTTTGCATCCGTTCCTCTATCACGTGGCGCAGCGAATAGCTGCTTTGGGTAGGCTTCTTGTTCGCTGCGGGTCAGAAATAATGACTTTCAGCCCTGATTACCTGCAAGTTCAGCTCCGTAGAGATGTGTGTGTATGTGTGTGTGTGTGTGAGGGTTGGCATGCTCCCTTCAGCTTAAGGGGAATGAAAGCTGTCATTCTTGCTGCTGTTGCTGGTGTGCGGTACATGAGCTGACACAGAAGTGGCACTTTTCTTTTTTTTCCCCTTTTCTCCCTGTATCTTTCTTTATCTCATTCTCCTTTTTATTTCCTTCTCTGTCTGTTTCTCTCTCTCTCGCTTTCTCTCTGTCCTTTTTTGTCTCCTTTCGCTTTACCTTTCCACCTCGGACTCCTCCTAAGGACACAAGGGGATCATATGATTCAGCAAATCGGCGCAAATGCTATTAGCAAGCAGAGGCAGAGCAAGCGGTCAAGCCATGGTCCACAAGACCAAAAAGCCAAGGCGGCTTAAACGGATGTGTTGTTACGATTATTCAGCCAAGTAACTTTATCCTACATTTAGATTAGCCGCTAATGACGGAGTGCACCGCGAGAGAGGGCCACGTAACTGGAGAACAAGCAAGTGCCTGTTAGCTTTTTAAACTCATCTCAGGGGCAGCCAGCACAACCCTATGGGGTCAGAAATGCCTCCAGCTCATTTGCTATAAACCCTTCCTCTTTTGCATTGGGCAACATATTGTTTGTTTATTTTTGTTTTATCTTTTTTCACATTTGCCCATTTCAACAGACCCTCTGCATGCAACATTGATTTACATGATGGACAAAACTATTGCAATAGCACACTTTATTAGTTTTATTTATTTACAAACATTGGCAATTTATTTACACCAGTAATCATTCAGTAAGTGTAAAGTGCTTTCTCAGTAGTCTTGTTGTGCATTAGCACATAAAGCTACGGTGTCTATTTGGCTACATCATATTTTTTGTGTTTAAATCTGGGATGTTGTTCAGCTTTACACTAGGAACCTCCATATTTAAAAAAAAAAGTGCAATAAAGAAATAAGTAAACAGCATATAAGGTGAAATCATAATTAAACTTAAAAAAAAAAAGATTGTTTGTTGTAAACATGGTCACAGCACACCTTGCTATTCCTGCTGGTGAATGTTGAGGTAAGGAGAAAATGCGGATCAAATTGAAAAACATCAGGACACATCAGCTCACAGTCAGACACCCCCACACACACAAAATCGAACAGCAGGGTTAAGAGGGAGTATGAAGAAAAGTCGTGTGGATGTCGAATCAGCGCTCTCTCTCTCTCTCCTCATCCCTCCCTACCTCCATAACCTCTCCATATCCACACTCCTCTTTCCATTTCTCTAGTCTTTCTCCCGCTCTCTGTTCCTCTGTATTTCGCTCCCCCCCCCCACTCGATCTCTCTCTCTCGCTCTCTCTCCCCCCACTCTCTCGCTCCACTCTATCCCTCTCTCCCTAAACCATCTTTGACCTCCTCAGAGGGGGTTGCTATTAATGGGACCCACTAATGGACATGAGAGAGTGTGGAAATGGAATAGGTGATCTTAACTCTGTTCTTTTATACACTGGACCGGAAACAAACATCGGGACAAAAAAAAAAGACACAGAAATCAAATGGATCATATATACTTCAAACCTGACAACAGGGCAACAGGGCTTTGAAGACTATACTTCCAATGACTTCTCTGTTACTGACCCAAAATAATATCAAAAATGTCTCAAAACCTTTAATTTCATGTCTCATCATCAACAACAACTACAAACATACACGCACACAGACAAAATAATAAAGCAGGAAAACAAAAAGCAGTAAATGCAAAAATGATGATTCATAAATATGGAAACAGAAGTAAAGAATTTGTGAAATGTAGCACAATATGTTTCCCCACTCTCATCAAACAGCTGCAGTTGTATATTAATATATATGTGTGTGTGTGTGTGTGTGTGTGTATTCTCTCTCTATCTCTATCTCTATCTCTATCTCTATCTCTATCTCTATCTCTATCTCTATCTCTATCTCTATCTCTATCTCTATCTCTATCTCTATCTCTATCTCTATCTCTATATATATATATATATATCTCAAATGTATTTATCCTGTGGTCACTCCCTGAAGGACAGGAGACAGGAGTCATAAATAAATCTTTCTCTTGCATTAATCTAACCTTCAGAGCAGTGAAAGCAAGAGTGTTGAAGTTGCTTTTATATTTCATCACTCTTGAACCAAACCAAACTCCAATCGAAAATGTTCAAAAGCATAGAAAGCCTGTGCATTTATACACAAAGTTAGAAGGGGTCCACTTAGTCTTTTAAACTGAAGACTCAAGAGGGCATTATGAGGAGTACTGTGTGTGACAGTCCAGCACAGCTAGCCAGTCTCTCGAACTCTCTTAAACCCTTCTTAGACTGTTCTTAAAGGAGGCCAGCTTGCTGTGCAGTCCACCCTTCACACACTATGAAAAGGTCTCTCCTGAGCATGAGATTGCCTGAACAAACATCCACCAATCACCAGTACCATTAACAACAACCAATCAGTGACCAGAACCAATCAGTAGCATTGTGACCTCATTTAGAACCCCAGCCCCCCCCCTTGTCCTCCTTCTGTGTCTGCAGCTCAGCTGAACTTGTCTTGGATGTTCATGAGACTGTGGTTGGACTTCGCTCTCTTAGCTGTGGACAGAGACAGAGGTCAGAGAGGGACACAATGCAGAGAGATGCCGTATGCATATGTAAACACACTTAGCTGAAGTTCTGAGGGCTATTTCACAAAAGTAACATTAAGAAATCCAAGATGAGAGGAAAAGTGAGGCTTGACTTAGCATTACTTGGGCATTCAAGCTCAACACTCAGTTTAAGCTCAACATGACAGTGTCTTATTCTGAAAATTGTCTTGGAAAAGTATCCAACTCAATGACTACTCTAATCACTCCCTCCCATCAACAATCACAAAAGAAGTATATTTTTTCAGAGAATTGAACCTTCTTCATGGATTCAAGGATAATTAGGCTAAGTGATTCACCAATTCCTACCAACAGATTAAGCCAGGAAGGCACAATGCATTTTTTTTTTTTTTTTAAACAAATCAGAAGGAATTTTGGCCCAATTCTAAAGTGTGTTGGGTCTGTCAGACTCAGGGCTAAAATCGGGTCCAAATCAGTCTGTACAGCTATAATGAGACATTTAACGAACATTAATAAATGTGGCATGGTTTTATGGATAATGTAGAGGATTTTTTTTAATATTGTAAACTTAGAGACTAGACAAACTTAGAGACAAACTTCATATTTTCTAATCAAAGACGTGACTGCAGAAGATTCCCCACCCCAAACCGGCTGGACTTCATAGAAAACAACACCAACAACGGAAGGGTGCACATATGCACATATACTCTGTTACAAGGAGGAAAAAACACCGTTATGGAGGGGTCTAGTGGCGTGGCCGTGACACAGGGGGTGGCCCCATAACCCTGTAAGTGTCCCCAAAAGTTACAAGGGGCAGTGTGCAACATCACGAGAAGGCACACACCGCTGTCATACTATGCCCTACTTCTCGCCTCACACACACTCACACGACTCAAAAACACACTCATTCTCACACACTCACACTACTCAAAAACACACCCATTCTCACACACACACACACACTACTCAAAAAACACACCCATTCTCACATACACACACACACTAGTCAAAAACACACCCATTCTCACCCACACACGCTCTCTCTTCTAACAGCTAACTTCTCTTTTTTTCCTCCCCTGTGACATCCCATCCACCAGTAGCCCCCCCTCCCCCCCCCCCCCCACCCTGTGGCCAGGGTAACAATGGTGAGGGGGCTAAGCATGTTACTCACGGTGTATGAGTTTGCGTTTCTTTTGTTCCGAGTGCAGGAAGCTGCTCAAGTAGAAGATGATGGGCAGGAAGAGCATGAAGCCCGACACGGCGATGACCGGCACATTCTCCTCAAGTGGGAACGAGCATTCGTACTTCTTACTCCACAGGCGCCGAGTCACGTTCATCTGTGTGTGTGTGTGTGTGTGTGTGTGTGTGGGGGGGGGGGGGGGGGTGCATTTACTTACATATTTATTTTATTCATCTATTTTCTTGCAGTTCCCATTCTATATTCTCATTCTATATTCTCACTCTACACTCTACTTACAGTTCCCACTCAACAGTTCCCACTCTATACTCTTACAGTTCCCACTCTATATTCTCACTCTATATTCTAACTCTATTTTCTTACAGTTCCCATTCTATATACTCACAGTTCCCATTCTATATTCTCACTCTAGATTCTTACAGTTCCCACTCTATATTCTTACAGTTCCCACAATCTCACTCTATATTCTTACAGTTTCCACTCTATATTCTCAGTTGTGACAGAGGATGGAGACATGACAGAGAGAGAAAGAGAGAGAGAGAGAGAGAGAGAGAGAGAGAGAGAGAGAGAGAGAGAGAAGGAAGAAAGGAATGACAGGTGTAGAAGGAGTAGGATAGAGGTTTAGAAGCACTAGTTTCTCTGAGACCTTCCCAACCTTCACCCACCCACGCTCTCCGCCCTCTCAGCCCATTAAGGTGTGGGAGTAAAACTTGACTGAGTGTGTCTGTCTGTGTGTTTCTTGGTAAATCACATGTAGGTCCCATAGCAGAGTCAGATCTATGTCCTCTCAATTTCTTTCTTTCAAAACAAAAACACACACAGACACACACTCATAATTTATGTCAGTTGGCCCCTGGGGGGTGCTGTTTCTAACCATGCAATCTCTGAGAATGGAGTCCAAACAAATCATGTTTCTACAATTCAATTAGAATTGACCTACATAAAAAACTACTCTTAAAGAATAAGTCTTTTGATTAAAAAGAAAGTTTTTCTGATTTCTATGTACTTACTTAGTTGGACCTTTTTACTAGAACACAATCAGTATACAGACTTCACTTTCTGAAACATGGTGAACTGTTAAACGAAAGTAACAGTTTAACCAAATAGTGTGTGTGTGTGTTTGTGTGTGTGTTTGTGTGTGTGTGTGTGTGTACCCACCGCATCCTCAAGGTCAATGCAGAGTGTGTGATTCTTCTCCATTCCGCTGTAAAGTTCACTTAGGCGCTGGTAGGGTGCTTTGCATTCTTTACAAAGCTCTGAGTGATTCCCCTGTAATTACACACACACACACACACACACACACACACACACACACACACACACACACACACACACACACACACACACACACACACACACACACACACACACACACACACACACACACACACACACACACACACACACACACACACACACACACACACAGTGAATGACAGAAACATGAACAAAAACGGTAACTTTGATGAAGACGCTAGATGCTTTGCACAAAAGGATAAATGTTTCCATAACCATGTAAACATCATAAAATAATGGTGCTGGTTAAAAGTAAACATATAACTAAAGAAATATATACATATGGTTTGCTTATCCACAGACACTGACTGGTGACTTCTCACAGTGTGATTAGCAGTCTGCCAGTCCTACCTGTTGGTGTGTCTCGAAGCAGCTGAGTGACACGTTGAGAAGAGTGAGGAAATACAGTGTGTCGTTACTCAGAGCAGTCTCGTTCGGCTTCATGAGACAATCTACAGGACGAAAAAACAACAACATTCAGTTATACACAGGAAAAGATGCTACATTCCTTGTGCTACTGGTTGTGAACTTCCCACAGCTGCCAATCAACAGCCAAGCCCAACTAACAGCAATGTGCATTTGGCTTGAGACAGCAGCAAGCTACCCGGGATCTATAAAGGCCCTCCTAACAGCAATGTGCATTTGGCTTGAGACAGGCATAAAATCACCTAAATTTGAACTAGATTTCATTAGCAGATCTCTTATGATATTCATAATTTGTTGTATGAGACCCAATGATGGCAACAGTGTGTATGTGTATGTGTCTATAAAACTTACTTGAACATGAGGCCACGGACCAGATGTCCTTTAGGCTGCTGTAGAGCATGTAGACCAGCATCAGCCGGTCTGAGCGAACAAGACTGTTATAGCAACTCTCATTCCCTGAACCCTTATGGAAAAAAACATCAACAGTAAATGGCACATTACAAGAACCCACCAGATGAAGAAGGATCTCTGTGTGACAAGGGGTCTTCATAAAACCTCTCTCTGTATAGTAGGCTATAAGTCAATATAAAGAGTTTCAAAACAACAAGGTCTAGGTCAGCTCCATCATTTTCCTCCTTGATCTCAGGGAAAGATAGTAAATGAAAGATTTAGAACTACAGCTGTTCAGTAGGACTTAAATAAGATATAACTGGTGTGCATTAGTTAAATACTGAAAAATTACACCTGCAAATGCACAGTTATGCGCAAAATGGTAACGGCGATTGCGCAAAATTTGTAAGCCTATGCATTGGTAGGATTTGTAAATGTGGGATCCATGGTACAAAAACGAAGACGTTTAATGTTCCGTCTTGTGACATCGACTATCCAAATTTCCGGGAAAGATATTTTTAGAGCCGAAATGCACGTACACTACATTTACTCTGACTGTCATGAGACAAGAAACATGTGACAGCTACGCCAATTGAGCAGCTCCACAGACTGGCCTTGGCCCTGTGTGACTGGCTACCGTTACATCGATGTAGATCACTTTAAAATCTCTCATGCTAACCTTAACATCCAGTAGTAAGCTAGGCCTACATGTCTTCGTCTGAGTATGTTGAAACTTACCGTGCCAGATGAGATGTTATTGAAAATGTCCTTTAGGTCGCTGTAGTTTATGTAACATTTCTCGCACATTTTGACAGGACGCGCATAAGACACAGAGCAGTTAACGTAAGTTACATATCTCTCGCCAAAGATACGTAGAAGAGTCAGACAGTAGTCGCTGACCTCCAGATCTTCGGGAAAGGAAGACGACAGGCTGAGAGAGAAGAAATAACCGGACTTGTGCGCTTCGGAAGCTGAGGAGACAGGCAAAAAATGCGCGGCTGACTTTGACATGAAATCATCCTCTCCGCTTACTTCAGGTCCTGTCATAGAAGTGTCTCCCTTCGTGGTAGATATTTGAACGATTCCTAAAACAAAAAATGCCAAGACTAACGTCAAGTAACCCATTTTCAGACAGGTGTGAAGCGCTGATAGACACTCATAAACAGTGTTGGTAACGCTCTTCCAAACCATACACCAAAACACAACTTCCTGTTTCTCTGTGGTGTGCTTATCATGTGATATCCAGCAGTTCTCGCGAGAACCCGCCTAGCATTCACTATGCAGCTGTCTGTCTTTGGTAGCATAACTCATTATCATTATTAAATGTATCTGGCAATGAAGGGGGTCAAATCATCATGTTGTTAGATGATCAGTCGTTTATAGCTAGTCTATTGACTGAAAGCTAGACTTCAATTTCCTGAAGAAAAAAGTGCATGCAAAGCAACAATTTGAAAAATTATTTAAATGATTAGGCCTGTGTGAAAGATTAAACCAGTAGCCTAAGTGCATTTCAGTGTAGCCTACTTACTGACAAACAAATAAGAAAAAAAAATAAGAGCGACATGGAGAGTTGTTTAAAGACTAGAATGGAAGAGGAGAGACAGTGGTTAATAAATCAGCTTTAATAATATGAATGCTATGAATAACATTAATAAATTAATAATTAATTAAAATTAATAACATAAATAAATTAATTCTTATGGACTAAAAAACTTACTCATATGCCTATCCTAACGGAATCTCAAGCCTTGCTTAAGGCTTAGCATTATTCAGTGTCGAATAGGAGCAAGTCTCCATTCACTCGCCTAGAGATTCCCCCCTCAGACAGTTGGACCTGTCTACACAGCCCCATATTGTCAGCCGGGGAGGCTCGATCACATCATCTCAGGCCGCTTTGTTTAGGCGCTTCCCAGGCCTTGGGGGTCGACACGGAGCACGGATTTAAGCACTCTCAAAAGGCCAGTCGCCTCCTCAGCTCACAGCTGGAACATTCGAGATGACTTGGTCGCGGTTTTCCACACACGGTTCGCTCTCACTTGCGCTCACTCAGCATCCACAGCTGAGGCCCGCTGGACCCGGGGACCCAAAAGTCATCGAATCAGAGGCCCTTGACAGTGACAACGCGTGAAAATAAAGGGCCCTTTTCATCACTCTTTTCAGTATGCTTTTTACAGTAGCCTAGGCTAGCCTATGTCACTCCTTGAATAGAGTTCCATTTGGTTATTCCAGGTTCTTCATTCCTGTTGTTAGAGAGTTCGAGAACTGTGTTTTCAGTATAGCCCGGTGGTTCACAATGTCTTAAAGTGTAGGTGCGACATGGTGAGCCAGCCAGTGAAGCCTAATGCTATGCTAGGCAAAGGGGGCTAATTCAAGTGCAACAGCTAAAGATAAACTGGACCTTGCACCTCTTCCTATCATCTGCCTCCTCCTCCACAGGCTTCAGTGCACCAAGTGTGATTTTTTTTTCTTTTGACATGAGCAATTTTCCAGAGAGCATGCGCTTGTGCGTCGTAGGCACAAAATAATTACGGAGTCAAGGTAAATGATCGGGGCCCAGACACTGATTGTGTTAATTGTCGAAAACCCTCGAATCATGCCACTGCAGTCAATGGTTTTTAATGCGAAATTAGTGCCTCTTGATAACTTGCAGTCCGCAGCAATTCCACAGTCATCAGGGCCTTAATGAAAATAGAGGGTCTCGGGTAGCTTCACATTAGGGACTATTCTAGTGCGTCTCACTAGTCTGGAGTGGGGAAGCGTCCCTTTTTCTAACTCTGAATCTTGGCCTCCACCACTCCCAAGCGCGCCCACGGTAAGCGAGCATTTAAACGCGCCTTGTTGAACGTCACTTCTAGCTGTTCAACGCCAGCTTCATATGCATCTTTCTGCCAGTCATTCGGGACATGGGGTTCTCAGAAACTCTCTCTGACTGTTTCTTCCACAGACAGAGCGCCTGGGCACCACTGCAAAAAAGGAGAATATTGAGCTTATAAAAAATAAGACGATGACGCACGCATCGTGCATAAGGCTGCGTTATGGTCAACATTCAAGTAGGCTACCTATGCCTAGTCTAAGCACTGCTTTCAGTCATTTCCTGACATCATATAGGCTATGCTATAGTGATTTAGTGCTGAAGTGGGGCTCTATCCATCCAAAAAAATTGGGACGTAACTCTCTAGTCTGCCGCACTTTTGGGCATTATTGATTGGCGTAATCAAGATCTGAGCGGAGCAAGGTTAATATCAGCATATCATCAAAGATAACTGTCCGTTAATTCCGCGAGGAACAGAACTGGCGGGAAGAACGCCTTGAAGGGCCTTCATTAGCATATGATACCGAGCTCCGTTATGCGAGGACAAAAATCACTAATTAGCTCGCGGAGTGTCCCCATCGGCTCGAGTGCACTTGAAAAACGTGATGAGGCAGGGCGGCGTCGTAATTTCACGCGCAGACCACGCGGGGAGTGATTACTCTAATAAAATATGATGCATGGTGTAAAGTGGGGCTATCTCTCTCCATCTCTCCCATGCAGGTAGTGGGCATTGATTTTGTAATTGATTGCACCTTTAGAGAGGTGTGGTAGCTGATAGACACCTCAAGATCTCTCTCTCTCTCTCTCTCTCTCTCTCTCTCTCTCTCTCTCACACACACACACACACACACACAGCCATATCAACAGAAATGTTGTGAAATGCAGACCTACTCATCAGAATGGCTCATTCAGAATTGACCATAAGCCTAGCCATGACAAACAAATAAGTTAGTTTAAGCATATTAGTTAAGTCGTTTTTAGTTGTTATCAGTGGGGCTTGTCTGTTATAAAATAAGATAGGATTTTATATCTGGCTATTAATGTTGCCAATAGGAAGTCGAAATAAGGTGTTAATGGGCTCATCAAGACATGCAACACAAAATTTTAATTGTTTCCACTTTATTTCTTCTTTTCATAGCACCTACCAGTAGGCTAGGTGTGTGTGTGTGTGAAGGGTTAACCAGCCTTTGGTTTTAACTGTGACTATAGGCCTATTTGGCAATGTTGACTGAGGGCGACTGAAAGTAAGTTATGCAGGAGTTATTCTTCATGGCTTGGGCCGTCCTAATCCGAGAAAACTGCATGCTCTCAGGCCAAAGCTGCGCTCCATTCTTGTCAGGCACTCTCTATACAACATAAAGTCAGTCTGCATTTAATGGTTACGGCGGGATGTGGGACGGGTGTTTTTTTCCCAAACGCCAGGGCCCCCTTCTAGCTGAAAATATTGCACTCTCATCGTGTGAGTCTACCAACCCAGAACGACCCCATATTCTTCCCCCGAGTCTGACTCGAATGACAAACCGGGTTGATTTTCAGCACATCGCTGGGAAATGTAGGCTCCTGATAATAGAGATTTCGCTTTCATTTTTTACGCTTGACTTGGTTATTGTTGCTTTTCTTTTCCCGTGATTTCTTTTCAGGGATTAGCCCTGACTTCCCCGCGCTACTGACGTCCAGAGTAGCCAGACCGCCGATGACAATTGACGGGGATCAAGGCACGGCTATTGGAGCACCTTAAAGAGTGGGCTGAGCCGAGAGGGATATATCCGCGTAAGGACTGAGAACAGAGAGAGTGAGAGATAGAGAAAGAGAGAGAAAGAGAGAATGCACTCAAAGAGCGCATGCTCCTAAATCGGGTTAGAAAACGAATACCATGGGATGAGTCCCAGCAAATTAATAGATTCTAACTGGCAGGTTTATTCCTGATCCAGAAATAAATTAATCAAAAATCGCTTAACCGATAGCTTTCAAAAGTAGCAAACATCCAATCTTTTTCAAGTGTGGTTTTAACCACACCATGGTACCATTCATACAGGAAATATATTTCTCTAGTTCACCAAAAGACTCAATAGCTTTCTAAAAATGAAAGGACTCAAGGTCATGACACATCTGGAGCACGCCCAAAAGAGAGACTATCGCAATGAAAACACTGAAGGCTTATAGAACATGCAGCGGCCTAATCTATGACCTCTAGATCTTTCCTTAATGTTGGATGCAGGAGCGACTTGATCCTCATTTACATTCAAATGTGGTCAGCGAAGCGTGCACATCTGTAGGCGTTAATCGTGTCATAATTTATTTTAATCGAACCTCGCCACTTTTTCTGGGTTTACCAAGTTACATAAACATTCACAGGCCCAGTGGGATTGAGTCCGTTGCTGACACAGGACCGGAGGGACCTTGCCGACAAAAGAGAGGGGAAAGTCGCTGTCTCTTGCAATCAGACATGTGAGTGATTCGCAGAGAAGTTAATCTTTGTTGACGGTGTGTTGTGCGCGATTCCGCCAGCCTGCTTGGCTCCGGTCGGGTCCACGTCTACACACAGACGGGATAATTAACAAACATGCAGCCGGCAGAAGCGACACAAAGGCCGCTTTGACTTCCTCACTGCTGGTCGCCTCTCCGGAGCGACACAGTGCGGGCAGCGCTGCCCCAGTCCGCCGCGGTCACCTCGCGTCACTCTCTCGAAACGGGAGGCAGAGACGTCTTGTTTCATAACAAGACACGAAGCTGACTTCTTTCAGCTCCAGTGAACTGGACATAAACCCAGGCTGACAACCTCCAGTGCCCAAACAGAACGCCGGGGTGGGCAGTGGGAGAGGGCCCGGGCAGACTATGCGGGAGCTTTTGCTGGGAAAAAAATCCAATTGTTGATGCGCTCTGATATTTGGACAACTTTGGGGTAACCACTCCTCTGCATAGTTAACGTGAGAATAACAATAATAAAGATAAAATAAGTCATCGTTTAGTCTCTGTTTAGGTTAATAGATGTACATTTTAAAGTGTGTTAGGCTAATTGATTAAAAGTGAAGCCAAAGTGTCTCCAATCAAGTGGTGGTGGTCTTCCCTCCGATAGCATTTCTTTACAATTCCTGTTTACACGAGGCTTATAGCCTACCTTCATAAAACATTTAGGGCTAAACTTGAGTTCTGTGGTTTTGTTGAGCTTGCCCAAGAACAACCCTTTATCG
>NW_027468859.1:24736057-24801057 GCF_046254945.1 Alosa pseudoharengus | reverse complement strand
GTCATCTCTTAACTGTGTCTAATCTCGGTATCATTCCGTTTTCATGCCAGAGAATCCATCCACAGACAACTCCTATTAACAGCACATGCAGGGTATTGGGGTTAGTGAGAAATGACAGAAACATAAGCAATTATATGAGCTTCATTACAAGCTTCTTTTACCCCTTTTTATGAATATTGCCTGTCAGGACATATTATGTAAATATACAACAGGGAAAACCTACTTTGTCATCTTTGGCTTTAAAAAATGAATGAATAAAAATATTAATACAGCCTCTATAGTATATCTGTAACATATCTATAATGTCTCTGCAATAAAAAATGATAACACCCAGATAACTTTCAGACTAATCATATGATTATATATTTTCTGCAAACAGCAACTGAACAGCAACAATACTCAATGGATATTATATATTGACATTAGACATTCCAGTTAAGCAGAAATTACTCATGATTGCCTGCCAAAGGATCCAAATTATAATGATGTTTATATAAAATCTACTTCACATACCGACAGTATTCAACTGGTGGTTGCCTGGCATGTTTTATATAAACATAATATTATAAAACCAATCTCTCCAAAAATAAAAAAATCATAAAATATAGTTTTGTGTGTCACAGACCTGCTCATCCTCTGCTGAATGATAAGACATAATGTACATACCGTATAGCATTTATAACAGCATATATATATATATATATATGTGTGTGTGTGTGTGTGTGTGTGTGTGTGTGTGTGTGTGCTACCAGTCAAAAGTTTGGGTCACTTACCATTCCACTCCATTATAGACAGAATACCAGTTGAGATCAGTTGCATTGTTTTTTTAATCAGGGCAGCAGTTTTTAGATTAAATTATGTGTTTACATTGCAAAAGGGTTCTCCAATGTTTTCTCAGTTAGCCTTTTAAAATGATATCAGATTAGTAAACAGAATGTGCATTTGGAACATTGAAATAATGGTTGCTGATAATGGGCAATGTAGATATTAACATTAAAGACCAGCCATTTCTTTCTACAACAGTTGAGAACCTTTTGCAATTTTGTAAGCACATAATGTAATCTGAGAACTGCTGCCCTGATTAAAAAAGCAATGCAACTGATCTCAGCTGGTATTCTGTCTATAATGGAGTGGAATGGAAATGTCTAAGTGATCCCAAACTTTTGACCGGTAGTGTATGTGTGTGTGTGTGTGTGTGTGTGTGTGTGTGTGTGTGTGTGTGTGTGTGTGTTAAGGTTTATATATAATCACAAATAACAAAAACAAATATCACATCAGATAAAATATATTTTTAACATTACAAAGCACACAACTACTAAGCACAACAACCACTACAACTTAGCACAAAAATAAAACCCAACACGACCAACTGAGAGACTTTAAAAGTCATGCATTACTTTACTTTATCACTGCATAAATATATAATGCACAACTGCAGGCTGATTATGTGTGTGCCTTAGGCGAGGCTAAATCGCCCATGTCCCCACGAAGCTGAAGCTGTTCTACCAGGCAGCAGCAGCAGAAGAATAGAAACACTGCCTGTAAGTTCTGATCTTATATTAGTTTATTCACTGCATGTTTTTATATGTGGATTAAAGGCTTAATCTTAAATACTCTAGGCTACATTGTGTTCTTAGTTTAAGAAATGTCATGTTAACCCTTTTCTTTCAGCAATTCATTTGCATTTTGTAAAAAGATTATAAGCAGGTTCTGTCTGAGTAAATCATTTAGTAATTCAGAATTCCATCAAAAGGTAATAAAAAATAATGTCAGATTTACAGAGTTGAATATCAATCAAATATAAGTGTGACTTAGGACACACAAGTAGAAAGTGTAAACAAATATAACATAATTCATTATAAGTCATTTTTAATAGGATATTGAGTCATTTTGAATAATCAATTTAATACTGAGGAGGCCCTTAAATAGACAGCCAAAATATAACACTGCTTATTTTTACTCTACACTCAGGTTATATTTCTTATAGGTTTGCACGACCACTGAATGAAATTCTACCGCACAAAACATGTTGAAATTGTGCATTATAAATAAGCAGGAAGGCCTTCCACACAAAGGCCTAAAAAGAGAGGGGGGGATAGACCACGGGTCACTGGCCCACAGCTGGATATTCTCACTGATCATTCTGTAATGGATGCTGCATTTGTAATGATATATACAATTCATATTTTAGTCAGTCAATCTTTTGTGATCTGAAGGATATCTGTGGCATTACTGCAGTCAGCACACTGAAAACTTTCAAATAGAAAACATACGTGAAGAAAAAAAGAGGTGGCTCTAATCTAAAATGTGGAAAACATTTCATACCTGATGTAGTACTGATACCAATTCTTATTCAGTAAATAATGAATTACTAAATTACTAAAAACGAATTGTATGTTGTTGGCTGGTTAGTCTGAAATACATAATATTATTAATAAAATGCCCAGTGAATGTAAATATTAGTTGTGGTCATTAGTTGTAGGCATGCATAGACTAAACTGCGCATTTATAATTTTTTTCTGTTCATTCCTGTGCACTTCAATTATGCACAGATCAACATTTATTTTCTCTGCCATAGCAAAAGTGAAATATAATTTGAAGGTCTATTTGAACAGAAGGAAAGCCAGCACACATGAGAAGGGCCAGTGCACTAATTTCCTGTGGAGAGAAAAATAAACAGACAGAAGAAAAACGGGTGGAAGTTTGACAGTGTAAACAGGAGTGGAAAGTCTTTTTGTCACATGGAACGTAAACGGTTTCAGTGCCGGAAAATCAGCTAATCCACTAAAAGAGAATCAACTTTCTTTTCCTCTGCTTAAGATAAAAGCCATCATTTGCCCCCCCCCCCCCCCCCCATTGTTTGTCCTATCGGTGTGAACGGGCAAAGCTTCTTTAGCCAGCTGTCATAATTTGTTAACAAGGCCTTTCAAAACAGAGAACGAGAAGACAAGAATGAGAATGAGAAGACAAGGAGAGCGAGAGATAGAGAGAAAGAGAAAGAGAGAGAGAAAGAGAGAGAGACGAGGGGAACTATCTCCAGGGAGCCGACGGGGGTGGGGGGACACCCACATCAGACCAATTTCAGAGCAACGGCATGATGGCATCTACCATATTTTAATACAAATGAGAACGGGTGAGGGAAGGAGTGACCTAGAACCAGACAGTGAACTTGAGAGAGAGAGAGACAGAGAGAGAGAAAAGAGAGAAAGAGAAGAAAATACAGAGTGAGAAAAGAAAAAAAAAGATTCAGAGAAAGACGAAGAAAGAGAAAAAACACTGGACAGACGATCAGAGAGAGAAAGAGATAGATAGATAGATAGATAGATAGATAGATAGATAGATAGATAGATAGATAGATAGATGAATGAATAGATAGATAGATAGAAGGACTGATAGAGAGAGAGACAAAGTGAGAAACAGAGATGAAGAATGAGAGAGAGACAGAAAAGAGAGCAAGTGCAAGTGCAACACTGAGAGCTCTACAAGTGTCAAAGTGCCTGTTGCAGCACAGCTCCACTGAGTGTGCACCACCTCACTATAGAACACATCTGGACTAGCGCAGCTCCACTGAGCGTGCACCACCTCACTATAGAACACATCTGGTCTAGCGCAGCTCCACTGAGCGTGCACCACCTCACTATAGAACACATCTGGAACAGCGCAGCTCCACTGAGCGTGCACCACCTCACCACCTCACTATAGAACACATCTGGAACAGCACAGCTCACATCTGCAGCAGCACCACCACCACCAACAACAACAAAACACTGGCAGAGATGTCCCAAAAGACGACCAAAACACAACAGTGTTGCCTATAACTTATTTTCTTTCTCCTCCTCTTGTGTCCCTCTCTCCATACCCACTCAGCAACGCGTCTCTCTCTCTTTCTCTCTCTCTCTCCTCTCTCTCCTCTCTCTCTTCCTCTCGTGTCCCTCTCTCTATCCCCACTCACCAACCTCTCTCTCTCTCTCTTTCCCTCTCTCTCTCTGTCCCGTCCCCTTGAGAAAGAAATTGACTTTTGTTTGGACTTAGTGGAAAGTGGGAATCAGGCGGTGGACAATGGGCCACCCTGCGGCGCGGAGCTGAGCGGAGCCATCTCAAATCAGTCAGCCAAGGCACCAATTAATCCGCCCATTGTCAGGCCCAGGACTCTGCCAGCACATCAACACATTCGCGGCCCATTGTCCCCGCGGCCCCTCTTGCCTCGGGATTTAGCCGCCCTCCAACAACCCGTTTTGTCCAGGCCAGCTCAGGCGGAAGGTTCTCACTGACAATTTGCCCCAAATAGATTTGTCAGAGGAGCGTCCGTGAGGGTTGCAGAGCTGAGCTCGTCGTTTGGGGTGGAAGAAGGGTAGGGTTAGGGGTCTGGGGTCTGGACGAGGGACGAGGGTTGGGTTTGAGTTGGGCCAGGGTTTGGGAGAGGTTTCTTTAGGCTCGTTTTCTTTTTTTTCCCCTCTGTGCTCTTCCGTCCTCTTTCTCTGTCTCTCTCTCTCTCTCTCTCTCTCTCTCTCTCTTTCGTGCTCACTTGCTCTTTCTCTCTATCCCTCTCTCTCTCTCTCTCATGCGCGGTCCTTGTCTCTAAAGCCTGGGTGGGCCATGTGTGATGTGTGTGTGTGTGGGGGGGGGTCTGTGATGCTAGAGGGGAATGGGGGACAATGTCACAGGTGTGTGTGTGTGTGTGTGTGTGCGTGTGTGTGTGCGTGTGCATGTGTGCGTAAGAGTGTGAGTGTTAATGTGTGTAAAACAAAGTCTGTGAGTAAGTCAGTGAGTTAGTGAATCCACACATGTGTATGTCCATGGACATGTGTTTATGTGTCTCTCTGTGTGTGTGTGTGTGTGTGTGTGTTTATGTGTCTGTGTGTGCATGTGAGTGTATGTGTGTGTGTGTGTGTGTGTGTGTGTGTGTGTGTGTGTGTGTGTGTGTGTGTGTGTGTGTGTGTGTGTGTTTATGTCTGTGTGTGCATGTGTGTGTGTGTGTGTTTGTGTGTGAGTTTATGTGTCTGTGTATGTGTATGTGTGTGTGTGTGTGCGTGTGTGTGTGTGTGTGTGTGTGTGCACTTGAGACCCTTTTCATAATTAATAAATAGCTGCGATAACTCTCTTCAGCTACCATTATCAATAGACAGGGCTGAACACTAAAAATCGTCATTATTATTGTCATTATTTCCCACTTCTAGTCATTAATAGAGGGCAAATACTATGCAGTGCTCCCCCAATTAACAGTATGCTAAAAAGTGACAAGAAAACGCAATAGCAATAGTAGTCACAAAATAGCAGAAATGCACCACAACTATTAATGTTACAAAAAAGTTAGTCTAGCTTGGCTCCTAGAACAGAAAGAGCAAAACAATGAGCATTGAGACTGTGAACTAGCCAGGGTATGGGTATGTAGCCTACTCACACTAATACTGAGATTACACACATGGACACACTAGACTCACTCAAAGAGAAGAGGGCGAGCTAGATAGCTGTCGCGAAGCTCTCCCTTATAACACCATTCAGAACAGGAAGGCACACGACGTTTCATAGCCCTGAAATAACATTGCAGCTATCTGCCTTTCAGCAAAAAAAAAAAAAAAAGGGAAAAAAAAGTTCCTAAAAGCACTGTCCACGGTACTGAAATAATTACCTGAAAGGCTAAACTACCTCTTATAACCAGATGCCATATTGTAACGTAGGCTACCATACGTTATTTCGCTTGTATAAAATTGTATTTCATTGTTAAACTTTTTGAGGACATCACGACACAATGTTTCTTGAATTTGGGAATGAGGTTCAATTTTATGAATCTTATTAAAACATATTTAAAAGATTTGTCTCTGTCAAGTCAGAAATAGGTAAATAAATATATAGCGAAAATGCTCTTGGCTAATATTAGAAAGGTCTTAAAAACTTATTTCCCCTGCTTTACCGCCACCGTGTTGCATCCCCGCGCTTAGTGATGTCAGTCGGTAGCCACTGGCGACTGGTTCGAGTTGGAACAGTTTGCCACTCAACTTTAAGGACTGTGTAAGTAGTTGCATACTGATTTCGTCAAGCCAACAAGCAGATACACAATCCGACGGGTCTTTGTTAGTAGTTTTTCATTGACTGTTATTGAGCAGAGAGTCACTCGCACAAAAAGTGAAAGCGAGCGGCCGAGCCAGCCATGATGTTGGTTATGTTTGCGCAAAGACTATCGATGAATGACGGGATTAGAAAGAGTTAAGAAGATTAACACACACGGACCACCCCGCCCCTCTCTTTCCCTTACTCCCTTTCCTGCCCAATTCACATGGGTTACTCCTCACTCTCCCTCTATCTATTCTACAGATGCACACATACACAGGCACACGCACACCTCTGTGATAAAATTGTTATCAATTTAATTTGTCTCTAAAAACTCCACTTGAAAGAGCCATGGTCCATCTTAGTTGGCTAATATTCGAAAATATTAACGTTGTGTCAATATGGACCGCTGTTGACCTAACGTTAGGCTACTTGTTATTTTGTGTTGTTCCATTTAGGGAAACAGTAGCTGTATTGCTATCACCCACCTAGGCATGCTCACATAGACATACAGAGAGAGAGAGAGAGAGGGAGAGGGAGATTTCAATATGTAGTCATTCACCTGTCAAAAAGCCTAATTTAACTAAAGAGCACGTAGTGTAACCGTCTAAAAGGAGGACATGACAATGACTAATTGCAATTAGCTACGCCCTTGTAGCCAGGCCGAGCCGTTTAAATCGACACTTTGAACGTCCATAGGGCCGTTCTCGAGCGTGGGAATGTCCATAATTAAAGGCAAAATATGGATTTTTTTTTTTCAACCGTGGGCGAAAACACGCCAAGCTGTTAAGGTCAGGATGTCAGCGGGTGCTCGCAACGGGGGCATGGGCAGCGTTCTGGCCCAGCGAGTCCGGTGCCCATCCTGTGACGAGCAGGCGACAGCGTGCGCTCTTTTTCGCGTCAGCGCGCACACGTTGACCGGAGGTGTCGAGACAATGTGTGTGTGCTGAGGGGCAATTAGCGCAATGCAGGACCGCGACATCCACCGAGCAGGACACCGACGTGACCCGCGGAATCAGAGGTTGCTTGGCACTGATGCATAAAAAAGCTTTTCTCGTCCAATCAACTTTGACGTTTTTTTAATACATAATCACTCGTGTCAAACTGAGAGTGATTGAAATTAGGACATTATACTTTTCTTACACTTGCATCACATTACGAGCACCGATGCGCACTTCAGGTAAACAGTATTCCAAGCAAACACAGCTGTTCCCAGCATTCAAGCATCTTGCGCGCAGTCTCTCGAGAAATCACAGACCGACCTAGATTGACCTAGTCGCGTGAGCGCTATGACACCATCCCTTGTGTCCCTTGGGATGTAATTTTGATCCGACAACTCTAGGTGGGCAAAAACAACTTGGGCAAAACTGAAAGCTTTAGCTCTTTCACATGCTACCTGAAAGGGTATAACTCCCTTAAAAGATGTCTCACAAATTCAGTTAGCGCTCAACAGGTTCAAACAGACGCGCGGTCAGGACTTGGTGGAGAAAAACTCACCCCGCTTCCTATTTAATTCTACCACATTTGGTCCTATATCACATCAGTAACGGTCCGAATCAACAGTTAATTCTTCTGTTCTTCCTTTCCGAGGTAGGCCTACATAGCGTGAAACCATGAAACCCAAACACACAAAACAGTAGGCTTTTCCCAGAAGGAGTCAAATGTAGCTTGTGGTTCAGTGAAATTAGAAATATTTTATATCTAATGTCTGATGTGTGTATTCATTTGACGGAGATTCTCTTTTTTCCCCTTTCTACTTCTTTTCAATTATCCGCGAGCCTTTGGAGAATTCACTTGCCTCTGGACCTCTGAGCGGGGTGACGTCATTCCTGAGCAGGCATTGGAGTAGAAGGCAGGGAAAAGCTAAGTGGGCAAAAGAAGTCGGGTTCTCCTCCCTCTCTCCCTCCCCTCCTTCCTCCTCCTTCCGTGCGCTTCCTATACACGCTGTACAAAAAAATCCAAATCTGACGGCACACATCACAAAGTCACCAACGCGTCGAGCTGGAGAAATGACTGACTCGCCACCTGTTTGATTTCCTTGTTGGGACTCTATCCTCCGGCTAAAGACCTGTGTCGCCGTGCGCTCGAGCTCTAGTGTTTGCGCAGCTCTGGTAGTTTCGCCAACTTCAGTCTGTTGCACCTGTGTATACCACAGCGCTCGCCCCGGGCGTCGTGATTTCCACTACCGGGTAGGGTACCGCTCTCCGCCCACTGCATCCACTTTGTCTCCCGTCAGAAATTCGCCAAGGCGACAGCAACACACTCCGGATTGGATTTGTATGGCACGCATTTAATCCATCAGGGCCAAGCCAGGCGAGAAAGAACACAGATAACGCACACTTGGAATAGGTGACAGTCTATAGAGCTACTTGACTCTGAATTTCAAAGAAGGATTTCAACTTCTCCAGGAAATAAAACGACTAGAACAGAAGTTTGGTAGGTCTACAGTGAAACAGACTATTTTCATTTTTCGCTTTACACATTGGCATCGGCTGTTCTCTACTCTTCGGCGACAGCACAAGCATGAGCAAACCCGCCGCTTCAACAAGTGGCTGCCTGGACATTCTGAATGTCAAATCAAGTAAGTGTCTTTTTTTCCACATCCAAAGTTTTCACTCCAAACTTTAAACTCACCAGTAGAGCGTTTTTTTCTTGAATTTACATAATTTTCGTTCCGAGACCGGTCAGATTTGCATGTTCAAGTTGAGGGTACTAATTATGATCATAATTTCCGATCCATTTTCCCACGCATCGCTTGACAGAGAGGGAGAGAGAAAAACTTGAGCCAGGCTATGCACACTGTTATGTCAAGTATATTTGTAAATTCTAGACAGCCACTGAAGCCACAAACACATACACATGTGGAGAAAAATACACACAAGCAGAACTAAAACAAACACTCTCATGCGCACATACACACACTAATTCCACACGTAGATTGGGGAGGTCAGTGTCCTTCAATTATGGATAACCAATAATAATCAAACTATTTTAACGCTGAGAAGAATGAACTCGTAGCCTATACATGACGGAAATATTAGCGTATGGGCAAGCTGGAATGCGTCGGATACGTCTGAACATGAATCGGATGACCCTTGTTAATCATAAGGCACTGCCAGTCCACCTGTGGCTGCATCTGTGTATTCATGTGTTATCAACAAAGGCATTTGGGTACGAAGTAGGACACAGACTAGAGTCAGGCAGTGATTTTTGAACATTGGTATGCGTCATATCGAAATTATTTAATTTTCAGTTGGGAAATGTGTCAAATGGCAGAGGGTTTCGGATGTTACTGTTGACAAACATGACTTCGGATTGGTGCAAAAATATATTACGTGATGTGCATGTATTTCAATTTGCAAATGGTGCAAAGACGTGGATATTATTACAAAATATTATTAAACAGTATTTTAACGCTTTAATTGTGAATGTTTGCTCAGTAAACTATGACCCACGTCACTCGATAGAGTGGAACTTTGCGACCAAAAAGGCTAAACAACTACATATAATGAATAGTGTGCAAATGCATTTCTATAAGGCATACGCCTACAGTAAAATACAGATTTATAAACACTGTTATTTAATATAGGCTATTCCTGGAATGGACTTTTAATGCTGATAGACAACAAACTTTTCTAAACTCTGTTTCTGCAGACTAAAGCATAGGCCTATAACAGCAGCCGTGCACTCCTAAAGACCCAACCGCAACTCTCTAAATGTGATCCGTCGATTCATTTAATAAAATAGTACTAATATACTAATATATCACAGATTCATGTTGATTTCCCACTGACTCGGCCCATAGAGGGCAGGTAGGTGCACAGCAGTCTGGGTGGCCGCCCGAGCTCAGCCTGCCAGGCCGCTGTCTCCAACCTCCAACCTACAAGCGTAGCTGACGGTAATAACAGTAATGATATATTCCATATATTTTTAAGCAATTAAGGGGCACAACGAGTGACACTAGATCCTCCACTCCACGTTTGGCTGCGTTCAACCAAACCTGCATTAGATTTGGTGCCACCATTTTTAATCCCTTAGAGTTGCCTGCAATATCAATCAATTATATATATATATATATATATATATATATATATATATATACATGATGGCAATAATGACATTATAGTCCAATAATGACATTATAGTTTGGATGTGGTAGTCGACATTACTTCTTAAATTTTTTCATGAACCTATAGCCTACCCTATTAATCAAAAAGGTAAAGTGTGGATCATCATCAACTGATTTTTTTATTTACATTTGTTGGTTAAGTTTTAAACACTCATATAATTTAAATAATTCATATTACATGAATATCATGAAAATATAAGGGGAAGGGGCCCTAAACAAGATCAGCTTTTAAAACTGGCGTGTGTCAAGTCATTTATTAACATCGAATTGTTAAAGAGATATTGTCATAATTTCGATTACTGACTTGACTAATTTGCTTTGCCTACGCCAACAATGTTTACTGGAACATCATTTAAAGGAATTTGTAGATTTCATTGTGATCTCCCAGATCCAAATGGATCAATATTTGTTATAGGCTATAGTAATAATAAGAGGTATTCGTATTTCGTATTTAATTTCACTGTGAAATAGGCTTAGCATTCTGTAATTACAAAAATATCTCGTCTTAAATAACTGCAACCATGTTTGGAAGTTTGCACAAATACTATACAAATATTCACCTGTTCAATTGTTGCAATAGCCTAATATTGTAGTGAATTAACAAACATTTTCAAGCTCTAGGCCTATAGTGGTGGCATACAATCTAACGTTAGTTTTAAGAGGCGTTAAGAAAGTCCAGATAATTATAATCTAATGTCCTGCGCTGTTAACTTTCTAAGTTAAGAACGCTTCGAATAATATAGCCTTCCACCTAACAGCCAACGGGCTTTAAGTCAGCACCGCCAGTCGAAAATCGTTATTTTTCTCCTTTTTCCCTTTTGTCATGCTGCAGTTACCGGAGCATATCCGAATTCCCATGCTACCTTTTTTGACGGGTCAATGGCGACTGAATAGGCAGGTGTCAGAGTGTCAGCGTAATTACATAGCCGTTCCTCTAAACGACTTTCCTTATATACATGCAAATATACGTCTATCAACGGATTTAAATACAGGAAAAAAGGGGGGAAACTTTTCATACAGCAGGCGAAGGGAAAGTAGGAGGAGAAAAATCACAATTTTCATTTACTCTGGACTAATTTGCATACTCTTCATCTGCTTCTGTGAGACGCGCTGGTGCGCTTTATTCGCACTGCAGTGTCACTCCCTAATCCGCGAGCCTATAGACCGCGCGAAGAAAGCAGCTGTCGAGGTCCATTATGAAGCGGAGTTGGCAGCTTGTCGAGACTAGGGCCAGTCAGACGAGATTCAATGGGTGAAATCATTAAGTTAACACTTTCCCTAATGTCGCCATTGTGTGCGTCCACCGAACATTGTCTTAGAGGGACCTTCGAATATGACGCTTCCCACCCTAGTGCGCTGTCAATGCACGCATTCCCATGGGTAGTCTTATTAGGGGAAAAATTGTCTTTTGTTGCAGATCTATGTGTGTGTGTGTGTGTGTGTGTGTGAGAGAGAGAGAATGTGTGTGGGGGTTCGGTTCATTACAGCAAAAGGGGAGGGGCAAAGCGAGGGTGTTCTAAACGGATTTTCTAAACTTTTTAATGGACTCGGCCAGAACCAGAGGATGACATAATTAACCAAATCAGTGTTTAGAGTTTTTTTGGCATTTAAATTCATGTCAGGGTGTAATGACCAATAGCTTGTACACTTTTAAACAGAGACTTGGTGCTTGTTAACTGTGTCCAGTGGATCAATGCATGATTAAATGATTAAATGCAATTTTTGCAATGAGAACATGCAATGACCAATTTCTGCTTTGTATTTGAAAAGGTCGGATCTTGGACATCCCCTGCAAAGTGTGTGGCGACAGAAGCTCTGGGAAGCACTATGGCGTTTATGCCTGCGATGGATGTTCGGGATTTTTCAAGAGGAGTATTCGAAGGAACAGGACATACGTTTGCAAGTCCGGCACACAGGTGAGAGAAAAGATGTCCTTCTTAAACACCTTATCCTTATACGCAAACGTTTATTCAGGCTCTTTTAACTTGCTCTCATAACACACCCGCTCGGTTTAAGGTCGAATTGGGGTTAAGTTCCCCTGAAATTTGTAATCGAGACTTAATCCCTAAAAATGTAGAGGAGCGAGCCTCCCTGTGGGAAGCTTGGGGGCTCTTCGCCCCGTTCGCTGGATGTAATCCAATCTAACTCACCGGCTCGAGCGCGTGGATTTGGATAGAGGTGGGTGGGTATGAGACGATTGGCTAAATGGCAGGGGATCCAGTCAATGACCATGATTATAACCTGATCCTTCACCGGAGGAGTGGCGTCCCTCCGGGATAATGATGGAGGACATCTCTCTCTCACACACACGATGCGAGTGTGTGTGTGTGTGTGTGTGTTATAGAGAGGAAAGCGAGCAAGCAACACAGAGAGGGACACTGTGAAAGAGACCGTTTAAGACTATTTTATTTATCTTCTGCCCTCTTCTCTCTCTCTTCTCTGCAGGGGGGGTGCCCAGTGGACAAAACGCACAGAAACCAGTGCAGAGCTTGCCGTTTGAAAAAGTGTCTTGAAGTAAACATGAATAAAGATGGTACATTTCAATTTGTAACTTAGAAATATAAACCATTGCTTGATTTAAGAGAATAATGGTTTCAATGTACACTGCCTAATTGTATTGCGTTTCCTTGACAATGTTCAGCCGTGCAACATGAAAGAGGTCCCAGGACATCAACCATCCGGAAGCAGGTTGCGCTCTACTTCAGGGGCCACAAAGAGGTCAACGGATCCTCAACTCACTTCCCGCCCTCCTCCATACCGGGCCCGCCGTTCTTCACCACGGTCACGCAGATTGAGCCACACAACCTGGAGATGAGCGCAGTGTCCAACACGCCAGAAAGACAAACCATCGTGGGGCTAGCGCAGCCAACACCCAAGGTAGGCTAACAGTCCCATAACGAGTTTATAATTGCAATAGATAGCTACAAGGTATGATGATAGATAATGGATACATATTTTTTTAGTCTAACAATAAAAATGAACTGAATCAGCAATAGCCTAACTTTTAATCACTTTTAGACATACGCATATGCCTACATTTATTTCAAACAACTGTTATTTATTAGAAACATAATATATAATTGCAGTATCCTCACGAAGTCAGCGGCACGCCAATGTACCTGTATGAGGTCGCAACTGAGTCAGTGTGCGAGTCGGCAGCGCGTCTCTTATTTATGAGCATCAAGTGGGCCAAGAGTGTTCCGGCCTTTTCAACGTTGCCATTACCGGACCAGGTGAGAACACGGCGACCTGTGGATTCTAGTGGCATCCTCTTCATCCATCTTTGATCTTGAAACTTAGGCCTACTCTCTTGGAGCGCACAGTAGCCTCAGCTTGACAGAAAATGTCATAAAACATAAAATGTGTCACGGGACAGTAATAAATTAACACACAAATTATTTGAACAGAAAATAATCTTGCTATTGCTGATGGGCTGATTCTAATCTGTTTTACAGTTGATCCTCTTAGAGGACGCGTGGAGAGAACTATTTGTTCTGGGCATTGCGCAATGGGCGATCCCGGTGGATTCCAGCACCCTGTTGGCAGTGTCTGGTGAGTTGACAAAACCTGATCGCCTAAATGCACGTCGTTGATTGGTTATCTGGATTACACCTAATTAACTGATGCCTATTAACGAAAGACATGCACGCCTCGCTCTGCTTGCTGCAACACACACAGACTGTGTGATCGGCATCGCAGTTGACAACCACATGTCTATGACAATAGCCTGATTGTCAACATGCACTCCAACAACCTGTTGCACACACTTTCATTGTTAAACTTTTAGTTTTAATCATTTTTGAATAATTGTACCTAAACTTTATATGATTTGGTTGTATTTCAAATAACAATTGTGATTATTATCTACTAACCAAAAGTCACTTTTACTACTTTTAATTTGTACTTAGGTAAATATAACCTGCTGCTCCTAACCACTGTCGACCTGACGCAGAGTGTTTGTGTTATGCGTGCAGGTATGACCACGGAAAACACCGAGTCACAGCGGCTCAATAAGATCATCGCCGAGATCCAGGCTCTTCAGGAGGTGGTCACACGCTTCAGACAGTTGCGGCTAGACGCGACCGAGTTTGCCTGTCTCAAGTGCATTGTCACATTTAAAGCCGGTAAATTCAAATCTTGGTTAGTTTAGGTTTATCGTTTCCATGGAGACACACACACACACACACACACACACACACACACACACACACACACACACACACACACACACTCACACACTCTCTCTGTTCTGGTACAGCTTTATCCTGAGCCCCTTTTTATATGAATTTGGTCGAAGTTTTACCGTGTAGCCTCTGTAATTGTTAAGAGTGTTTTTTTTTGTCTTTCATGTTTAGTCCCAACTCAAGGTAGCACGGAGATTAGGACTTTCCGCAACGCTAGTGCCATAGCGGCCCTTCAGGACGAGGCCCAGCTGACGCTTAATAGTTACATCCATACCAGGTAAATCTTGCGCATCAGCTGGACTTTCTCTGCTTATAACGTGCTATTAGGTTTAGCTGTGTTGTGTATAGCGTGTACAACCACACATGTAATACAATACAGTTTTATTACTTAATATTATCCTGGAATAATATTTTGCTTCATCACCTGTATATATGATGAGATACGCTTATAAGCACATTCCACGGTACATTGCTGAATCACTGTAGGCTATACATCATTTGTTTTGTGGTACTAGCTCATACAGGCACTATATATTGAAACAATGTTCCGTCTTTAGATTCCTGGTTAGATGCCAACTGCATTTTAACAGGTAGCATAAGGATAATAGGGTCTTATGTGCAGTAAGAGTGTGTGCATGACCCTTAGGCTACGTTTTGCGAAGGCAAATGGATTTGCAGTACCAAGTAGAGTCGACGCCTAAGCTGGTACTGAGGAGTTAAAGAGCTTGTTACTTCTGACCCCTCAGATACCCCACGCAGCCCTGCCGGTTTGGAAAACTCCTGTTGCTCCTGCCCGCGCTGCGCTCGGTCAGCCCGTGCACCATCGAGGAGGTGTTCTTCAAAAAGACCATCGGGAACGTCCCTATCACACGACTGCTATCAGACATGTACAAATCCAGCGACATCTGAGCTCATGGCCGACGACGTCCAACTCTTAATTACGCAACGCACGAACAGTCCAACTGTCCTACAGTTTGCCTTGATTTGATACAACGAGAGTTGCCTTGGGAGAGACATGATACAGGCTAAAATGTTTTGAGTTACCATTACAGGGAATTAAAAGATCTTTTTCGTTAAGTAGAGTTAACTGTTGCATTTTTGTGTTCACTGTAATGTGCTAATTATATTGCCGTTAGATTATTTAAGTATATGAAAAATGCTTATTTTTGTCTGTTTCCAGTTTTTTTCCTCTTATCAAAAGACAAATATTACTGGAGAACAAAGCTGTTTGGAGAAGTGACCTGTGAGTTTCCTTTAATGTACAATCAATTTAGTGTATTTAACGACAGTTCGTTGTGTTTGTAAGAAACAGGAGCTTTACAACCCATTTCCGTTTAATATTTAACATTACAATTTTGTATAAGCGAGAATGGAACAACCAAAAAAAAAAGACAGACAAGAAAATAAGGACGCCGAGAAAGAGAATGGAGAGCATCGGTTTACAGGGGTGCAGGTCGCTGTCCCCTGACACGGTGCTGAAACCAAAGTCCACAGCGGCAGGGCCGTCAAGTGCGTGGTGCTTAAAGACGCGCGTCCAAAGGCGATCGCCCGGTGACTCGCTCGGATGGACAACCTCAGCGCCTACTTCACTCGCACCTTAAGCTTCAGTTGGAGCTTTTTCGGTGAACTACTTAAATCGTTTCTGCTGTGAGGACATGTGATTGTTTTCTTTCACCGCTCTCTCAGGCGTCCTCTGACATCACAGACAGACTTGGACTATGTTGTGTGGAATAAGAGACGCTCAATTACGCAACGTATCGTATGCTGGTGTTCTCCACCGTCACGCTGACGTTGCACTGAAATGACTCTTGTCATGTAGTCACTAACATTACAAAATGAACATTTTCAGCACTTGTTTGTTTTTCTTGGTAGTTTGTATATACATTTTCGCTGTTGTAAAAAAAATTGTGAAAGTTCTTCTGAAATAGAATAAATCATATTGAAACATCAAGGCCTGCTTTCTTAAGTTAAAGGGAGAGGAAACCTGGAGGTATGTCTTTTATTTTTGCCTATTTTACCTCTTTCTGCAATAAAGTGGCAGGAGTTGGTCTAAGAAGGAAAATAAGTAACATTGCCCCTTGAAACAGACATGTTGTGAGATTTGTAGAGTGCATATTGAACAATTGCTAGTATAATGCCCCTGGACCTTGGAGAAGTTCCAGTGCTTCATTGGGACCGAGGGTTTCAAGTGTTCTTTGATGAATCAAGGGCTTTGCCAAAATTGCATTTTTGTTCATTTTTGATGGGAAATGTTATAATGGAGGCCATCATTCAGCAAATTGGCAAAGTGAAGTCCAATTCAGTATATTTGTTAGTAATGTGCGCACAAACAGCGGTAAGTCCAAGGTTACCAGTGGTGCGATGACTACTCCCTCTTCGACCTTTTCTTATGTCTGAGAAGTCTGTTAGAGATTAACAGTAAAATCAGAGGGAAATCCATAACTACGGTCACTTAAGGCAATTTTATGCACTTTTGATTGTATGTGAGTATTACATTCTAGCTCACTCACTGTGTGTGTGTCTGTGAGTGTATGAGAGAAAGAGAGAAAGAAAGAAAGAAAGAGAGAAAGAAAGAGAGAGAAAGCAAGAGAGAGAAATAGAGAGATGTTAAGTTTTCTCATTCCACTAGGATCAGTCAAATTAATAGTATTACTTATACTTTAGTATTAATTATAATAGTTGGAAAATCTAAATGTTGGGATTGGGCTTACAAAATGTCTTACAAACAAAAACATGTGTAACTAGCTGAGGGAAAGAGGAACGGAGTTTGTTTTGAAGTTCTAGTCTGACACTAGTAAAAGAGTAGCTTGTGCATTTTGTCTGCTTTGCTGGAGGAACCACAGTCTAGGGGAGGAACAGTTTAATAATGCACTCTCAATAGAATACAATCAATTATTGTCATAAATAAGGAACCGTTTTGTTTTCTTGCTGAGATTCACAGGGTGCATGGTCGTTAGGTTTGAAAAAAGGCACTCAAAGTTATTTGTTGCACCTTCAAAAAACGAACTTTCAATCTACTGCCGAGTTGAGTTTTCCTTTGCTTTGCTTATCAAACACCTAATATTTTCATTCACATACATTCTTACAGATCTACCCAACTAACAACAATACAGTAAATCATGTAGGGCAATTAGGTAAGAGCAGTGTGTGTGTGTGTGTGTGTGTGTAATAAATTAACCAACAAATCAGAGAACAGACTACACTGCCACAGATATACATGCGTCATGTGTTTGACCTGTTTTATTGTAAAATTCTTCAAAATAAACAAAATGGCAAGAGCTGTATACAAATCTCCACACATGCACCATACAAATGTGAATCCTCCCATCAGGTATGTGTGTGTGTGTGTGTGTGTGTGTGTGTGTGTGTATGTATGAGCTGTATACAGATCTTCACTGTCCACAAAGTGTGTCAAAGTTTACATTTTGTGAGTGAAATACTACAAAGTGTGCTGTTGACTGGGAGGGTTTGGCTGGCAGGACAGGGAGACAGTGCATGTGCGTTTGTGTCTTTGTTTCATTCAGTCATGGTGATTGCATACAATAGTCTGTTTTTTTCTCTGTCTCTCTCTCTCTTCCTGTAGTTTTCCCTGTTGCTCTCTCTTCCTGTAGTTTTCTCTGTCTCTCTCTCCGTGTAGTTTTCTCTGTCTCTCTCTTCGTGTAGTTTTCTCTGTCTCTCTCTTCCTGTAGTTTTCTCTGTCTCTCTCTTCGTGTAGTTTTCTCTGTCTCTCTCTTCCTGTAGTTTTCTCTGTCTCTCTCTTCCTGTAGTTTTCTCGCTTTTCTTTTTGTTGTTTTTGTTTTTGGTTCACATGGTCTCTTTTTTCCAGGAAGTTCATAATTCTCAAAGAGCATAATTCTCACAGTAATACAAGACGGACAACATAAAAATATTAGTGGTGTTTACAGACAAAAAAAGAAAAAAAGAGAGAAGAATTAAATTAAATGAACCACTATATGAACACAGATGTGTGTGTTTCAGTTCAAACTAATTAAAGATTCGGACAAGACAACACTTGAATTACACAGGAGATGACCAAAGAGGATAAAACTTGATAAGCAATGAGAGTATCCGAAATAAACAGTAATGTTTATGAGCAATGAGAGTAGCTGTATTTCTCATTTTCGGTTCAGATGTCTCGCTGAGTAGGTGACCTTCATTGACCGTCATCATAGAACAGTGAGTGGCGTTGGATATAACTGGGGAAGGGCTTGTTCAAGCGTGAAGGATGGTTTTTGATCTCTAGTTTTGGTAGACACAGTAAAAACATGGATGGGCTCCGCATAGGGTTCCCCTTGAGCTTGTAGAAGCACCAACATCTCTTCTACCAATGAGAAACGTTCAACTTCAAGCATATTCTCCTCAATCTTACGGTAATATTAGCCCCGCAAAGCTCCAAGAGCATGTACACACTCACAGCTATCCATTAAGTGGACTGGGCTTTAATTTGGTGTTTCATTTAAAATCTCTGTCGGACTGGATACATTTTCAGGGCGCATTTTAGTTCTTTATAAATCTGGGCTGAGTTCAAGTAAAAATCTTTTCTGTCCAGAACTTTGGGCATGTTCAAGAGTACCTGATGCACCATAGGTCTGGGAAGTCTTTGTGGGTTGACTGATCTCTTTTTACTGTGGGGTGTGTTCAGCCTTGTCTGACATTCTAGGATTTTCTTAGTATATTTTCTGGATTGTCAGAGTTTCTTGTGGGTAGTTTGGGAAATGGGCACGTTTACCTGATCTGCTGTTATAAAGAAAGGCGTTATGGCTAGTCTTATAGGTCGGGTCTGGACTTGTGAGGCAAGTTCAAGCATTTCTGATCTTGGAGGGTGTGTAGGTCTTGTCTACGGACTCATCCTGCAGGAACATGTGCAGGCAGCGCTCGTTCTGGGCTAAAGGATGACCCGCCACTCTAGAAGAGAAGACAAGAACAAGAATTTGGTCATTAAAGGACAATGTTCAGATTGACAATGCACTAAGACAAAATCAATTCAATTTAACTTGGAGCCATTACAGAGCGAAGAGACTGAACTCCAAAGCTAGCACTGAGGCAACAGGGGCAAAAACAATTCCGTTTGGACAGGAATAGAACCTTGAGCAGAACCTTGACTCAACAAAGGAGGTCCATCTACTTAAGCCTTGCTGGGTAGAGAGATAGACAGAGGAAGATGGAGATGAGGGGGGGTGCATTCAATGTATTAACGTGTTTTCCTCTCGATAAGCATCAAAAGTCATTAGATTATATGGGTTTTTACAGAAATCTTCCTTCACACTGCCCTGCTGTGAAACTGCCGCTGATATGAACAGCTATTGTGAATTGAGGGCTGAGCTATTTTATGTCTCTGTGACCAATGTTAAAAAAAATATTAAAATCACCAATCACCTCCAATTCTGTATTTCACCCTGCTTAAACACATATATACACACACACACACACACACACACACACACACACACACACACACACACACACACACACACACACACACACACACACACACACACACACACACACACACACACACACACACACACACACACACACACAGACACACACACACAGACAGACAGACAGAAAGTGAACAGGAAAACTATTACAGTTTATTCATCATTCTTTAGACAATCACTTATGAACCAAACTTCTTTTCACTCATTAACACACAAAATACTCGTACACACACACACACACACACACACCCCAATCCAGAGACCTCAAAGCTATTAACACAGAACAATGAAATTTAATTTAGAATCCTTTTTTCCCTGCTGCCCAAAAATCTTAATTACTAACAAATTCCTTCTTCGCCGCAAACAGCTTGCGCACCCCGACGCCTCCTATTCAGAATTCAAACAGGTAGCCATCGCGCATTTGCACATGAAACGGAGATAATAGCAAAGTCTGCAATCAACGCTAAATAATTACTATCGTACGGTAACTTTTATTGTTCCGCCGATGTGTCGGAACTGCACTCCGGATCAAAAAATAAGCAAGGGGACGCGCCCGGCAGTCGGAACAAGAAGCGACGGAGACAGAGACACTGTGAGAGAATGACAGACACACGCCTGTAATTTTGTCGCAATTATCATAAATTACATGTCGAAAAATAAAACAAACGCCGAAGTGAAGGCAGCTGTCGCTCCAATACTGAGAGAAAGAGAGAGCGAGGTAGAGAGAGAGAGAGAACTTATACAGGTAATTACAGACAGAGGGTTATCAAACACACACACACACACATGACACCACTGTGTTTCTTGTTGACTGGGCACACAGTTCAACCTGAGGAATCACCACTTGTGTTGGAGAGTAATCTACATGTTGATACCTGGCAAGTGTTCAAGGAGAGCGTTCCTGAGCTCAGTGCCACGTCTCCATTTTAGAAAAAGAAAAAGGAAAAAGTTCAAGGGGAAAGAAAGCGAGACATACAGCAAACAGTATGGAGAAGGAGGAGGAAATGAAATAGCTTCATATTCATGAAGTTCTCCACCCTTGTGCAAATCAATTGAAACAAATTGGCAGCCACATGAAGAACTTATCCTTATCCATATCTCTTATCCTTTCTCTTTTAAATCCATGTCAATCACATCTTGTGAGGGTCATTTTTATTCTACCAGAGAAAAAATAAATCATTTCTGGAAGTTGTTTGCCTTTATATAACCACAATGTCCTTTGAGTAATGGAGGAACGGACCTTGCCTCTTTATTCAGATTTTGTTCCAAATAGTTAACACAAGGATGTACTCCACAGCCAATAACTTACAGCAGAGGTGGGGAAACTTTTTGGCTCATGGGCCACAATTGGATTTTGAAAATTGGCTGGCTGGCTGACTATTTTGAATTTGATACCAGCAACACGTTTCAAAAAAAGTTGGTACGGGGGTAACAAAATGCTGGAAAAGTTTCACAACTAATTAGGGTAACTGGCAACATGATTGGGTATGAAAAGGAGCATCCCAGAGAGTCTTTTAGAAGTAAAGATGTAAGGGTATTCATCACTCTGTGTAAACCTGTGTGGACAAATGATGAGACAATGCTATTGTAATGCTTCTTAACATGTGTGAAGTATTTGGAGAGTTCATCATCTACAGCACATAATATCATTAAAATATTCAGAGACTCCAGAGAAATCTTTACGAACTAGAGATATCAACTAGAGAAACAATATTGGATGGCCATTGCCTTTTGGACCTCAGATGGCACTGCATTAAAACCAGACCTGTTTCTGTAAAAAAATCATTGTATGGGCTCAAGAAAACCTCTGATAACCATTGTCTATGAGCACAGTACGATACTAAATTCAGAAATGCTAGAGTAAACTTCACCATGCAACAGTTAAAATTGCATTTAGACATGATACAGAAATACCACCATCTTATCTGGGCCTGCACTTGTTTAAAATGGACTGAGGTAATGTGGAAAGAGGTCCTGTGGTTAGATCAATCAAAATTTGCAGTTCTTTTTGGAAATCATGGACTTGTCTGGGCTAAAGAGATGGGGGCCTATCCAAGCATCCAACCTTTCCAACTTGTTTTGGTCCTCAATTTGAAACCCAACATCTATGACGGTGTGGAAGTGCATTAGTGCCTACAGCAGCGTTTCTCAAACTGTGGGTCGCGGAGACATGGCAGGCGGGGCGCGAACTGACGTGAAAAACAGGAGTTTTTTAATTTATTTTTTTATCTGTAGCCTGGGCCCAGGTAGCACTCGATGCGCAATGGACGCACTGTGTTATTCACAGGGAAGCGCTCTACCTACATGAGATTTTGAACGTTGTTGTGAGAGTGGTGAATTTCATCAAAAGCGCGTCTATTCTCCGCACTTTGCGAAGAGATGGTAGCTGACCAGGCAAGGTGGCTTTCCCGAGGTAAAGTGCCGTCGCGCGTGTTTGAGCTCCGAGTTGCCTCTTCTTGGAGGAAGAGCGCATGTTTGAATCTGCAAGCACGTTCACTAATGAACATTTCTTGACGCTGGCCTATCTTAGCGATATATTTGATATATCTTAGCGATACATTTGAGTTAAATGTCCAGTTACAAGGCAAAGACAAGCACCTACCTCACCAGCAAATAAGATTACTGCATTCACCAAAAAAACTTGAGTATGGGACAGGCGCCTCGATCGCGACAGTATTATGCCTTTGAGATTTCTGAGCGAAATCGCTGAAACGTCTGATTGGGAGGCACTCTTGTTATCCCATGTATTAAACAGTAGGCCTATATCCATCCCTGCAAAGTTTATTTAAAAAATATTTCCCAACCAGCAGTGCTCAGTATGACTGGATTATATGGATCCATTTAATGCAGCATGTTGGTATTTCATTGAATATATTGTACAATGCTGTAAAATGGCCTATGCTTCCTAATATGTTGCTGGAAAACAGAATTATGTGTGTTATGTATTTATTTATTATTATATTTGCAGCACCAGCTGATTTTAACTCTGTTGAAGAGGATATATTTAGAACTTGTCATTATTTCAATAAATTTGACAATTTTAAGCTTGACCCTCCACTTTCTTAGAGCGATGCGGGACAGGTGGGGCTCGAGAATGCCCTTGATCAAAGTGGGGAATGAAAGAAAAAGTTTGAGAACCACTGATCTAGTTTGTTAACTACCACAAAGGGTCGCATTGGGTCGCGATAGTCTGTCATTTTTAAAAAGTGGGTCCCCAGAAAAAAAGTTTGAGAAACACTGGCCTACAGCATGGGCATCTTGCACATCTGGCAAGGCACAATCAATTTGGAATGATGTATACAGGTTTTGAGCATATACTGTCATCAAGCCAATGCTTTTTTCCAGGAAAGACCTTGAATATTTCTAGCCTGGTGTTACCATCCTACGTACTTCCGGCCAAAATTTGATTTCAGCCTCGCACGTAGTCTGGCCCAACCCACAATATGCGGTTCGCGTACGACCGCGCCAATCAGCGAACAGTTGAGTGATGACGCGGAACTTGCCTGCCGAGTTGCTTGTAGTCCAGCGAAGCTTGTAGTTCAACAGCATAGCAACAATGGCGACGGAGGAAGAGACGCTAGAAGCTATCCGAGAAGTTGTCTTCACGCAATTAAAGCAGAAACAAGAGGCTTGTCTTGTCAATTTTATAAATGGCAAGGACGTCTTATAACTCTCCTTCCAACTGGCTTTGGGAAAAGTTTGATTTATCAGATGGTGATAGCTAAACCTAAACGCATAAGTGTGTGCTACTACATGAATCACTACTTATCATGTTTTCAAATAAACGTTTGCTGCTCGTTATTCTCCCCCCTACTCTCAAATTACCTTAACAAAATCAATGCGGCATAGGCCTACTTAAGGAATGGAATGTTAGCTACTAGCTACCCTACCGAGCGGGGCTCAAGGCGAGGCGGTGTGTCTTGACGTGAGCTAGCCGGTTACCGAGCGGAGCTCAAGGCAAGGCTGCTGTGATTGTGCTTGACTGGGACTAGCGGTTACAGAACTGGGCTCAAGGTAAACCGCTCCGTGTTTGTGTTTGACAGAGGCTAGCCTGTGGCCGAGCTGGGCTCCAGGCGAGGCTACCGTGCTTGTGGACAGTAATGTTAGCCAGTCACTGAGCGTGGCTCAAGGTAGGCTGCGTTGTTTTATGCCGAACAACTGTTAGTTTAACAGAGCAAGCTCCAGGTTAAAGAACACGTAGGTCGTCAGTAGGGGTGAACGATTTTGGAAAAAATCTAATTGCGATTTTTCTCACCAATATTGCGATTGCGATGCGATATGCGATTATTTTTAAGCTCTTTATCTTCTGTCTTATTCAACAAAGACAAGCAATATATTATTCTATAGTTCGACCAACACAAAATTAGATAAGTTAAACATAAACTGTTCTTTCCTGGAGCCCAGGCCTATGTTATGATGGCATTAGGTCATTGAATAAGATTGATGAATAAAATATTTTTTATTAAACTATTTTAATCACATTAGTAGACCTATATTTGTTGAACTTCCAGCCTTGTAAACATTTAATGATTCTGATTTGTTTCTATTTCATGTAGATATGACCTTCTTTCGTTAGTTAACAAATACATGTAGTGGCACTGACACGGCTTCTCATTGTCCTGTGCTCTCCATACACGCCCACACCCACACATACACACACACACACACACACACAGACCCGCTCCTCTCCTCTGTAGGCTACTTGCACGTGAATCGGAACAAACTACTGTAGATTGTTGTAGCGCAAATAAATGCGGCCGAATGACCGTTCGGCTCGGTGTTAACTAAAGGTTAGCATCATCAACACCGCAGCGCAATACGCATGCATGCAAATTAACTAGTTTGTTCATATCACAACAAAGCCAATCGCGGAGACAAAACTCTTTAAACAGGCAAAGTTATCAGCAGTTAGCAGCATGTATGTAGCCTAGAGCCTTAGCTGGTAATCTAATGTTAGAACAGCTGGGTTTTTGGTGGTTAGCCGTGTCAACTACTTGCGGATAACATTATGCATCAATTCATTACCTGTGACCGCCAACCCCCTTGGATATCGCAAATGCCCCCACTGTCACTGTACTCCAGTAAACAAAGTCCCCAGTGCACAGGTGAATGGCTGCTGTGCAGCCTAAACAGTCGTGGAGTTTTAATCGTCAGCTGGACAAGTGAACGAAGTTACCAGCCAGAGTAGCAGCACAGGGGAATTATGAACTAGAACCAGGGACATGGCAGGTTCGGGCAAAAGGTAATGAAGAGGTTTATTTTTAACCAAAGTAGCTCTACTGATCAGACCTTTCTTGACACTGTTGGCTGGTCCTCTTGTTTACGTTTTTTGCTTTTTCAATGGTCGGTGAGAAGAGTCGGTGGCGCGTCGGCAAGCGCAAGTAATGCGTTTTGGTGACGTCACATATTACAAATCGCAGCCTTTGCGGTTTGAAAATCGTGTTTCATCATATCGCGATATTATCGCAAATGCAATAAATCGTTCAGCCCTAGTCGTCAGTACAATCCAACTTATCCGAGACTGTAGTCTGAACAGCCCGTGGAGAACGAAGTAAGCTCCTACGAAGTCACCGGGCTGCGTAGAACAACAATCGTCTGATAAGCGGCGAGAAGAGATAAGAGGGAAAACTGGCGTGTGACAAGAGCTGATATAATCTCGGCGACGTGACGCTTTTGGTATACAACTCTCGGTCTGTGGCTGGCGCAAGTTAGATATCCACTACGAAGAGACTGCCCTGGCGGTCAGGTAGCCTGCATACTAGCCAGCGGTCTGTTTACTACTGAGAGCAGAAGTGGGAAGCGTAAGAGCCTGAAGCGGAAGTGGTAAGCGTAAAAGCCTGAACTCCGGCGCACAGCATACGTCATTACCAAACGTTGCTGATTGGTTAAGGGAACTCCAAAATAAGCACTGCCCATTACGGAGACAGATTATTATTACTTTGTTCCAGACTGTATGACGAAGAGAAACGTAGTCACAGTCGGTAAGGACCAGGCTAGAATATTTCAGGAAAACAATACCAAAATGATTTCTGCACATATTTAACTCATTGAGTGCCAAAAACGTAATATTACGTTTTTCCTTCCCATGCGCTGAGTGCCAAAAACGTAACATTACGTTTTTAGCTTTTTTTTTAAATTACGAAACTAGACACTCTAACACACCGTATATGTGATTTTAGGAACTCTGTGATGAATGGAAATGAAATATATGACTATCGAAAACTCATGAAAACGTACAATCTGGACATTTTATCTGGACATTTTATCATAACTCGGTTGCCGCTTTGGGTCGAATCAGTGACGCATGCACGTCATCTCAAAACCAGGCCATTTTCGTGGGTCTATCACTAGGTGGCAGTCTCGCCAGGTCTCGCTGATCACTTCCAGGAAAGTTTACAGGCAACACATATTTCATGAAAGACGTTATATCTCCATATCTCTTCTAGAAAAAAACAGCGATTTTGATGAAAACTAGCCACTGTTTAGCTTGGGATTTCTCGGGAACAGAGGCGTGTAGAAATACACGGTTTGCACCCACTGAGAGCTTAAAGTCTCACCTTTTAAACGAGCCATTGTATGTGTTCATAGCTATAACACAGAATATGCTGTGGCTGTACAAAAAGCATCAACATTGGTCTAGATTGCTGGCACTCTAGGACAAAGCTTCCGAAAACAGCTTGGCATTCAATGAGTTAAACAGTATTTCTCCATAGAGGAAGAGTCCAGGTGCTAAAATGGCCTGTCTGCAGTCCAGACCTGTCGAATTAGTTGCATCATGGAATGAAAAACATGATTAAGGGCCCTATCATGACATTCTAAAGTGCTCGTCACTCGTCAAAAGTCTATTCAAATTTAGTAGGATGTCCAGTTCACATTGGGAGGGGTTTCGTTATCAAAAGTGGAGCGCATGGCGCAACAAGGTGTTCCTAGGTTTTTTAATCAGTCATATCGGGTGTGTTTGGGCCGTAACATCATTTTAAACCAATGAGAATGACATCTGTCATTCCCTTTAACGGCGCAAAGTGCGATATGTCAAATAAATGCGGTATTTTGGCATTCAACGGCGCATTTGAAGGAGGCTGCTTGCGAGACCGTATGGAATAGTCATTCTTAAACCATGCTTTACTAAAACCTAGCATAGCCTTCATGCATTTGCACTCGTCTATTATTTGAACTCATTGGCAAAGTGAAACTAACTTCACCAAGGAGTCAGTCAACGACAAGACAGTTATATGCAGTTGCTTTCACTATTGACTGACAATGGGTTACCACTGAAAACATAGGCTGGAAAAAGCAACACTTACCCTAATGTTGCTCAAATGACTGAATAAAACAACATTTATCCTGCAGAGGAGTTATATCTCGTGACAGTGCGTCTTCAGCTGTGCTCCATACATGTCTCTCGCCTCTCCCCTAATCACTTTTAACAGTCATTACCAATTTGCAAATGATGGTGAATAACTACTCATCATGAGATGTACAGTATTTCGTAATTTCTTTATTCTAATTATGTTTCCCATTGTAATCGTGCAATTTGTAATGCTTTGCATGGACGTGCGCTGGTGTGTGTTCATGAATGATAGAAGGATGGTGCGTGCACCTGCCAATATGACTGTTGACATGCGCTCTTAAAATAGCATATGAACAACTCGCCAGTGACTTCTGACCAGGTTTAGGTGGTGTACGATAGCGATTTTTAGAAAACGCGCCAGGCCCCTCCCTAGGTTGTTAATTGCCACACCCCTGGGCGCAATGTTTAAAAAATAAACGTGCAAAATACCAAATTAAACTTTCCGCGGGTGAAAAACGAGCTTTACGCCATGCGCTGGTGCCCAAAATACAGCCCTAAGAATACTTCATACTGTTGAGCAACTGAAATCCTATATCGGGCAGGAATAGGACAACATTTAATTGGTCTTGTCAGTTACCTAAACATTTACATAATTGTGTTAAATGAAGAGGTAAAGCAGCACAGTGGTAAACAGGGATCAAAACGGTTCAAAGAACGAAAACGAAAACCGGTAAAGAACGAAATTTTGTGATTAACGTAATCGAAAACGGGAACAAAAACAATTTCAGCTGTTCCGGAGTGAAAACAATATTTTCAATTTTAAATAACCGGTTAATAACGTTATTTTTCGTTCCAAATAACCTCTTGAAATATTGTGGAAATAAAAAATAAATCTTGAAATAAAGTTTTATTCCGGAAGTGATAGGCTTGGCTACCTGCCCGCTCAATGTTCCCCAGACCGCCTGGCTGAAGTGAAACTACTGTTGACACTAGCGAGTACCCTATAGATCCATATCTTCCTGGTCCTATGCAACTTCACAGTGGTAAGATGCTACATCCAATGTTACATGCCCTTACAAGTTCCTCACGCCACTTGCCATAAATAGTCTAAATGAACAGTAGACAAGGGGTTTGCGATGTGCTGGTTAGCAATCTGACATTGAAAAAACAGTGGTGTAATTAGCTTGCGGATTTGGGGCTAACGGGTCACTTTCTTTCGACCTAACAGATGGGACGTCACCAGGAAAATCCAGCCCGAAAGTTTTACATCTACAATCCTGTAGATAATACATCGCACTGCAAAGTAGATGGATGCTCCGACTCCATTAAGGGCAACCATGGAGGAAATCTTTTGCGGCACATCCAGAGGAGGCATCCCACAGTGTATGCAGAAATAGAGAGCGCGTCAACTGATACACGATCGACTGGATCAAAGAGGACAGCTGATAGCCAAACAACACTAGACTCTTTAGTGATTAAAAAACCTCGCAGTATATCTGTTCAGTTAGCACCGGACACTTTGAAGAGAGCTCGTTACTGCAAATGGTTGACCTTTTTCTCTTATGGAAGATTCTGGTTTCCAGAAAATAATCTCTCCAATTGTAGAGGCGATGGGGAATTCTGTTGCAATCAACCAGTCAAATATCAGGGAGATGGTTATAGATACCGCCAGAATTGAACGTGAAAAACTCTCAGAACAGCTCATTGACAAGCTGCTGATGTTAAAAATAGATGCAGCAACATGCAGGGAACGCTCTGTTCTTGGAATTAATGTACAGTTTACAGATGGTCAGCAAATAGTGCTGAGAACTTTAGCAGTAAGAGAACTTACAGAGAAGCACACTGGAAGCTACATCTCATCGATCGTTCGCGGAGTTCTTGGGGAATATAATTTAACACTTAATCAGATCTATTCAGTCACAACTGATAATGGGGCTATGATCAAAGCTGTGTCATTGATGACTGAGATGCAGGGAGAGGAGATCCAGGGGATGGATGACGAAGATAGTGAGGAGGGGGAGAGTGACTTGGATGATGGGTTTGAGGTAGAGTTTGACACTAGTGAGCTGCATGGGCGTCCAATGCTTCGAAGTGTAAGATGCGCTGCCCACACCTTACAGTTAGCAGTACTGGATGCCTTAAAAAGATAGACAAGTGTCTAACCTCATAGCAAAAGCCAGGCACGTCACTAAAAAACTTAGAACGCAAACTGTAGGTGCCGTGCTAAAGAGAATGGGTCACAAAAGAGCCATCATCGATTGCATAACACGATGGCATTCAACCCACGATATGCTAGAGCGAACTTTGTGAACTCCAAGCTTTCTGTGAGAATATGGCCCCTAGCATCCCAGAGCTGCATCTTAGCGTAGCGGAATGGCAGGAGATCTCTGTTTTAGTAGATGCATTGAAACCTGCCAAAATAGCAACAAAATGTCTACAGTGCGACCAGTTAACAGCAGGAGATTTCTGTGGTGTGTGGCTAAAATGCCAACTCGAAACAGATAAGGTGGAGTCCAGATTCGCTAAAACCTTGTCAATCTGTCTCCAGCGCCGCAAAACGATGCTGTTCGACAATGTAGCTTTTATCTCTGCTGTTTTTCTCGAACCGCGTTACAAAGTCCTCCTAAGTGACCACCAGACTGACGTGGCTAAAGTCCACCTCACTAGAACGTGGGAAATAATGCAGGCCCTGGCATCCACCAAACCTTCTCCTCAAACCCCGTCATCCTCATCTGAGGAAGAAGTAGTAGATCGTTTACTTCAACAAAGGGAGACAGGTCGCAGGACAGTCCCAAGCGTTTCACTGTCCAATTTCTTAGACGTCTATGCTAGAGAGGCTAGACATAAAAGAAGCGAAAGCATCTTTTCTTATTGGGCTGGCATGTCTAGCGCAAACCCTGAGCTATACAAGCTTGCAATGAGTGTGCTGCCTGTGCCCGTTACCAAAGTCAGTGTAGAGCGTGCCTTTTCATCTCTCAAATATATCCTGTCTCCTTTGCGCAGCAATCTGAAGGAGAATGTTTTGGAGGACATAGTTTTCCTTAAACTAAATAAGCAATTTGGTATGTAAGCTATCTGTTGTCCATTCAGCTCTCGAGTTATAGAAGAGAGTAGGCCTAGGCCTCTGGACACGAGTTGTATTTATTTTGCGCTTAATGGAGAACGTTTTGTTGGAGATGCTTTCCGAATTAGTTTGAATGTGACCGGCTGAGTTTGTTGTCATTTTGTTTTGAATAGCCATGGGTCTAGGCTGCTGCATTTTCTTGCTTTCCTTTTTTTGAACGGACTTCAGTTCGAAATACATGGCCATGTTTGTGTTTAAATGGTAGCCTGCAGCCTAATTTCATGTTGCCGACTGTCGGAAAGAAGGAACCTTTTGTACGGAATTTTTTTTAATTTAACTGCAAGGTGATATAATGTTGTTTCATTATTTATTATTCTTATTATAAGTTGTAGGCAAACTTTTTGAAAATAACATTATTAACCGTTCTTTTATAAGGTTCTAACCGGTTAATAATTAGAAGAGAAGCCTAGGAACACTGGAACGGAACAGAAAAATAACGTTTCTGGTCAGAACGAAATGAAATTAAAAATATTTCGTTTTTAATCCCTGGTGGTAAACATTCTCTGTCACAACTTTTTTTGAAACATGTTGCTGACATGACATTTAAAATGATCATTTATTTTAAATTTTGATGTTTTCAATGTCCTTTTTGCTGCTAAATATGGGTTTACAAAACTTGTATATATCATATTCTGTTTTTATTTGCATTTTACACAACGTCCCAACTTTTTCTGATTTGGGGTCTTCCTGTTACGTCCTGTAATCACGGAGTTACAGGCGATAAACTATTTTTGATGTTCACAAGTTTACTTCATTAGCGTTTATTTCTTTGATTATTAAAGAGTGTTTTTCATTTAAAGGCTTGACTTCGTTCTTATTCAGAAGAGCATTTAGTGCTCTCCCCAATCCCAGACGTTCACATTGCATGTTTGTTTGTAATGGATGCAACCGCGAGATACGCTTGTCATAGGCGCCGATACCGTGGGTGCTGCGTCTCTCGGGCACCCACTGAAAACATCGAGCACCCACGTGTGCCAGCTTACAGTCCCGGCCTATTTCACACGACACTGATATTCAAAATGTTGAAACTATTTCGGCATAGCCTATAAGCAGTTTAATTAAATGTAATGTTAGTTGTAAACAAACGGGCTACTTGGTGAGGCTTGGCCTCACAGATGCGCTCGTGCCTTAAATGGCAATACAAATCTTCACGATAGGCCTATTAACTGACCGCCCGATTCACGTTGGCTGGGGGGCAGGGGCATCAGACATTTGTTCCCAAGGGTCTATGAATTGTTAATCCGGCCCTGCCCCCAACGAACGTCTTCAAAAAATAACAACTTGCCAGATATTCCTTCATATCTTTGGGCTTCATTCAGCATTTTGTTCTTCCACTGGAAATGACTCTTCTACATTTGCTGCTTGCTGCATCCTTTCTGTTTGTATTGTTTAGAAAATGTTTGACGTCTTGAGTTAATGCATTAAACATTGTTTGCTGGTAACCAGCCACAAATAGCCTACAGATTCTTGCGTGTGTACATTCTCTATTCTCTCCAAAATGTGCCCGTTCTATAGGCTGGCCAAGTGCGTAGTTCTGCGGCATAAAGCAGATGTATTTGTTTATTGTACAGAAAAATAAAAATAACCTGTCAAGCAGTCAATTGACTACATTGCAGTCAATAAGTAGGGCAAATTCCGAAACCAAAACGTGGGTCATAGTTGTCTAAGCCTCTGCTGTGAGTCATAGCACTGAAGGGAGAGGCAACTGGCATGTGATCTCCCCACGGGCCAATGGATGTACAAGTTTTCTCCTGTGCCTACGATATTTAATCCAGTGTTTTGTCAAGTTGCAAAATGCTATTCGTTTTAATGAATTTTTATGAAGTACTTTTTGTATAGGGTACTATCTTAATTGCTTTATACTCAATACTTGACCAATGGCTATTGCATCTGTCTATTGAAAGTGAGAATGTGGCATGCGATCTACTGTGTAGGCTTCATAAAATAAAATAAACAGATTGCTAATGGCCTACAAGCTGATCTGGGGTGCGTTTCCCGTACAACTACGGAGGTTAGCTTTTTACTAACAGGATGCATCGTTCAACTAACCAAGTATGTTGTAAGTTACGACTGTTTCCCAAAACTGTCGTACTTACATAGTACTGTAAGTTTGGACCATGTCAAACTAACAAGGACCCCCCCCCCCCTCCATGAAAATCAAAGGCTACATATTCTCAGCTGACTCGTCAAAAAGTGCGCACCACCTTATTATTATCTGCAGGTGTGTGACTTTTACTTACGTGCACATGGCTGCAAATTGACTTTTAATTTATGTATTTTCTGCATTTTAAAATATGGATGTATGGTGGTTAGAAGTGTAAATATCAATTAGAAACCTAAATATATTTATAATTATTAATTTGCAAACAAATAACTGGCGTCAGTGACGTCTTTGACATGAAGATCCCTGGAACTATGCTTCTACTAGCATTCTACCACAGGTCGAGAGGTGTAGTTGTAACTACACAACTTTACGATAGTGGTTGCGAACGTTCGTTGCTACTATGGTTTTGGGAAACACTAACGTAGTGTAACGATGCATTGGACTATGTAAGTTCCAAATATGAATGTAATTCTGCGGCATAAAGCAGATGTATTTGTTTATTGTACAGAAAAATAAAAATGACATGTCAAGCAGTCAATTCACTACATTGCAGTCAAGAAGTAGGGCAAATGAATTTACGAAACCAAAACGTGGGTCATAGTTGTCTAAGCCTATATAGCGTAGCCTGTTAAAAACGTCGCAGAAGCCTACCCAAGGCTACAGATTAATTCAGAACAGTTATTTCTCTACTGGCTCAATTATCACACCACTGTTTTGATTTGCGTAGTTGCGTTAACCCAACACTGACAATAATGTAGACAGCAAATTTCGATTTCCGTTACCACCGTGTAGTCAAGCCTTAAGCCATACCCAAGTAGCCTAAATCGAGGTAAATCGAGCTTTTTCAGAAGGGGTGGCAGGCAGAGCGATGTACAGTGGCAGAGTGGTACTAAAGTGGTACTAAAGCTTCACGCAGCTTCACCCCTCGTAATGCGCGACTGAAGTGGCCATTTGAAAGCGATGCCCACTGTAACATGCTGTTTTCACTAGTGCTGTTAAACGATTAAAAATGTTAATCACGATTAATCGCTTAATTCCTATAGTTAATCACGATTAATCACATATTTTATCGCATTATTAAAATTCTATTATTTTGCATTGCTGAACTTTCCAGGAGTCCATATTAACAATATAAAGCAATTATTGTGTGTCTTGATTAGGATTCAAATGAAAGCAAAGCAAGTTACTTCATTAAGACGTAGGTCTATTTATTTCAAATCAAATTTCAAAAGATGTGCAGCAAACCTGAGGCAAAACAATATATTCTTCAGAAATATAGCTAATAAAGGGCATAACAAACATAAAATACTATATTCATTATCTATGAGTTCAGTTGAAAATAAGGAACTTTTCGACATGAGTGCACTGCCATTTTATAGGCTTACAGTCTATGGTGCACTGTCACTTGCCACACACATTAGCGTCGAAGTTTTTAACACACAAACACTAGATGAACAATGGATTTTATGGAGCGGCGTCGACCAAATATAACTGAATCGTGATTTACACAGCGGCAAAGTGCTATGCTGGTGTGCAGAGTTGTATTGAAAAGAATGGAATCTACAGTAAATGAATGTCGAAAGCAGAGTACATCGCACTGGTGCATCGGTGTCCACAGCAATTTAAAACACCATTCAGCTGACCGGGAGCTAAGAACTGCGTTGGTGTTTATTATACGAATCTACTATTTGGCCGGCTCGTAAGCCCAAACAAGTGTGTGCAGCATGCCTTTACGTAGCCTACTAAAGGCGCATCATACTTGTTTTCCGCTAAAATGGGGCGTGATAAAGATAGGCTACATTTAATCTGCATCACGCCCCAAGTTAACATTATATCAGAGGCCGTCCTTATTAGACATTCTCTGATTATATCATTGATTCCAATGACAGCTAGCCTAATCACACCTTGATGTTACATCTAGTTATTAATTTACAGGCCATTCAATCATTTTACTAACAGTGCAGTTATGAAGAATTATGTGTATATTTACTCATGTCGAAACTATGTAATTACAACCCATTCAGCACGTAGCCATATCCCATGTAAAACGGTTAGCTTGCTAGCTAGCTAACTGTGGAACTTCAGTATAACAGGCATAGCCAATTATCTCACCTAGTTGTAGGAAAAAGGCTACGTTCATATTACAAGTGATAGCCTAGAATGTGTGATGTTTAGTTGATGTTATGACATGTAAAGTTAAGCTTGCCGAACTTATACTGCCCTACTAAGGCAAAAGACCTTAACTCACCAGAGTGTGAAACTGAGAAAAATGCCTTTAAAGTTATCTTAATGTCCTGACAATTGAGTAAAAGGTATAATATTGTCATTTTCACATTTTGTAGTGTATACCTGTATTAATCTATCTACAAAAAAAAATGAACTCAAATTTGACCTTTGACCCTTTTTTGGAAGTTACTGTATTCTGCCTTAGTATTGCCCACTAAATGACAATCGGTCATACTAAGGCAAAATACCTTAACTTCTATTTTATAGCACAATGTTATGATAACAATGATAACTTTCACTTAAAATGTAAGCAATATTAACCCTATTGGACTCACTATGATAAAATGATAAAATGTGGCTTCACATTTATCAACATCATATGAAAATGATAGTTTTTTTCTGTATTTCATACTCATACTAGTACCACACAGACAGTCACTTCTCACCGATGTCAGAATTAAGAATGAGAGTGTTTTGATGTTTTAATATATATAAAGCATATTTCTGTTTGGATATGAGGCACTCATTTCTAGACTAATTGGCTTGTTTATTTCTATAACCAGCCTAGAACAGCATACATATTTCAGAATCATCCCATTGTAGCATCTTAATGTCTGCTGAAAAGTTTCAGTGAAAACATAGGAATTAATATTTCTTGGGATTTTACTTGCAGTCGGCTATTTGCATTATTATCATGAAATCAGGAATACATTTTGATGATGTGTGTAGGTCTTTGATTAAGTTATGATTGTAGGCCTATACATTTTCCTGGATAGAATGGAAACTTAACCAAATGCAGATGATAAAACAAAGTTCTCCCACACAAATTAGGTAGATTAGGATGAGATTGGTTGCCTTTATTTGGTCATTTTATATTACTGCAATTTAAAGCTGCCTGCTTTGCGACTAGCTTTAATTTCCCCACCAACCCGCAGCTACACTAAACATTAGGATGCGTTGATAGAATTGACAGCCTGTAAAAACTTGGGAGTTTTGACTAGCCGGCAGCAAGTTTTAAACACTCGTGGCAGATTTAATGGATTCGCTTTCTCGTCGGTTGTTTGGTATGGATTTTAACCAGGTTTCAACAAAAGGTAGGCTCTAAATTACTACATTTCTGCTGCTGGTGTGTGTGTGTGGAAGGTGTGTCGTTGCGGCTCCAACAAACTCGCGTCGTTTTCAGTCAATCACTTATCATTTGCAGGCGAGAGCTAGCATACAGTATGAGAAACATTTTCCAGTTGACATGTAGCCTTGTATTACGGGCTGTGGTGTGAATTAAGATATCCTAGGCTACAAGCCATGCTCTAATGCGATTGTTACTGAATATATTGTTGAGTTTAGGCTTTTAAGTTAGGCTAATCTTGATAGCCTAGCTAGCCTATCTTTAACGCAGCAGCATATCCTTGATCGTGGCATTTAGGCTAGGTAACGTTTCAAAGCCATCAATCTAACAAAAATCAAGCACTGCAAAACATGTAGGCTACTGTAGCCTATACACTTTATTGAAGTTAGTGTGTGTCTGAGGTGATTTAATTGAATAATGCATAGCCTAGACATAACTCCAGCCGGCAATACAACTTCACGTTGATGGTCGGTCAGAAGGCAGCTTGCCATAACTTCGCATCGTAACTTCAATCGAGTGTTCAGTAGCAGCATGAAAGGAAGGCATAAAGCCGTATCTGATGTTATGGGCTTCTGCCACAGTTTCCCCTCGGCTTTTTAAAGTTACGGCAAAAACATCATCTTATTTCTCCCAAAAAACAACCGAATTGAAACTTGATGTTTGTCTACATGATAAAACGTATGTTTATTGTCCTAATAATGACAAAAACTCATTTTCGCCAAAATCGAAGTTACGACCTTCTGCCTTAGTGCGGCAGTATAGTCAGCCACGGGCAGTTTGACTGTGCCTACATTCGTGACACTCCTGTTAGTAAGCTATAAACTGGAAAGAGCAAAAAATAGGAACATAATGGTCACATTAATCCCATAAACACACAGATAACTCTCACACCAACCTTATTTTGTGCCTTTTATTCACGTTTGTTTCAAGATTTAGTAAGTATAAGCCATTTTCGCTCCCCACTTTGATGCATAGGTTTCCATTATCCAAACAGCTCCCTTTTCCCTAAAAGGGGGCGTGTACATGCAGCATGGTCTAGCTAGATCCAGTGTGGTGTTGTAGTTGTTCTAACGTTACTAGTTGTTGCAACAGCATGTGAAAAAACAACAAAGTTTGTTACACCGAAAAGAACGTTAATCTTGCGTTAAAAAAATTGACGCCGTTAAAATAGGTTTACGTTAACGCCGTTAATAACGCGTTTAACTGACAGCACTAGTTTTCACACTTACATTGTAAAGGTTTTCTAAGAAGAGTGAAGAGCAGTTTGCATTAAAGTTAGCCACAATGTCGTTTATTGCAGGGGGGAAAAATAGCAAGCAGCCTATTGATAAGCTAATTAAATGCTCTGCCGGCCGGATGAAAGTGTGAGGTGGGCCGTAGTTTGCCCACCTCTGACATAGAGGACTGTGGGACATGGCGGGACTCACTTGTTGAGAAACTGCTCCAGGCCATGTCTCCGCTCCTCGATAAAGGAGTCGTCAAAAATCCCGTCATCTCCACGGAACGGCAGCTGGCGAAACAAGGCTTTTCCAGGCAGGGGTGGAACCACCACCTGAGAAAGAAAAAATATATGATGAAGATGTCAAGATAATCATGACAGGATAGGTGCGGAAGTTTTTAGTGCAAATAATTCCACATTTACATATTTATCAACTCTTACTTTTCACACTTTCCCCCAGTGTCTATAACCGACCCTCAGAGCGCCTCGATCAGAACGGATGGAACGCTTCCTGTCCCTCTCCAGAGGTTCCGTCAACTCACTTTGCTCTCTTGTCACTCTCCAGAGGTTCCGTCCACTCACCTTGAGGTTCCGTCCACCCACCTTGTTCTCCTGTCCCTTTCCAGAGGTTCTGTCCACCCACCTTGCTCTCGCGTTCCAGTTCTCCTCTCAGCCACTCAAAGTCGCTGTATCTCCTCCGCACCCTCGACTCCTTCAGCCGGAAAATGGGCAGATTGGTCTGCAGGGACCGAGAGAGAGAGAGAGAGAGCGAGAGACAGAGAGAGCGAAAGAGGGAGATGACAGAGAGAGAGAGTGAGACAGAGAGAGAGAGAGGGACAGAGAGAGAGAGACAGACAGAGAGAGAGAGAGACAGGGAGAGAGACAGAGAGAGCGGAAGAGGTAGATGACAGAGAGAGGGAGAGAGGGACAGAGAGAGACAGAGAAAGGGACAGATAGAGAAGACAGAGAGAGAGACAGAGAGAGAGAGATGGAGAGAGAGACAGGGAGAGAGAGAGGGATGGAAAGAGAGCAGAAGAGAGAAAATGAGGGGGAAATGACAGAGTGACAGAAAGAGCACAGAAAAGAGGTGGATGAGAAGAGGAGAAAAGAGAGGAGTAGAGATGTTGTTATAACAATCTAGAACAGTCTCATAACTCATGTGACAAAAAGAGCAGGGCTGCTGATGTGCGCTTTGGGGATGTTTATTTGCAGACAGAGAAGATAACGGCCCAAGTGTCCCTCACTGCCAGACCTGGAGTCTTGAAAACATGTCATTGATTTAGCAATACATCCTTTGAGAATCCTGGAATCAGTCAATAGGGCTAAAACACAAATACAAAAGTGTGTGTGTGTGTGTGTGTGTGTGTGTGTGTGTGGTGAAGATGACAACATGCCATACACACGGCTGCCACACATGCACATGCATACGCACACACACAGAAAACACACACAAGCATTCATACACACCAATACGCGCATACACAAAAATCCAATCTTAACAGAATATACACACACACACACACACGCAAATGAACAAAAAGCGGGAGATGGGACAGCATTGAGGAGCCTGACATTCAAGGTAAACATGAAGAGGCAGAAGCTAAAGAGGCAGAGAGTGAAGGGCCCGAGAGAGAGAGAGAGAGAGAGAGAGAGAGAGAGAGAGAGAGAGAGAGAGAGAGAGAGAGAGAGAGAGAGAGAGAGAGGGACTGAGAGAGAGAGAGAGAGAGAGAGAGAATGGAAGGCGGGAGGGAGGTGGATGCGGGCAGATGTCTGGAGAGTGCATGATCAATACGCTGGCATGTATGACAGACAGAAGAGTGGAGACGAAGGCCTGAGTAAATGGACTGGAGGAATAAAGGCAGGAAGTTAAATAAATGTGCAATATGTGCCTCTGTGTGTGTGCCTGTGTGTGTGTGTGTGTGTGTGTGTGTGTGTGTGTGTGTGTGTGTTTTTTTTAATTAATTGGAGTAAAGCAAAAAGGCATTCCTCTTCATTTCTCGTTATTCCATTTGCCAATTTCTTTCTGTCCTGTCTCATGATGAGTGGGTGCAGCGGTCTTGAGCGACCTCCAGCTGCATTTAACAGGGCTATGATGGAGGTCTAGGTACACCATCACCTCCAGCAGCTTTTAAAAGGGCTATTATGGAGTTCTAGGAACACTTTCACCTCCAAGGGCTACAATGGGGGTCTAGTAACACCATCACCTCAGCAGCATTTGAAGGGCTATGATGGAGACATTACCAGGTCAGCAGACAGGCTACATGATTTTGTGGATATGTTTTAAAGAAAATTTGAAGCACTCAGTTATGTTTTAAAAGCCTTAAATCTCACATGGCTATTCAGTTTCACTATTTTCACTGGGAGTCTTAAATGAAGCACAGACCTATGCAGTGAAGTCGGGAACATCAACCAGCGGGAACATCAGGCGTGCTTCCATTTCCGTCACAAACATGCATCACCAAATAGACTTATGAACTAATGGATGTTACACCAGATGCCTTGCAAATGATGCCTGCTTTACCTTACCTTAAAGGTGTGGGTTTTTTGAACATTCTAACATAAGATTCCGTTCCGCAACAATTGAAGGTTCTAAAATTCTATGTTGAATTCAATGAAACCAGATATTCTTTAGAACGTTCATTTTCCAACATTCCCATCCAGTGTTGGGCAAGTTACTGAAAATTAGTAATTAGTTACAGTTACTAGTTACTTCTTTCAAAAGTAATTCAATTACGTTACCAATTACTGTATATCAAAAGTAATTAGTTACAAGAGAAAGTAACTTTTGAGTTACTTTTAAGTCTGCTTTTAAAATGTCAATATGAACAGTACTGAACAGTCACACACACAATAAACCTAATTTTTTGACCTATTTATTGTAGTTTCAACGGGCCTTCAAATCAATAGCCTTGTGCATGAGTTCTCAAACTTTTTCCGACCCCAAAACATTCTACAATGCATGAAGGCCTCCCTGACCTTGTTTTGCGCCACCCTCACCATCTAGGTGGTTTGATAGATATGTACAGTACACTGCCTACTGCTTGCCTTCTACTACTAGTAGTAGTAGTAGTATGCATGGTGGTGCACTGACACTGAATTCTGCAATATAGTAATAAGTTATTTTTATCATTATTATTGCAATCCTTCTGTAGGCTACATGGAATGAGTTCAATGGGATGTAATGTGAAACAATGTTAAATGGCCTATTTTCAAAGCAGTTATTGTCTGCTCACACACACATACAACCTTAGGTTATCCTCATCCTGCTTTGAACACAGTTGTATTATATAGCATTTTAAGCACCAGCAGTTTGGGAAAAGCCTGCGCTGCACAAGTGCTGACCTACCGAAATAAGTTCTAATGCATCTGAGAGTTTGGGATTGTCGTGCACTATGCAGAAGGTTACTCTTCAGCTGATAAGGTGTTCCAGAGAGAAGTTGCATGTTCCGTCGCAGACAAAGGAATCCATAACACCATGGACGTCAATTCCGATGTAAACATACTGTGCAAATGACTCAAGTCGCTTAGTACGTACGGTAGGCTATTTGGAGGTTTCTTTATCTGGTAAGTGAAATCTGCATTTTCCTCTCGAGTTAAACGTGTGCTTGCTTGTGTCAAGGCTATATATAGGCTACTGTAGCCTATTGGTGTTGTGGCGTGGCTATGTTGTAAGAATGAGAAATTGATATAACGAGGCTTTTGCGCAATAGGCGGAAAAGAGCGGAGATAAACAACAATGCGCTTTTACTGCAGTGGAGCTTACCAGATGGAAACGAAAGGGAAAGGCTTTTATGCCCATTTAAATTGTAGCCTAATGCACTCTTGTGTGTTTTAGCATAAATCCGAAATAAGGAGGAATGTGAGGAGGCTATTAACTGTAAAGAATGCATCTGCAATCTAAACATGAAACACAATCGCTGGAAACACAGCTAAGGTCGGGAGACAAGCAGCAAATATGCATCTTGTCTGCAGTCGTTCATTCAAGATCAACAGAGTAACGCAAGTAACGAACTCTTTGAAATTTCAGTAATTGTAATTGCGTTACTGGATTTACAAAAATACTTCGTTACATGCTCGTTACCACTAAAAGTAGTGGAATTACAGTAACGCATTACTTTGTAACGCATTACTCCCAACACTGTTCCCATCACACCGGTGTGACGGTACACCTTTAAACCTGCAAAAACGGAAAAAGGTCCCTCTCCTCCACTAACCTCATTTCTCCTCCTCCTCTTCTTTTCTTTTCTCTGTGGCTCATCTTTCGTTCTTTTGCCTTCCTGCTCTCTCCCTTCCCCTCCCCTCTGTGTGTCCTGCCTCCATCCTACACAACATGTTCACGACTCACTGCACCTCAAGCCAAAAGCAGAAACCAACACATGCTCATTAACTCCTTAGCATTTCAGGCTTCAGTAAGTCACAGCTCAAATGTCTCATCACTCCAGTCACACACACAGGTCCAAGCATATAGAGACAAACACACAAGTAGAAAGCCATACACACAAAAACAGAACAATCTTAGATTGGGTTACAGGATCTGGGTGTATACTGGTCCGCCTCAAAGTCACCTGATAAACTTTACCCCAAAGACTGACACACACACACACACACACACACACACACACACACACACACACACACACACACACACACACACACACACACACACACACACACACACACACACACACACACACACACACACACACACACACACACACACACACACACACACACACACACACACACACACACACACACACACACACACACACACACACACAGAACTGGCTGTGCTGTAAATGTGTAGGATCAAGGTGTCTGTGTGTATGGCAGAAAAGAGAGTATGAGTTAGTGCTTGCATACAGCTTGCTTTGGTCCTCACAGCCAGTCTGCCAGCCAGGTAGACAAATACAGTGGAAACAGTACAACAAGGGAAGAGGAGAGAGGGGGAAGAAGAGAGAGAGAAGAGAGTGAGAATAGGAGAGAGAGAAGAGGAGAGAGAGAGAGAGGAGAGAAAGAGAGAGAGGGAAGAGGAGAGAGGGAAGAGGAGAGAGAAGTGGAGAGAGAAAAGAGAGAGAGGGAAGAGGAGAGGGAAGAGGAGAGAGAAGTGGAGAGAGAGAGAAGAGAAGAGAGAGAGGGAAGAGGAGAGAGAGGGAAGAGAAGAGAGAGAGGGAAGAGGAGATAGAAGTAGAGAGAGAAGTGGAGAGAGAGAGAAGAGAAGAGAGAGAGGGAAGAGGAGAGAGAGTAGAGAGAGAGAGAGAAGAGAAGAGAGAGAGGGAAGAGGAGAGAGAGGGAAGAGGAGAGAGAAGTAGAGAGAGAGAGAAGAGGAGAGGGAAGAGGAGAGAGAAGTGGAGAGAGAGAGAAGAGAAGAGAGAGAGGGAAGAGGAGAGAGAGGGAAGAGAAGAGAGAGAGGGAAGAGGAGAGAGAAGTAGAGAGAGAAGTGGAGAGAGAGAGAAGAGAAGAGAGAGAGGGAAGAGGAGAGAGAGTAGAGAGAGAGAGAGAGAAGAGAAGAGAGAGAGGGAAGAGGAGAGAGAGGGAAGAGGAGAGAGAAGTAGAGAGAGAGAGAAGAGGAGAGAAAAGTAGAGAGAGAGAGAGAAGAGGAGAGAGTAGAGAGAAAGAGAAGAGAGAGAGGGAAGGGAAGAGGTGTGAAAGAGAGGTAAATAGAGAGTTCAGAGGTCAGGTTGCCTAATGTACGCTAAAGGGGGCAAAATGCCTCTCCATGCAGAAAGACAAATAAAACCAAGAACAGACAGATCTGGACAAAGAATGAAAAGAGAGAGATAATGACCATACTGCTGTGTGTGTGTGTGTGTGTGTGTGTGTGTGTGTGTGTGTGTGTGTGTAGGAGGGGGGGGGGGGTTGTGAAGAATGGGGGAGAAATGGGACAAACATCAGCTCCATTTCATATGCTACCGACCCCCCCCCCCCTAAAAATAGGACGCTGGGGAGGTGTGTTAGCGGCTTTTAAAAGTGCCTCTTTCGGCTCGGCTCTGTTAAAAGCTTCTACGTGCCTTCTACTGGCGGAAGAGCCGGAGAGGGAGAACAGAGGCAGAGGGGGGAGAGGAGGAGAGGTGAAGAGAAGAGAGGAGGAGAGGAGAGAGAGGGAGAGAAGCCGGCGGGGGAAAGGGAGAGGCTACTTCTGTCAGACCCAATCCCACTCCCCCTCCCTTGCCACCTGAAAAAAGGCCCCCCATTTGGGGTGCATAGGTGTTGAAAACAAAGTGATTTTATTAAAGCCTGTGTAAGAGACCATGCGACTATGCGACTAGGTGCCCCCCCCCCTCTCCACAAACACACACACAAGGGTTCAAGCATACAGATAGGCATTAGCTTCCTCATTGCTCTTGCTTGCTTACTGCACCACATACATGCACACACACACACACACACACATACATACATACACGCACACACAAACGCACGCACATCCATCTCATCGCATCCCGTCATACAAAGTATTATTGACCATGATGGGGTTGATGGGTGTTGCGGGGAGTTGTGTGAGAGAGAGAGAGAGAGAGATAGAGAGAGAGAGAGAGAGAGAGAGAGAGAGAGAGAGAGAGAGAGAGAGAGAGAGAGAGAGAGAGAGAGAGAGGCTTGGTTGGCTTGGGAGTTTATTGAGGGGAGAAGGCCGATCCCACAGTGCCATCCTTTAGCCATCAGACCATCTCCACCATAGACAGAGAAGCCAGAGAGAAGGGAGAATGTGGACAATGAGAGAGAGGGAAAGAGAGAAGCACTCACTCATCCCTCCCCCCTTCTCTCTATCTATCCCTCCTATTGATGCCCCCCACCCCCACCCCGACCCCCCTCGCAACCTTCACTGAGCTGACAGAAAAGCGACCCCCCCCCCTTCATTTCCCTCCCCATCACCGAACCCCCCCCCCCCCTCCCCCATCTTTGTCTCCCCTGCATCAACTCCTACTTTTGATACTGTCATCTCGAGTAGGGTATGGTAGCCTTGATACAATATGCTGGGCATTACCATCAGAATGGCTGTCTCAGAGGATGCTGTACACTGAGGATTACACTTGACTGGGGCCGACAGGCAGGCAAGCAAGCCATTTTATTAATGACAGAGCGAGAGGCAGAGAGAGAGAGAGATGAAGGGATAGAGAAGAGTGAGAAGACAGAGAGAGCTGTAAGAGAAGGATTCTTGGGTAAATATAATATATTTAGGAAATATAGTGTGATGGCAAACTTTGGCACGAGTGGTCATGTGCACCAGTCGCACTTTTTTCGGGGCAGAACCGGTCAGGACTGGGTCATCACGGAAGCATGAACCACTGTGCACTTTCTGAGAAGATGCCACAGAGAGTGAGTGAGTGAGAGAGTGAGTGATCGAGTGAGTGAGTGAGTGAGTGAGTGATCGATCGAGTGAGTGAGTGATCGATCGATCGAGCGAGCGAGTGAGTGAGTGTAAGAGAGTGAGAGAGAGAGTGAGTGAGTAAGTGAGTGAGTGTCAACTGTGAAAACAGCATGAAAGTCAAGAGGACAAGAGGGGCCTGACAAGTCATACGAGAGAGAGACTAAAGAGAGAGAGAGAGAAGGGTTGAACGAGAAAACGACAGAGTGATGTAGTGATTTGAAAAGAAAGATTGAGAGGAGAGAAATACAGACTTAAGAGAAAGAAAGAACGAAAGAAAGTAAGAACAAAACAAGAGGAGGAAAGGAGAGGAGGGGAGGGGGTGAAGACGAGGACAGAAGAAACAAACCCCTTCTCATTCTTTCCCTCAGTCAATGAGGGGATTAGGCTCCCTCTCCTCTCCAGAAGCATCAGAGCACACAACCGTAGGGGGGTGGGAAGAGAGAACGCAGGAGACCAGGGAGAGAGAGAGGGAGAGGGAGAGAGATAAAGGGGGAGAGAGAGATAAAGAGAGAGGAAGAGAGAGAGAGAGAGAGAGAGAGAGAGAGAGAGAGAGAGAGAGAGAGAGAGAGAGGGAGAGGGAGAGGGAGATGTACGTATGTGCAAATTAAAGGTAAGGCACATAGAAGGATGCAAAGAGGACAAAAGATAAGAGAGGAAGAGATAAGGAAAAGGAGAAGCAACTGGGAAAACAACTACACCAAGAGAGGAAGGATGTAGGAAGACACTAAAAACAAGAGACAAAGATAAAGAACTAGAGAGACGGAGAGAGAGAGAGAGAGAGAGAGAGAAAGCAGTTTAGCTGTGAACCAAACCTCCCTAATCAACAGGGTCTTCGTGACTGACACACAAAACAGAAATAATTTCACCCACTCTCTCTTAATCTTTCCACAAAGTTAAGAGCACTCAAACAGTGTGTGAGAAAGAGTGTGTGAGAGAGAGAGGAGATGGAAAGAGAGAGAGAGAGAGCGAGAGAACACAGAATGAGTCAAATAAGCAGAGAAAGCAGCAAATCAAAAAGTTGACACCACCTCCCTCTTTCTCTTCTTTTGCTGCCATCCTTCCGTGGAGAGAGCGAGAGAGCGAGAGAGAGAGAGAGAGAGAGAGAGAGAGAGAGAGCGCCGGGCAAGGGAGAGTGATAGCAGGGAGAGAGAAGACAAGTAGGTGCTCCCTCTTTGCTGCTCTTATGCTAAGTAGGGTCAGCGCGGTCTCAGGCGCGCACAATGAGAACTGATTACACGCATATGCTAATTATTACACGCTAATCAGCCACGCTAGCTTCCCAATGGGGGCTAGTGGCTACGGATGGCTCTCACCGCCGATGGAGAGAAGAGCCTATAAATACTAGGTTATGGAATGGAGTGAGGAGAGGGGGAGGAAGGAGGAGGGGGTGGAGGGAGAAAGAGATAGAGATAGGGAGGGAGGGATAGAGGGAGAGAGAGATAGAGATGGGGAGGGAGGGATGGAAGCACTGCTGCACCATGCATCTTGTCAGGGCTCATCACAAAGCTATGCAGGACTAAGAAATTGTAAAACTAAGAAAGGGGACTAATTGGTACATAACACTATAAATACGTCAATGTGGTGGTGGTGATTGCTCCTTGCGTGGATACATTTGATTGTGTAAGATAGTGGGGGGGGCAGAAATATAGAATCAATCAGTGCATTAAATGTATAACCATTATCTTTTAATAGGCAACAAGTGATTAAAAACATCATATTGTACAAGGTGTATGACTTGAGGGACAGGTTTTGAAAATACCCCCGTCTCAATTCCATACAAAGTAAGCTCCTGTGAGGAAGTGCCAACATGTCCCCTCCAAAGCAAATGTGCCTCTAGGAGCTGGTCACTGATTCATCCATGCTTGATAATGTAACTTTTGAGTCAAATAAAAAACACATGTTTTTAAATCAAAATCTTTTGCAAAATCACTTTTAATCACATTTTGCTTACGTTGTATTTTATTATGATTACTATGATTATTATTATTATTATTATCATTATTATTAGCATTTACTGTAAGTATGCCAATGGGTTTAGCCGGCAATTTCACATTCAACTGTAGAACAACCGCTCAAATTACCTAAAATTACTGCAAAATAGTCTACAGCTCTCATTAACTTTTCCATTATGTTTTTACTCCTAAGATCCTTTTTATATCATCTGCCCTTAATGCAGACGAGAGAGAGTGTGTCCAGTGAAGTGGTGCCTATACGGCTGTGTGCGTGACATGTACAAATTCAATATTGCAAATTAAATACATTGTGATTGGGCAGAAACAAGAGTGCCCCACTTGATGGGCCATTTCATGTTGTGAGTGGCTTGGCAGCAAAGGTCAAGTATGCCAGTTCAGTCTGCGGTGCGCCTGTTGGGCCTTTGTCCCTGGAGGACACAGACTGTGCTAGACCAGGTAGGTCCGACTCATTCAAGGCCTGATCCATCTACCAAGGGCTCAGTTTCCTTTTACGAACAGCCGGACAGTTTTTACACAGGATGTCACCCAGTTATCTCACTTGTCTATTTAGAATTTGAGCATTAATTTGGCCTGCAGTTTATCATGTGCAAACAGGTTTGAGTCTATTCAAGAAGAACCATCTAAGGGTTCCAAAGAACTCAGCTCAGAATCAGGTGAAATCTTTTTAACACCTTTAAATGAGCCGAGTAAGGGACAACCTTACTGACTGGCCAGATCACTATGAAATAAAGGCAAAAAAAAGTGTATTGGATTGGAATCGTGGAAGGCACCTTTAACGCAACTGCAAACGGTTCTGCAAAATGTTGTGTCAGGATCTCAACCATTCTGAACTGGTTACATCATGAGCCTGATTAATGGAAGGGCTGTCGCCATCATGACATGACGCTTAGGCCTGAACTGTCACAGAAAGTTAACAGTAAATTACATTTCTAGTTGCCTTTGTGGCTTTGCAAGCAAAAATGGCAAAAGGCAGATATGGATAACTTAAATATAAAATACAAATTACTCATAATTACTGATAATTAGGTTACAGTACCAAAATAAAAGGCTACTCAGAATAAACTATGGGTCATTCCGTGTGAAATCACCCAATTTCAGCGCAATTTGGCAGGTGACCCTCTCCGAAAAAATCTGAAAAAAATCACAGGTGTTTGTACATCAAATCCATGCATAGATCTTAAATAGTATATCTGTATAACTAATCGTTGCAAAACTACAGCCCTTTGAAACTTCAAGTAATTTTAAGCATTGTGGTGAACAATCCTTTTTGTTCAACTTCCAGCATTATTGGCTCTTTTGGTATTTCACACACATTAGTGAAACTATGTGATTAGAAGTACATTTTCCTGTTGAATTAAAAAATCTAATCGGATCAGACGTATCTTGTATACTTTCCCCTCTGCAAAGCTCTGAAAATGGCTATAAATTCATAATGTGAAAAGACATCATCACCTTTAAGGGCTTCTCATTCAAAAAGTATGTGACACAAATTCATCAGATTTTTTTCCTACACATATATGTATTATAAGGTCCTGTCCATGCATTAACTTTGGTTGTTATCATTTTCATATTTTCAGAGCATTTTTTTAAAATTGGGCTTGATTTTCAAAAAGCCTGTTTTCATCTTCTCATTTCACCACGTGGACAGTTAACAGGTTTTTTTTTTATTTTACCATATATCATTCTGTATGTGAGGATCATCTGCCCAAAATTTGGGATTGTTGCTGAGTTTCTTCATTGAGATAAGATTTTTTTTTAAATATTGTCTATAAATCCACAGAATTTGTACTGGATCTGCAGTACCACTTTGCACCACATGTGGTGCTCTTTTAATACAATGGAAGTCAATGGAAGAGTAAGAGAGTCACTTGTTTGCTGCACATATCCAATCTAAACACCTGATTTGATTGGATTGTTTAATTCAACAGGAAAATGTACTTCTATTCACATAGTTTCACTGAACAAAAAGGATTGTTCACCACGATGCTTAAAATGACTTGAAACTTCAAAGGGCTGTAGTTTTGGAACCATTAGTGATACAGATATACTATTTAAGATTTATGCATAGGTTTGGTCTACAAACACCTGTGATTTTTTTCAGATTTTTTGGGAGAGGGTGACCTGCTAGCCACTGGGTGATTTGACACGGAATGACCCCTATGCACTATGGCTAAAACAGGTATTCATGTCACCCATCCACAAAAACATGTCTCATCATGCTCCTCTCTGGCTAAGGGGTTTCCAGGCAAGGAACACAAACATGTTGACCTTAACGCAAGACCTCAGTGGGGTCACAGAGTTCACAGCCATATATTCTCTCAGAGGCAGTTGGCTATAGGCACAAATGTACTTTCTTGCTAACTTGGGAACCCTTGCTTGGTTGTCACGTCTCCACATCAGAGTTTGAAACTAAAGCGCTATGGTAACAGTAACAGATATGACATACCTATCCTGTTAGTTTCATCCAACTAGATGATGAGTGGAAACCATTCAATCCATTAGGCAAAATGATTGCAGTCAGTCCGCTCAAATGACTCAATCAGGCAAGTAGGCAGACCTAACTAACAGGATTCTTGTAAATGCTCATGAGCATTCTTCAGACAAACAAATACAAATATTTAAATATTCTTTCAGTAGGCTAGACTATTTCTATACTTTTTCTGCAGGGCTTTTGTGTGTTTTTTCAGTTTCTTTAGTCTTTTATATGTTGTAAAGCACTACAAGTTGTTTTTAAACGTGCTAGGCTATATTACGAACTGTGAGCAAATGACGTTGCTGTAACTACCGACCGTAGTGTGTGAACTCAGAATAGTTGTGCTGAGCCGCCTGTTCCGAGTCAGACCTAAGGAGCCGCTGCCTGTCACATGACTGGCTGGGTCCTGAAAACTGGACTAATCGCCTAAAAGCACTCGAAGTAGGCCTAAGCTTATGCCTTAAATATGTTCATCTATCTAAAAAACAAAGAACAATTTCCAACCTGCAACTGTCTTTGAGTCAACATTTCATATTTGTTGACAATTTTACACAATGTAATGTAATTTTATGATTGTAGACCTACAAGGCCTCTACAGACTGTACAGGCTTCATGCCTACAAGACCTCTACAGATGGCAGCTTTCCCTAGAAAGTCCCCCCCCCCAAAAAAAAAGACTGAACATATTTGTGTAAAGTGTAAAGAAGTTACAGATTGGGTCATTTTGTTTGCTAGACTGGCCTACTCCGTGACTCATAACTCCCACAAGTGTTACACGCGATGTTTAAGCTAACAGGATTGGTTTCAAGGACATCAGATGTTTGAACACACTCTCTCTGTCTGCCTGCCTGTCTCCCTCTCACTCACACACACACAGAGCTGGAGGGTTGCAAACATGTTTTGAAGGGCAGCGCGTTGCCTCCTCTTATCTCCTGCAATGGCAAACTGCTGCAGCCTTGCTACACCTATACACACACACAAATAAACTTCATTCTCAGGGCTTTCCTAGGCTACTGTATAGATTTAAGGGCTGAGGAAAACCACCTTTCAAAGACCAGAAAACTGTTTTTTGGGTCTGACACAAACAAAGCCAACAACTTATGATTGTTTTAATAGTATTTTGCAATAGTATGGCAGATGTCAACACAACCACTCATCCCTTCGCCACCCGAGCCATCAAACCTTGGCACTGGTCGAGTGGCCTAAACACCACCCGAGCTATCAAACCTTGGCACTGGTCGAGTGGCCTTAACACTTGTGGGTCGCTGGGGTGTGGCTACTGTTTACTACAGACACTTCTGGCTAACGTTAATCAACTAGGCCTATAGCTAACGTTAGTAACTTAGCCTTGATTCATTCATTTCACATCAGTAAAGCAAACACTCTTTGATCGACCTATAATCGTCAAGAGCAGCAAATAAATATCTTACTCGTTCATATATTCAACCTGTCAATATGTCATGGGGAAACAACCTGCCGCTTGACTAGCACAACTTGTAAACAGTCTTGGCTATCAAAGCTAGCTACGAAAATTAGCCTAATGTTACTTCAAGTTGCAAACCTTAACAAGCTAACTGCGTCCACCGAAAACTGAACTGGTTGAAAACGACAACGTCATGTCAAGATAAATGTTTTTACACGTTTAACAAATAATGATAGAATCTAACGTTAATGGCTCTGCCTGACAACGTGTGTTATTTACTGCTTAACTGGATTACCAGACCAACATTTACAAACACAAGTTTACTATAAATAATGTTAGCATAAAGGCTAAAGTCCCTCGTATGAACAGCTAGTTCACAGTTATAGATGCCTATGTTAGTGCCAAATAGTTTGTCATGGTAAGTACTTGAAGATGCAGCTCTGCTCAGTGACATCCAGGTCAAACACCGTGGAATAATTAATTGTGGCGGTGTTGCGGTAACGCAGATTTGCACAACAACCGGCTATACCTTGCATTATAATAGGTTATCTCCTTAGCTAGCTAGCAATAGCATATGCCAAGGTCCAGTAGCCTATTCCTATGTGTGTGCCAGTGACAGGGTAGCATTCGTTAGCAGGATAGCTAACGTCATTTGACTCTCACCTTCAGTCTGATTTCGTATGTTGTGTAACGAGTTCGACCCACGCCGATTGTTTCGGGGTTGGACACATCAATCTCTAGAAAGTTACTTGGAGGTCCGTATGCATCGTTTAGATTCTGGGGCTTGGCAAAAAGCCTCCTCGTATCTGCTATGGCATCAGCCATTCCTACCCCGCTAAGCAGTCTGACAATCCTGTAAGGCAGGCTCACTTCCGATCAGCTGAGGAGCAGCTGAGCTGACACTTCTCACAGCTGGGGAGTGTGCACTGTGCCGTCTCACATTCTAACACCCTCAATTTGTAATATGACTGATGTGAGCTCGGGCTAATCGTGCTTGAACCTCAATATCAATAGGCTCACTTGAGCCAAAACCACAAAATCAATAGGCTCACTTGAGTTATCTTGTGTCATGAGATGCTTCCTCTTTATGGTCGCTCTGTTATTGCTCGATAATTCTGTATTCTTTAACATGTCTTATTAAATGTGAGTAAACTAATCAGTTTTTGCCAGTGAGCAATGACATAGAGGTGTCAATAATGTATTAAATACATCTACACACATGTATTTTATTTTAGTTATTCAATTTTACATTCAACGTCAATAATACTGTTTGTACTACTTAAGACTAACGGACATGAACATAATTTAATCCAGTTAAAATAAAGCAGTCAGGTATGTTGAGGAAGGGAACCGGAGGTAGATCTAACGTTAACCCAAACTTCGAAATGCCTTTCAGAGCCGAACGCTTCTACCGCACTGGCCTGGATATCACTAGGACCTAAGGAATCATTTGAGCGATTATCAACAAAGTTGGTCTGATAATTTGAACCAAGATGGCAGCCTACGCGTTGCCTCTGCCGGCTAGGTGTTTATCACGATATCTATTGAAATGGTCAAGTTTAATGAAAAACAGAAGTTGGTGTTGTAAGGTCTTTGTTGTTAGAGGTGAGTGTTGGAATTAAGAGGAAGAAGCCGTTGTCAACATAGCCCAACTGTATTACAACTGCCCTTGATTGTAGCGTTAGCACGCTGACACGTTAGCATAACGTTAGACAGCAGAACAGCATGACAGTCACATAACGTTAACAGAAATGTAAAAGATACCTTGTAAGTCCGGTGAAGGAATTTAAAGCATTAACTTACGAAGCAAATGCCTTTGCATGCATTAGCGTATGTTTGGGGGAAGTTTATTGTATGGTATGATATTCAATTCGTAATTGTTTACATGTTTATTATGGGACAACCATGGTTGTCAATTCCCCTTATAACCACACATAAGCTCAAATGATGTGTAATTAACATGTTATGATATGTAATAGGCTAGATCATGTTGATACCAATGACTTGATTGTCCAAATTAGAACAGAAGTCATGTAATGCATCCAGAATGAATGTCTTGTTGTCCTCTGTAGGTTGTGCAACAAGGGCTGATGATACATCAGTACCCACCAATCCTGCCGCACAGAAATCTAGCGTCCTTCTGGACTACTATGACAGTATGGTTGGGCACGGCTCACTTCAAGAGGACAGACACCAGAAATCCGTCCTTCTTCAGTTAGACCAGTTACAGAGAGTTTTGAGGGCATACGACAATACTCAACTACTTAAGGTGAGAGACAGGGACATTAAGGTAGGCCTAAATCGACAAAGATATGTTGAAGAAACAACTGGCACAGAGCACAAAACTGAAGACACAGAAGCCGAGCAGGTATGGGAATCAGTCACACTGACTATGATTGGCTCGACTTGCAGAGCTAATGCTACACCGAGAAAACAATTATGCGAGGAATGTGAGGCTTGCCATTGTTTGGCAATTCTGTTTACACATGCCAAAATCCCATTTTGTTTTAGCAAAAAGTTTTAACAGATAAATAAACAAGCCACAACTGCCTACAAAACTGTGTTGATCAATTAAAACACTGCTACAGGTTTTTTTTTTTCAGAGACCACAAAAATACATGAGCCAAAAATACATGAACATTTGGGACATAGGAAGTTAGACAGACAGAGGAGCACCCAGTGTCACCAAGTGTCATTACTTTCACAAGGGAGCCGCCCATAAACAAGGCTGGCACGGATCTGATGATGTGAGTGGGCGGATGGGGTTGTGGGGTCCGCCGTCACAAAGCTTTGTCTGTGGTGTGCCCTCACCTCCTAGGGCTGCGGTTTGTTTGTTTGTTTTAATAGGTCATAGAGAGGCTTTTTGGGGAGGGGAAGAGGGAGAGGGATGGGACGGGGTGGGAGGGTTGTCTCAGACACACACACACACACACACCACCCACCACCCAACAGGACCTTTGGATTGAGGGGCGGTCCCTGGCCCCCCTGCTGTGCACAGAAATGGGGGACCCCCTCTCCACCCACCCTGTCCCAAACTCCCACCCTTCCACGACTGCTCTCTCCACGTTAATGAGGGGGTCACCATTGTCTGGGACAGTGTTTTTGTTTCACTTTTTAATGCGGGGTAACACACACACACACACACACTCACACTCACACCCACACACGTACAGAGACACAGCAGCTCTTATGCAGTTATGTGAGCTTGAATTGGGTCACACCGTAGCGTTGGGAGAGAGAGAGAGCGCTTGCGCTTGGCTCCCTACACCATAGCCTTTGTCTGTGGGAGAAGGGACTCTCTCTGGCTTTTTCTGAACCCTGTTTAAGCTCCTCTCTCACCATCCAATGGCTCAGTGGTGCCGTATGTTTAACTTTCACACACCTCAAACGCTCAGTGTTTGAAACCGACCGACAACAACTTGGTCAAGTTAGCATGGATCAAGTTGCCACAAGCACACAAAAAACTGTAAAGTGGTTTAATGCAAACTACCCAGTCGGCTTTATGTATCAGAATATATACGGGACATTCAAGTATTCACAAGCATCACAAGCATCCATCTACAAACACCGTAAAGTAATTTAATCCAGACTATTCTGTCTGTATTATATATCAGAACATGCATCATATGGGTATTCATCTGATTGTTTTTGACTGTTTGTCTGATCACTGATGGTAATGATGGTGCTGATGAAGAATGGGTACAAAATGAAAGTGACGGACTAATAAAAGCTGGTATTCATGTCACTTTTCATTTGGCCCTGGCGCGGACAAACAGAGTCGCCGAGGTCTTGTTTGGCCAAGTGTCAGCATGTGAACTTTTTGCCCCACCGGCCCCGTGGGGGTGGCCCCCTGGCTGTGCGGCCCTCGGGGCTAAAGGCGGCCGTGCCGCCGGACCGCTCTGAGGCCGGGCCCTGTGTTTGGCCAGTCTGCCGTAACGGGCCCGCTGCCACCGCGCAGTCGCCGGCCACGGAGAGTTCTGGAAGTCAGCGAGAAGTCACACGCTGTCATGCCAGAGAGCCACGGCTGGCTGCGCGCGGATTTCTCGCCCCTTTTATTTCTGTCGCCATCTCTTTCTTCCTCCCTTTCTTTCTTTCTCTCTCTCTCTTGTTCAATCTCATTCAGTCCTCATTTTCTCCATCTCTCTGTCTGTCTCTCTCTCTGTCCACAATCTCCCTCTTTCTTTCTTTCATCTCTCTCTCATTCCACTCTATCTTTCTCTCTCCCATCTCTCTCTTTCTCTCCCTCTCTTACTGCACTCTTTTGTCCATCTCGATGGTTCACCACACTCACTCCTTTTCTTTCTTGCCTCTTCCTCCATCTCTCTCTCTGCCACCCTCCGGCCCTGTTGTTGTGGCCCTGAACATGTCTTTGTCCATGGCTATGCGTGCCTGATGAGTTCACCACAGGCCCATGAAGAGCCGAGACAGGGCTTCTCTGAACTGACTCGGAACAGAATGTGACGGTGACACACAGTTTAGGAACAGTACTTTGCCACTCCATGAGTTTATGGTCTGTTGGAGTCTATGAGAGACAACTGCAATTTTGTTATGTTATCTGTTATATGTTATCTGTAGGATGACTGTAAAGTGTTTTAAAAGACAGGTACAATATCGTCATGTTTACGGAACAGGTTGAGTTTCAGGAAGAGTTGCTTTGGGCACTTTGCCAACTTCAGTCCTCTTGTAATTGATGTCCCTGAGCTGCTGGATGTTGGCCAGGTGTTTATGACTCTATTATGAGAACTGAGTGGAATGACTCTTTCTTTTCTCTCCCTCTGCATCTCTCTCTCTCTCTCCTCCATGCGTGGGATTCTAGCTGCTGTCGAGGCCCAAGCCACCCAGGGGCCTCTACGTCCACGGCAATGTAGGTACGTTGCAATTAGTCTCCATGACAACTACTTTTCCCCAAGATGTGATCTTGTAGTTTAACTTCAGAATTCCTTTATATCCAACTCTTTTGTAAGAGTTGTTTAATTTTTGTGTCTTATTCGTTCTTTTGTTTGTAAACCAGGCACTGGGAAGACCATGCTGATGGACATGTTTTACTCTCACGTTCAGAGCAGTCGGAAGAAGAGGGTCCACTTCAATGCGTTCATGCTGGACATCCACAAAAGTCAGTGTACCGGTATTTAAAAGTAAACAGAACAGTAAAAAAGGACAGTAAATAGAACATTTCTGGACAACCTCAAATGTCAGTCTATTTCTATAAAATGGATTTTGGATAAATTGACCTAGTTGTAGTACTTGATTAGAATTAGAGGGGAATACAGCGTTTGGTGTGTGTGTCTGTGTGTGTGTGTTGGACTTGTAGGGATCCATCGGCTGAAACAGTCTCTGCCAAAACGGAGACTCGGCAAGATGACCATGTATGACCCCATTGCGCCAATTGCCCTGGACATCAGTCGGGAGACCTGCCTCTTGTGCTTTGATGAGTTTCAGGTGGGTTTACAGGCTTCTCTCTCTCTCTTTCTCTCTCTCTTTCTCTCTTTCTGTGTGTCTCTCACACACACTCACACACAGTTTGGCAATGCATTTAATTTAGAATTGTTTCTTATCCAACAATGAAATTCACGGGGAACCTTGGTAAGATTTTCAGTAGTTGAGTTTGCGCAGTTGGGAAGGAGAGTGTTGAGATGAGACCTGTGAAACAGTGTGGAGCCACCTAGTGGATAATGTAAACACATACATCAAGACATTTAACATTAGTGTTTATCTTAAAGTAGCAGTATCCCTACAGACAGCCACACACACACCTTCTCCCACAGACACATACACACACACACACACACACACACACTCTCACACACACACACACACACACACACACCCACACACACACACACACACACACACACACATACACATTTCCTCAGAGCTGTCTAAACGTTTACAGTTACAGCTTATTCTTGCAAAGTTGTTGACTTGTTCATTGTTAATCACTGACGTGCATTTCTAAACATTGCTCCATTCTGTCTGTCCTTCTCTTTCTCTTACCCTATCACTCACTCACTCACTTCCTGTCTTCTACTCTTTCTCTTACCCTATCACTCAACTCACTCACTTCCTGTCTTCTACTCTTTCTCGTACCCTATCACTCAACTCACTCACTTCCTGATTCTTCTCTTTCTCTTACCCTGTCACTCACTCACTCACTCACTTCCTGTCTTCTGCTCTTTCTCTCACCCTATCACTCACTCACTCACTCACTTCCTGTCTTCTTCTCTTTCTCTCACCCTATCACTCACTCACTCACTTCCTGCCTTCTACTCTTTCTCTTACCCTATCACTCACTCACTCACTTCCTGCCTTCTACTCTTTCTGTTACCCTATCACTCACTCACTCACTTCCCTTCTTCTAGTCTTTCTCTCACCCTATCACTTACTCACTCACTTCCTGTCTTCTCTCATTCAACCTGCTGCTTGATCCCAGCATAAAGGCAACATAGTGTCGGTTTTGTTTATTCTGTTGTATTTTATTTATGGTGTAGAAGTGAAATCTTTGGTGCGCAGACCAGCTTTACTTTCATGTGCTCGTTGTGTAAGTGTGTGGGTTTGTTTCTGGACGTTGCCAGTGGTGATATAACAAACACACACACACACACACACACACACACACACACACAAAACATGTGTTATGCAAAGGTAAGGATTGACACCAATCAGAGTCACTGGCCACTCAGGTATGCACATGAGCTTTGTGAGGAGTGCACACACACACACACACACACACACACACACACACACACACACACACACACACACACACACACACACACACACTTCCTTAAGAGAGTGGTAGCGTGGTGCTATAAGAGGGAGCGGGTCATCCTCATCTCTCTCTCATGCTAATGACATTTCTCCATTCTCCGCATTAGCGCTTCGTCATTATCAGTAATTTGGAGCCTTCCCCCTTTTTGTCCTCGGCGCTCTCTTAATGAATGGCCAGGCATTGAGACAAGGAGCGAGGGAGCGCAAGGAGAGCCGAGCGGAGAGTGAGAGAGCGGGGGAGGAAAGGAGATAGAAAACAAACGTCTTGGCGGCCATTGTCTAGAACCCTCAGCTAGTTGTCAGCTCAAATTGCCGATCGGTGTGGGGATGTGGAAGTAAAAAGGAGGTTTTTTTTCTCTTTGTGTGTGTGTGTGTGTGTGTGTGTGTGTGTGTGTGTGTGTGTGTGTTGGGGTGTGATGGGGGGGATCAAAAGATCTTAATTTGGCACCGGCGAAGCATTGGACAAAAGTGACTGCTTTTCTGCCGGCGTAATTGGATGCTCATTTAAATATCTGCAGCTGTTTGTTTGCGCTGCCGTTCACAACAAGTGCTGCAACTAAGCGGATCCCCCCTCTCCCTCTCTCTCTCTCTCTCTCTCTTTCTCATTCTCTCTCTCTCTCGCTCAATCCCGCAATCAGTACACTCGGTGTGCAAGTGCGTGTGTGTGCGCGAGTGCGTTAGTGCCTGCATGAAAAACAAATACAGGTTTGGATGAAAAGGTCATAATTAACCGACTCCTTTTGAAACCTGTATGGGTGGAGGAGAAAGGTGGTGCAGCTAGAAGAAGCGTCGTCCGCCTTTCAGACCCCCACGCCTGGGCCTTTGTTTTTACCCCGGTGGGGTGGGCTGGGGTGGGGGGCCCTAGAGCTAATGGATGGTGGATGGGGGTCCGTGGGCCTTGCAGGGTGAAATGGAGGATACTTCAAGCGAAGAAAAACACCATATGTTCAGGGTATGGCACACGTAAGTGCCTTCTCAGCCTAGCGCTCGCACGCACGCGTATGTGTGTGTTAGTGTGTTTAATCGTGTGAAGGAGTGGAGTGGCACTAACACACACAAACTAACCTCATCTCTACCCCCCTCTCTTTCTCTCTGTCTCGTACATACACACACACACACACACTCTCACACACACACACACACACACACACACACACACACATACAGTGGCCATTTGAACTTTTGACGTTGCTCAGTTGCACAGAGCAGTAAGTACTCTGGAGATCTCTATTCAGAGGTGTATATATTAATGTGAAGGCTGAGAGCTTGCTGCGCACTGAAAGGTCCACTTATCAAATTTTTACTTACTCCAAGGTCCAGAAGATTTTTTAGGTAAGCTACAGAACTCCAAAAAGAGCCGGTAAATCTCAAACTACAAATCAATTTGGTATTCATGGAAGAAGTGACACCTTTTTTCTGCCACGGGCCATGCAGAACTGTGTAGCTGTATATGATCTCCATGCATTCAGCAGGAGGACCAGGCAGAAGCCTACTAGGAAGTGTCTGTAGCAGGAGGACCAGGCAAAAAGCTAGGAAGTGTCTGTAGCAGGAGGACCAGGCAAAAGCCTACTAGGAAGTGCCTGTAGCAGGAGGACCAGGCAAAAAGCTAGGAAGTGTCTGTAGCAGGAGGACCAGGCAAAAGCCTACTAGGAAGTGTCTGTAGCAGGAGGACCAGGCACAAGCCTACTAGTCTGAGGACAAGAAAGGGTGCATTCGATCAGGAGGATCAGAGGGTCAAAATAATAGCAGCCAAAGAGAATATCGTTGGTAACAGCACAGTGACGTAACATAGAAACTCTCTGGCAGCTTGTGATTAATGCGATTTAAACAAAATAACACGTTATGCTCGGTCCTGAGTCTCATCTCGATTGAAGCATTTAACGCTGCCAGCCAGGCCTATTTCCCCGACTCCGACTCGGTCTTAAACTCGGTTTTCACAATCAACGTTTTTCTTTTCTTGCTGTTGGCTAGTTTTGAGCAAGCCATTTTTACACTTTCTGAAGAAGAAAATGTCAATCGTTCAGTTTGAATGCCTACGTCTGTACAGCTCGCAGACAATCATGAGAAATGACCATCCACCCGAGTGCTAGACAGCTAGCGCATGCCACCAGTAGCCTGACATTGCTGGGATTGACCCAGCTCTCCACCTAACAGAAGAAGATGAGTAGAACTAAAAAACAGCTGCGCGGAATCACAAAATCGTCTGCAGAAAATGTTGTGTAGGTTGGTAGGTTGAGTAAATCAGCATAGCGATAAGGTGACGGTCCGTATTAAATGATGTTTGTGTCCGGATGCGGACCGGAGTCCGCCTATTGAGTACCCCTACAGGCAGAGATGTAGAGGGAAAACCCTAAGAAAGTGGAAACTGTAGATGGATGGATGGATGGAAAGATAGACACATGCACAGAGAGAGAGAGAGAGATGGAAAGAGAAAGAGGTTGAGAGGGATGGATGAATAGATACATAGATAGACACATGCAGAGAGAAAGAGAGAGAGAGAGAGAGAGATGGAAAAAGATTACATTAATACACAGGATTAGATGTTAAAAATCCCTTGTGCCAAAATCCAAGGTAAAAACTCATTCGGAAGCCCCTACTAAAGTTAACTTTAAAAAGCACGCTACCCACAAATTCGCCAACAAATGGTCACAAACACAAGACAAATGGCCCATCCAACAGCAGTATATAGTATGCGGCATGTCATTGGGGTTATCAAGTGGGCACCCTCATATAAGTATAAGTATACTTTTTTGATCCCGTGAGGGAAATTTGGTCTCTGCATTTAACCCAATCGGTGAATTAGTGAAACACAAACAGCACACAGTGAACACACAGTGAGGTGAAGCACACACTAATCCCAACGCAGTGAGCTGCCTGCTACAACGGCGGGGCTCGGGGAGTAGTGAGGGGTTAGGTGCCTTGCTCAAGGGCACTTCAGCCGCGGCCCACTGGTCGGGGCTCGAACCGGCAACCCTCCGGTTACAAGTCCAGAGTGCTAACCAGTGGGCCACGGCTGCCCCAATGTCTCATTCACCGATGTTTCGTTAAGTTAGGCCCACGACACCTCATGAAGGCTTAAAGGAATTATCCGGAGTAAAATGCACTTTAGATCGATTTCCGGATGATTGGGGGTACACACGTTGAGTTGACATCAAAATTATGTCATTCGGATATGTTTTGAGAAAGTTTGATTGTACCGTTTTCAGTCACAACTCGTAGCCTGGAAGTGAGCGGGGCATTTCAATTGCGCCGCTACAAAACGCTATTTCTATACCTCTTCTACAGTTCCAAACAACATAACACTTACGTGGTAGTGAGTAGAGGGTCCCTAAAGCCAAACCGAAGTATCCCGAGGTCTTTATGTGGTCGAATAGAGAGTCCAGAATGAATTTCATCAAGCCAGTACCTTTCCGGGAATGTTGCCATCTTTGACGCCACCTTGAGGGGAAAGTCCGTAGGAGTCTTATTGCTGTGTAACACGCTCTGGAAATTCACAATTTCGTCGCCGTTTAAAAAAAAAAAAACATAGTCCAGTCCATACAACTTCATTTCAATTTCGAAAGAAATACTGGACTATTTTTTTTTTTTTTTTTTTAAAACGGCGACGAAATTGTGAATTTCCAGAGCGTGTTACAACACACTCAGCAATAAGACTCCTATGGACTTTCCCCTCAAAGTGGCGTCAAAGATAGGTTGGTCCGTCCTGTTGATGCGGACTGAACCATAACCATAAAAAACCTTAGCCAACCACTATCAGCCTAGGCACAGTCCATCACAAACACAAAACAAATGAGCCAGTTAGCTTACCTTAGCTTGCGCCCCAGGAAGGGTAACTTCTCCTTACCCACAACCATTCGCTTGCTCGTTCTGCTGCTAAGGACATGTTACTTACCACCTGCCTTAGACTTCGACCACAAATGCCCAATTCAGACAGCAAGCCAATACAGATCTGGCCACAAACCCACGTACACCGATTTCAATAGGCCTTAATCGTGCACTCCAACCTAGTGATGGGACACTTGACACTGAGGCACCGAAGCTTGTATTACTCCCGTGAAGCAAATTGTTTCGACACAGTGTGTTGGAGCTTGTATCAAATTGGAATAAGCACGTGACTGGTGACGTCCGAAGCTTCAAACGTCACTGAAGGGATTCGAAAGTTTGCTGCTGCGCTGATACCCACTGCTGTAATTTAACAAAACCTGTGTTACGTGTCTTAGTTACTCAGCAATCATTGTTGCTGAAGAACTTTTTAAAATTTTGAAGTCAAATTTCAAATATTTTTTGTTATTGCATAAGCCTAATAAAAAATCCTCGTAAAGTGACTAACGGGGATTGAACCCACGTCGCCAGATCTATCGTCCTCATCGTTACCTCTACTCTATCGTAGGCATACGGCAAGAATGGATGTTCATGAACTATTTATTTATAACAACGGCCTGTTTAGTTCTAAAACACACTACCTAAATAATGCCTCTTGGTTATGAGTAGGCTATGACAGTTTATTGGATAAGGCCTAGGTACACTTTATTTATTTAAAGTAAATTGATATTGCCACATAGCAGACGGCTGCATTTCTTGCTGCAGTTTGTTAAAACTAACTGAACACACGTAAATTCAAACGTTGAACACACTAGGCTATATTCAAACATTATACCCTAGTTCTAATTAATTTATTTAATTTTCAGTCATTTCATGCCATGTGTCCATTCTGTCCCTCATGTTGTAAGCTTTGTTCGGGTGTGTCGAATTTATAGCCGCTGTCATTGTCTCAATAATATTTGTATATGCGCAGAGGGGGATCCACAAATATGTTTGTGTTATGAGTCCCATAGAACAACACTGTCATCTACGGGATTAGAAAGTGTCAGCAGGCTACTTGTGGATCTGAGTGGCTGCTCTGCCGCAAAGTTTGTCTCAAAAATACGTGATCCACAAATGCTGATCCACAAATGCGAAAACCAAAACTGTGTGTGCTGGTGAACCACAAATGCAAAATTAGATTTCACAAAGGCAATTTTCAATTTTACAAATGCCATTTCATTTACAAATACACATCTACAAATGATTTTTTTTATTTGTGGATATCAAAACACAAATGCAAGTCAAGAAATATTTGTCGATGTCGCCATCTACTAGATTGCGATTTCTGTGTGCCGGTGAATTAAAGTAGGCCTATTTACGTGTGGATTTGTGTGACTTTCATGTGAAGAACGTCTCAAAAACACGTAACTTTGGAAAGCGAAGAATGCGTGTGCTGGTGATCCACAAATGCAAAATCACATTTCACAAATGAAATTTTTGGTTTTACAAATGGCATTTTATTTACAAATGCACATCTATATATTTGTAAAAATCAATATACGAGTTACAAATATGATTTTTTTAATTGTAGATATCAAAACACACATGCAAATCAAGAAATATTTGTGGATCCCCCTCTGCGCATATACAAATATTATTGAAACAAATTTATCTCCATAGATGTCAGTGTGTTGTCTTCGATGCTTTGATGCTTCGGATCATTTTGCGATACAATCAGGAAGAAGCTTCAAAAGCTTCACAAGGCTTAGTTCGCCCATCACTACTCCAACCTCGCTTGGCTGCCTCCTCTGCTATTTCAGTGTATTTCGCTCTCTTCAGCTCATTGGCCTCTTCCACTCCCAAGGAACAGTGAGTTCAATTAAGTAAACTATCTTCTCTGAATCCGACCATAGAATTACGTCAGGTCGTAGTTTAGTACTCACTATATGTGGAGGTACCGCCATCTGCTGGCCAAGATCAACCTTCATTTCTAAGCCTGCTCCATTTTCCAGCTGGCCGGTTTTACACCTGGCCTTCGCGGAACAAGGTTTATCCCCCTGACGTACAAAGTTAGTTTGCCTTACCCCTTTACTAGCTGCTAATGAATTGACTTCTCTCCTTTTATCCTCTATTGCCGCTGCCACACATTTCAATACCTGGTTATGACGCCACGTATACCGCCCCTGGGTGAGACTTACCTTGCACCCTGATAGGATATGGTGGAGACTGCCCACAAACGAGCAAAGTATGCATTTATCATCCTCACCAAACCATTGACTTAAATTCTTGGGAGATGGGAGCACATCATATGTAGCACCTAACATAAATCTGATCCTACCAGCTTCCATGCCCCATAGATCTTTCCATTTAATCCGTCTTTGTTCCACTCCTTCCCAGTTCACCCACTGCCCTTGTTTTGCCTGTGACACTGCCTTAGTACATCTTACAGCCTCCTCCTGTCTATGCATTTCCTCCACTACCATTTTCCTCTTTTCTCCTGCAGAAGCCTTACTCCACAAGGGTTTACTTACGCCCACCCCTAGACCCCCCGCCCGTGCTGCACATGGCCCATTATATCCCTATTCCTCAATGCTGATTGAGCTTGCTTAACTGCCTGTTCTGGGTTCCACTTCCTCCCTGCATTAACTGTGGGTGCAACTTTCCTCACCACTGGGTCCTTGGACTGAGAAAGAGTAATTTCCAATCTAGCCTTAGCACACTTAAATTCCTCTGTCAGACTAGATATTGGCAACTCTACAATGCCCTTCCCATACAAGGCTACACTGCTTAAGCAGCGTGGGACTCAAAGCCATTTTCTGACAAAGGAGTTGATCATTTTTTCTAACCTCTCTACCTTTGACAGAGGAACTTCATAAACTGTCAATGGCCACATTAGCCGAGGCAATAAACCACACTGCAAACATCACAGCTTAAGCTTACCTGGCAGCCCTGACTTGTCAATTTTTGAAATACCTTGCCTAGTGACCTGTCTCAAGTCTTCAACCTGTGATTTATCACAAAGCTTGCATCATACCACCTTCCCAGACTCTTCACTGGTTTCTCCAGAACTGTGGGAATCACCTCTTTATTTATAGCAAACTTCTTATCTATTACCTTCCCTTTAACAATTGAGAGACTCTTAGACTTACTTGGCTTCACCTTCATTCTGGCCGATAACCTGATAAAGCATTAGCGAAACGCGTTGTTCACTAAAAATTAAAAATAAACCAGCAAAGAAAATCCCACCAGTGTGCGGTGATCCTTCATTTTCCTTTTAATCTATTGACGACTGCACCTCACCAGCACCTGGAAGGCTGTGCACAAGAACTTTATCATGTTTATTATCCAGCAACCTATTGGTGCATGGAACGGTTGACGTCAAGATTGTCATGTCGTCCATGAAAGCCCTAATCGGGGGGAGGCGTGGCCCTCCCTGCAACTTCTCCCCACTCACTACCCATTTTGAGGCCCTAATGATGACCTCCATTGCCATTGTAAAAGCAAGTGGGGAGATGGTACATCCCGCCATGATTCCTATCTCGAGTTGTTGCCACCCTGTGGTGTAATCAGCTGTAGTAAAACATAATTGAATATCCAGAAAGTATGCTTTTTCTAGGCTTTTAATGCTACCTGGGATTCTGAAATAATCAAAGGCCTCCCACAACAGACTATGCGGCACTGACCCAAAAGCATTAGCCAAATCCAAGAACACAACGTGCAGGTCTCTCTTCTCACGTTTTGCTAATTGAATTTGGTGCCAAATCATGCTGGTATGCTCTAAGCACCCGGAGAAGCCAGGAATTCCAGCTTTTTGCACCGTGGTATCAATTAGTTTATTCCTTTCAAGGTAATTTGTCAGTCTCCATGCCACCACACTGAAGAAAACCTTCCCTTCAACATTCAGTAGACTAATTTGCCTAAATTGATTAATCTCCACTGCGTCCCTTTCTTTGGGAATTAAAGCCAAGCCTTGGGAATACTCTGCTTTTTCCAAACTATCTTCATTAATTGCCATAAAAATCTTAAAACATCTGGTGCACTCTTATACAACAGGTAGGGCACTCCATTAGGTCCCGGGGCTGAAGAGGCCCTTGCACGTTTTATTACTTCTTGCACCTCTTTCCACCTTGGTGGACTATCGTCGCATTGGCTACTTAATTCACCAATTAGGTGGGATATCAGCGGGAAGTACCATCTCTCTGAACCTCTCCCTATCTTTGTGCACTCCCTCTAAATACTCCTCAAGCTTCTGCTTAGGTTCCAAAAGACTACCACTCTTCTGCATTACGAATAAAGACT
>NW_027468859.1:24713557-24731057 GCF_046254945.1 Alosa pseudoharengus | reverse complement strand
CATTTCCACAGAGTAGTGTCTCAATTCGAACACCAACTCTGTGCACTTAGCAGAAATGACGATCACCTTTTTTTTCCGGATCAAATTTTTATTTTATTTCAATTCAATGAGCATGGCATGTGGCATAATACATACAAAAAGTCAAAAGGATCTGTTCTAGCATACCACATACTGTAATAACAATGACAACAATGACAAAGCAAAAAACAACCAAAAAACAACCGTACGTACACAAAAGACACAATATCGAAAACATACACATACAGACGGAGACATAGACAAAACAGAGGGAACTAAACAACATAGCAGACTATTGTGGAAAAGGCTGGATAGCTTAAAGCATATCTTTCAAAGATTTAGAGAGATTGTGCCAAAAATCTAATGTCTTATCTGAAGCACCGTTAATTCGGGCCGTTGAAAGCTCCAGATATAAAACATCCAGAAACGAAAGGATCCAGGCCTTAACAGAAAGAGTATGAGGTGGCTTCCAACGGGTTACAATCATTTTCTTGGCTGCTGTCAATCCAGCAAAAACAGCGCGCTTACTCAGTTTCGATAGATTAGAATTTGACAAGTTATTTAAAATCAATACACACACAGACACAGGAATTCTTTCCTGAACCAAGCCAGACAATTTGGATGCAACATTGTTCCAGAATCCACTGACCGGTGGACAGTCCCACATCATGTGAAGATATGTGCCCTGAGCCTTCAAAGAACAGAGCGTACAAGATGAGTCACTAATGATATGCATATGGTGAAGTTTAACTGGTGCTAAGATATGTCCTATGAATAAAATTGAAATGAATTTGTTGATGATCTGGATTGCGTGATACTTGAGGGATATCGGACCACACATCATGCCAATCAAATTCTTCGTCAAACTCAGGGCAGTCCCGCTCCCAGATCCTTTCAACGGGAAGCCCAAAGTGTTGGGGGACTATCATAAACTCATAAAGTTTGGACACCATGCCCTTATTTGAAGTTTGTACCGTAAATAAATGTCGAAGTGGGTGAGTGGATAAAGGGCCCTGCCAGGGAACACCATATGCCTTGAGTGCTGATCTTAGCTGTAAATAAAAGAAAAAGGAAGAACCTGGCAGATTGAATGCATTTTGGATATCAGAAAAAGAAAGTAGACCATGATTATTAAAAATGTCTTTTAGGTGACGGACACCCCTTTGCTCCCATTGCGGAGCTGATATAGGCCTCCCGCCAATCAATAGAGCTTTGTTATTAAATATTGGAGAAGAAATGTGCCACTTAAATGAGAGATGGCGATGAGATTCAACCGCTCTCCATGTTCGTATAAGATGGGAGATGATGGGGCCAAACCGCAGTTGACTCTGTTTATTAGAGATGTTGGCAAAAAGCACATCCTGGAGAGGCCAAGGTTTTACCAAATTGCTTTCTAAGGTATGCCAAGAGACTGAGGAGTGTGGATCAAACCAAGAAAGCAAGGGCCTGAGTACAAATTACCAAAAATATAATTTAAAATTAGGGACAGAAAGACCACCATCCTCCCTCCTCCTTTGTAAAGTAGACATTTTTAGGCGTGGCTGTTTACCCTTCCATATAAAACAAGAGACTCCAGACTGAAGCGTACTCCAGTAGTCAGGTGGAGGGGGGAGAGGAAGCATAGAACTAACAAAATTTATCCTCGGCAAAATGTTCATTTTAGTAATAGAGACACGGGCTTGAATAGACATGGGCAAGACAATCCACCGGTCCATATCCTTCAAAACATTGGATAAGGTACCTGAATAATTGTGCTTAATAATCTGATTAAGAGGGTGGAAGATTTTAATTCCCAGATATCTAAACTGATTTACAATGGGAATACTGACAGATAGGGATGATTCTTTGGCGTGAATGTTAAGATGAAGGAGTGCTGATTTAGACCAGTTAATTTTAAATCCTGATAATTTACCAAATTCCTCACAGATAAACAGGAGGTGGGGTACAGATTGAGCGGGGTTTTCCCATTTCGGAGAGGCCGTAGCGGACTAGCGAATAGCCTGAGCAAGTGGCTCCAGTGAGAGGACAAATAGAGCAGGGCTCAAAAGACATCCTTGACGTAAAGACCTAGAGATCGGAAATAAAGCTGATAGAGTTCTGCCAGATAACACTTGAGCTGAAGGATTAAAATATAAGGTTTTTATCATTTTAATAAAAGTGGTACCAAATCCCATAGCCTCCAAAACTGACCATAAAAATGACCATTCCAATCTGTCAAAAGCCTTCATGGCATCAAGGGAAAGGAGGGACATTGGTGTCCCACTGCCTGTTGCAGCATCAATGGTGTGCAAAAGACGCCTAACGTTATCTGCCGCCAATCTTGATTTAATAAAACCTGTTTGATCAGGACTAACTAATACTGGCATGTGGGGCTCAAGACGAAGGGCAAGGAGTTTTGCAAAGATTTTTATGTCAGAATTTAAAAGGCTAAGAGGGCGATAACTAGAACACTCTCTAGGATTCTTATCCTTTTTTAAGAGTAAAGAAATTAAGGCAGTATTAACATCTCTAGAAAACCCGCCCTTATCAACAGAAAAATTAATCATATCCAAAAGAAAGGGTCCTAACTGATCCCAAAAAGTGGTATAGAATTCAGGGGGGATTCCGCCAAGTCCTGGCGATTTACCTCTCTGCATTCTCTGCCCTGCTACTCTCAGCTCCTCTAAGGTAATTGACTCATCTAGACCGACCGAATCCGTTCTGGAAAGTTGGGGTAAGTCCAACTGAGTCAGCCAATTATCACACCGTTCTTTGTCTAGAATAACCTCTGATTGGTATAAGTCAGAAAAGAAGGTTTTAAATGTGTCATTAATCTCCTTGGGATCCGTAATGATATTGCCATCAGCTGCCATCTATGGCTGGTATGTCAGAGAAATGATCACTGGTCCTAATTCTCATGGCAAGCAGGTGGCTAGGTCTGGCCCCATAAAAATAATATCTCTGTCTTGTCCTGTGAATTTGGAATTCTGATTTCCGTTTTAAAATACTATTAATTTCTTTTTTCACTATGGAGCGCTCTAAAGATACCTGCTCTGAAAAAATATGTTGCAAAGCAGAATCTAGCCTCATGAATTTAGATTCAAGGGCTTGAAGCTGATGAGATCTGGCCTTCTGTGCATTGGAACTGAACAGTATAGTGTTATTTCTAATGAATCCCTTTACTGCCTCCCATAGAATTCTAGGATCATCCACTGAGCCAACATTGATATCTGCAAATTCCTTAAATTCAGTAATGAACTGAGAAATATAGGCTTCATTTTTTAGCAAAGATGTGTTAAATCGCCATCTGGCTGCACACTGAGACAATTGACAAACAGTAATGGAACAAAGGACACCCTTATGGTCAGATAAAGCCTTTGGTAGCAAAATCGCCTTGTCTATGGTGTTGCGTTTTGTGTCCACTCTGGTGTCCAAAGGGATTCCCTTTAACACAGTTGAGATCGCTACTCCTGTTGGTGTTCGTCTTCGGACTGTGATAATATCACAGGGTAAAAGAGGAAGTATCTTTCAGTGTGTGTGTCTGGTGCGAGGGCCCCTTTTCAACGGGTTTAGGCTGTACAAGAGGATTGGCTTGATGGAGAGGCTCTCCCTATCTGAATCAAAATCCCTAATTTGGGGTTTAGGGGCTAAGGAAAATAGACCACTTCAGAGTCTCTCTATCTCTTAGTCGCTATTCCCTGTTCCCTTTGACTTGTACTTCAAAATGTGGTTAACTTCACTAAAAGAGGAAGAAATCCAGAGCTGTATTTGCAAGAGTTGTTTGTCATCAAAATCTGAGAGAGGTCAGAAACTCACTACGGACGTTCGTCTGGCCGTCCAGATTTGAGAGAAAATCAACTACCCTATTATTTGGGGATTCTTGTCAAAATTAAATGAAAGCTCCTTTTTAAATGACAGTTCTTGTAACATATAAGAACTTCAATTGACCACAACGGATCTATAACATTTTAGATTCTATCTATAAATACACTTGTATTTATCAGGCAGATTTCCGTATCCTCGCTTGGGTGTGTGATGTGCGTTTAGACCACAACGGGTCCTAGACTTCAGCTTCACAAACAATTTGACGCGCCAAATAAATTTGCTAACAAAGCCTTTTTGGTTTTTTGTCTGCCCTGGAGCATAGGACTTTCCTTCCCAAATGCCTGGCTGAGTTCGCTACTCCTGTGTGTGTCAGTGCAGTATGTTTTTTGCCCATATACAGTGTCTTAGAAAGTAGCCCTCAAACGGACGCCTTACTTACCCGAAGCGAAGTCAAATCTTTGGAGCAGGAGGCCCTATTGCAAGGCATCCGGGGTTCTCAGCAACACAGGAGAGGCAGAAAAATATGAAAAAAATGCTAGACGGTCTTTTTACAAACTCCTAATCAAAGGTTAGGATTTTGACTTTTATTAAATACAAACAAAAAATACAAGGAATGAAAACTGTCTAAGTCTAAAGGCTAAATGCTCGGTCCAAAGAAAAATGAAAAGGAAAAAGAAGAAAAAAGAACCCTGAACAAGGAGCTGTTCTCTTTTTATACCCCTCTCAGTCAGGCAGAACGTCCAAGTTTGGTATTATGTCTTGCCATGAAATATTGGTTCTGCTTTTTTTTTTTTGCTTAGTTGCCAGTCAGCTTTTTGTTTTGCTGACAAACAGTTTCTTACAGCTGGTACATTATGTTCTGTCTTTACATTTTGTTCAAAGCACATCTCATTTGGCATAACATACTTTAATTCTAACACAACCTTTTTATATCTAAGCAAACACATTTTATGTAGCAAAACATTTTAAGTTTTATAAGCAAACTTTCTTATATGTTTAAGAAAGACACTCTAAATTTAAGCAAAATCATAACAGGTTATTCTAGCCAAAAACAATTTATGCTTTTAATTAAGAAAACACACTTCAATTCTAAGTTTCTAAGTTTTTAAACATTTTAAGTCTAACTTGTTTCACACTGGTTGTCTATCATTACCTTGCAGCATTTGCACATTTTTATTTGTTTTAGAGCAAGCTGGATTTAAGCAGTTATATGACTAAAAATCTTTTAATAGTAAATTATGATTCTGGTTATTAATTATCACATCTTCATATTGTAAAGTCACGCTACAATGGAAAGAAAAAGTTGGGGGATGCAAAAAGAAAATCAATTCTAGAAAAAGATTTATGTCTGCCTGAATAAAACGTAAAATCTTTGGAGGAGGGATTAACTGTCCGCCACATGTCCATCAGTCCCAGAGTATTGGCCCATGATTTTAAAGCATTGGTGGCCTGGCCCTGCTCCCCTAAAGATGTTGCGTTTGACCTATCAACAACAGGATCCCACACAGCATTGAAATATGCGCCAACAATAAAAGAGTAATCAGTCAAATCTAACATTTTGATTGTGAGAGTGTTATAGAAAGTGGCATCAAAAGCATTTGGAGGATATGCAGAAACAAGAGCAATATTTCTGGCATTAAACTCTATTTTAGTTATCACAATTCTGCCAGCATCATCTGCCCACGATGATAAAACCTTCCGTCTAGCTACAATGGCCACGCCTTTTGTTTTTGTGGTGGCAGAGGAGAAAGCCACAGTATAATAAAATCTATTGGCTAAACGTTTACCATCTGCATTAGTCAAATGCGTCTCTTGTAGCAAAGCAATATCAACATTTTTGTTCCTCAGTAAGTTTAAGGTGCTTGCACGTTTATGGGGAGCATTCAATCCACCACAGTTCCATGGTAAAAAAGAAAGTTCACCCATTATCCAAAAAACTCAATCCTAAAGCATGTAGGCACATTCTCGAACACTGAAGATAACTCATATCGTAGGATTCCAACAATGATGCATCCAAAGTTAAGTCCCTCAAAACATAAAACACATTAGACACAGACACAGAGAACACAAAAATTACAGTAAAAATAAAGAGAAAAGGAAGGAACATCCACCTGCAGGTCTGTGATCAAAATTGGATATGGGCAGCCAAAGTAGTCCAGCCCAAAACTTGGTGGTGTGGCTATATGCCTTTAAGCATTAATTGTAATGAAAATCTAATGTGTCCTACAACCCACACAACAAGTAGCCTATAGGCCTAAACTTATAATATTGTCAAGAGAAGGCTACGTCCACTCTGCAAAACAAAAAGTAATTGCCCGGCCATCGATGGAAAGAGGGTTTTTCTTGGCAGCCCGCAGAATGGCTTGACGAGTGGTGTAACGAAGCACGTTGAAAATTAGTGTGCGGTTAGTTCCTCGATTGCGAGTGTCACTGTAGATTCGATGAGCCCTCATAATCTCAATCTGAGTGTCGGAAAGGGTCGGAAACCACTTGGGAAGGGAGTGAGTGAGGTATTGAATGGCGTTGGAGCCTTCGAGCCCCTCTTCCAGACCAATGACGCGAATGTTACATCTTCTGTTTCTATCCTCCATGTCTGCCAACTTCAAATCTACGTCCTGCAGAGACTGACCATAACTCTTGAGCGCACCAGAGTTGCTCTAGACCGTAGTTTTAAGTTGTTCCACGTCGGATTTGATAGAACCCAAGCTTGCAGCCAGGGAGGCTAGTTCAGCGTGAATAGCACTTAGCTTCTCAACATTGTCTTCTCCCATCTGTTGAATCTGTGTGAGGCATGGTTCAAAGTAGCCCCGTTGTTTTTCAAATAAAGAGTCCGTAATAGCGTCAATATCTTGCCAAGTTTGCACTTAGTAGACATAATGGCTAACCTGGTTCTAATATCAAAAAACAAGGTTGTATTCAGACAAATAACTCGGAAACTACAACAATTTGGCAAGGTTGGGCCAGGAGCTAAAAACCTAAGCTGCCATCTTGTCCAGGTGATCACGTGACTCCGAAATGACGATCACCTAATTTAAATATAACTTTATTGGTGCCCTCTTTTTGCCAGTGGCATGGTCGTACTGTGTCAAAACATGAACAGTTTATGTTATATCTTGCTCGTACATCTGTAAAGTGTGTTTTTCCCTGCTGCTGTTCCAGTTTCCTCAACCACGATTAGCTCATTTGAAAATGCTCTCTGCCCTGCCGCTACAGTATGTAGCCAAGATGGCGTCCGATGAGGGCAGAAAGTGTCCATCTTTCTACACTCAACTTTTTGACCGTTATGAGTGCACCATCCGGGGACTTGTAGTGCACGTCGTGTCGTCAGAGTTTTCAGTGTGAACACACTCATGCACTCAAATGAGGTATTGTAAGCAAAGATTCTAGAACAGAGCAATATGGATTACTGGCAGGAAAGTACGTTGGATATGTTGAAGTTCGTTCTATGACTCTATGGGCTCCGTTTTAGTAAGCTCAGGTGTCGTCACAGATGCTGGCTACTGTGGGAATCCTATGGCGCTGATCCTAAAATGTTAACAATATTTATTCTGTAAAGCTGTATGCTCCGCTCTAGAATCTTTGATTGTAAGTGCAGAAGTACATACTGCCACATGAGAGGCAGCGATTGGCGTTATACAGTTCCAAGTTACAGTAGTCCATTTGTAGCTGCCACTCCAGGCCTCATAGTTAGTAGGATGTTCTAAAATAGGAAATCAGGAACTTGCTTAAACACCACTCAGGAATCTTTGACAAGAAGGGAGACAAGTCTGTAGTTCTTCACATCAGCTGTCAATTGAGTGTTCTTTTTTTTGAGCACCTTCAAGGTGACCTGTCCACTCGACAGAGGCACAAACACCAACTCTGTGCACTTAACTGAATTGACGACCACAACCTTTAAATATAACTTTATTGGTGTCTTATAATTTGACATGGTCGCAATGTGTCAAAACACGAATAGCACCTTCAGGGTGACCTGTCCAGTCGACAGAGGCACGAAAGAGCAAAATTTAAGCAGAGGTCTATGCACAGAGCAGCAGGATCATAGTGCGTTCTGGTGTTCTTTCTCATATCCGCATCCGCGGTCTGATTGGTTATAATTTGGTTATAATTTGATTATTTATAAATCGATATTGTAAAAAGGGCTACCAGAATAATCTGGTGGACCAAATAATATTGCTGGAGGGCCAGCTTTGGCCCTTGAGCTGCCTGTAGCTGACCCATGCCCTAGGTTGCTGTGGCTACCCATGCCCTAGGTTGCTGTGGCGACCCATGCTCTAGGTTGCTGTTACTCTGGAATATTCCTTTAACATTGGAAATCTGTGTTTCACTCTGTGAGAATGGGGTGTTTCTCTCTCTCTCTCTCTCTCTTTCTCTTTCTCTCTTTTTATCTCTCTCTTTTTTTTCTCACACACAGGAGCACATAGCCTTGTTCACACATACAGTCACAAACATATGCACATAAACACACACTCATACAGAATCATAAACACACATTTACTTAGACTGGCTCACACATAACCACACACACACACACACACACAGGCGCTTTCGCTCTTGTCATTTAGCCACTGGGTCCAGGTCTCAAGGCCCATAGTATGAAAAAATCTCTTTTTCTGGGATTTGATGTGTTATTGTGTGTCTCTGGTGCTTCCACACGCATACAAACTTGGAAAAAAAAAACACCCATGCTGTTTTGAGTGAGATAAGGGTTTCTGGATGTATCCTGCCTTCAGCCTCAAGGGTGAGCTGGTCAAAATCGGCAAGGCTTTTGACGTCACAAGCCGAAACATTTCAATATTCCCACCCACCACCTCCTTTTAGGGCAATTGCGTTACGTGGATATAATGGAAACCTATGGAGCTGCATCGAAGTGGGCAGGGAAAAGGATTTATACTTAAACAAACTCTATATAGTTAAACAAACGTGAATAAAACAAGGCACAAAATAAGGTTGGTGTAAGAGTTATCTGTTTGTTCATGGGATTCATTCTAATTCCATCACTTACATATTTCCTACAACTAGGTGAGATAGCTAAGCTTATGTTGTAGGCTACTGAAGTTCCACTGTTAGATAGCTAGCTAGCAAGCTAACCGTTTTACATAGAGATTATGGTAGGCTAAGTGTTAGCTACGGGCTATACTATGTAAAACGAAGGTGTAGTAGATGTTAGGGGATTTTGAATTGGTGTGTTTCAGACGTTGCATAATCAACACCCCACCTCTCCACACCAAGCCTACGAGTTCAACTGTTTTTTAAGCCTACATATCTCAGAAAATAATGTAGATACAAGCTTAAACCTTTGCACAGTAGTTGTTGGGTAAAATTTAGCATTATTGACAAAGTATGAAGCAAAGCCAAGATGGTCAGGCTAGGCTGGAGGCATTTGTTGATTTGGCACAAATGACCCTGGTAACAGTTAATGGAGTGGGGCGTGGGTAAGTGAGCAGCAGCTCATTAATATGTAATGAGCAGCAGAAACAGCACACTTTGACAGGGACTGAAAAAGAGTGTAATAGAGGTAGGTAAGAATCTTTTCCTACAAGCTATTTCCAGCAAACAACTTCAGAAACATGTTTTCTGGAACTCATAGACCTATTTTAACTTGTTGAAAAATAGTCATAATATGGGCACTTTAACATCGCTGACATTAAAGCGCTTGCTTGTTGTTTTAAGACTGACGCAACCACTTACAAAACGGCAGGGATCATTGATGGCGGCAGTGCATGAAGAATAAAAGTGAGTAACTCTTTAATCTCTCTGCACCACGACCCCACCCCCCCACCCCGTCCTCCAACCACCTTTTCTCCGCCTCATTGTGTATTCAAATGCACTCGATTTACCTACAGCGCAGCGTAGCTCTTAATTCATCCATTTACGAAGAGACAAAACAAAAGACGGAGAAATGGGAGGGAGAGATGAGATGAGATGAGATGAGATGAGATGAATAGATGAAGAGCAGTGAAGTATCATCCGTCTGACATCTTTTTACAACAATTAAGAAGGAGTGTTGTGGAGGGGGGGGGGGGGTTGATGTGTGTGTGTGTGTGTGGGGGGGGGGGTTGGGGGTTGGTTGGGTAAGGGTCTTGCACACACCTCCCCCCATCACACAAACACCTCCCCAATCTAATCTCCCCAAACAAACCTGCATGCATCAAGTGGTCTTGTTGTGGATGCGGGTGTTCCATAAAGACATGCTCTCCTGACATCAGGGACCGCTGGGATGGGCGGGGGGGTGAGTGAGGGGGGGGGGGTCGGCGTAGAACAAAGTGGCCGTGAGCGCGGGGGGGGGGGGGGTGGCGTGAGCAGCGGTGAGAGAAACTTCACTTAAACTCCTTTATTCTGTTTCTTTTTTTAATTAGACAACTAATGGACGCTCGGTGTGCACATGAAAGAGTGAGAGCGGCTCTAGGCCATTGATGTTTGGAGATAGGGAGGGAGAGAGAGAGAGAGAGAGAGAGAGAGAGAGAGGGAGAGAAAGATGGAGGAAGGGAGATGCTCTGTTTTGTGGTTGTTGTAAGAGTGTTTGTCCTATCTCTCCTCCATGGCCTCAGAGAGCCTGATGAGAGGAGGAAGAGGAGTATAGAGGAGTATAGAGGAAGGAGAGATGGCCACATGAGAACAGTGGGGATAATACAGATAATATAGCCGATAGAGAGCTGACTGTGTGTGTGTGTGTGTGTGTGTGTGTGTGTGTGTGTGCGCTCGTGTGTGTGTCTGTGCAGGTGTGTGTGTGTGTGTGAGTGAGTGAGTGAGTGAATATGGGGATGATGTAATCAGGGAAGAGACTAAAGGGCCGTTCACACCAAGAAAGATAACTATAGCAATAACTATAAAAAAAAAACATAGTTCTCGTTAATATGAATGACGACGTTCACACATAAACTATAACGATAACGACATGAAGAACGATATCGTTGGGGATCACTTTAAGAGTGATAAAAAGCTAACAGCCAATTAGAGCCCATCGCATTTTACCTATCGCATTCATTAACACAAGGAGAGACTTTCACTTGGACACTTTTATTGATATAGTTGTAGTTGTCGTTATAGTTATCGTTATCGTTCCTGGTGTGAACGGCCCTTAAAAGCGTGTGTGTGTGTGTGTTTATTGGTCCCGTTTAGCTGTTAACCTGTGTAGCTGGGGAAATGCATTATTATTATAGACGAAATCAGTAACTGGTCGAAATAGAGAAAGGGATGAAGAGAAAATTAGTGAGGGGGAAAAAGAGATAGAATGAAAGAAAGAAAGAGAAAGTGAGAGAGAATTGTGTTAGCTAAGTGGAATGTGAGCAGTTTACTAATGGCACGTAGCTCTCCTGTTAGTGCAGGTGCATAAAGGGAAGCATTTAAGCACTGAGCAGGCTCGTGAGCAGTCTGTCTGTCCTTGGGGTGCATTGATCGGGAGTTAATTCTGCAGTCTGCTTTGCTATTGTACTGTTCCAGGAAAGGACAGCGCAGAGTTTTAATAAACAAACCTATTGAGCAGTGCTTTTTTTTGTTGGTCTGCCATTAGGAAGGGTGATGGCCTAGGCCCTCAGAAATCCTTTTTGTGCTGTATGTGTGTATATGTGTTTGTTATGACATTTGAATTGAAAAATGTGAGGAAAGAACACAATATTCCTCTCAGCTTCAGCCTGCCACAGATCACTCACATTTCCAACTCACACACATGTGCTGTTTCAGTCAATCTCAAACAATACACAGACACACAGACACACACACACACACACACACACACACACACAGACACAGAGTCACCATAATTCACTCTCTTACATTTCTGGCCCTTCAGAGGCTTGACCAGGTGTCTCTCTATCTCTCTTTGTGTGTGTGTGTTAGCAGGATGCTCCAGATGTAATTTGCTCTCGCTGAGCTAATTGTGGCGGTGTATACAGCTTGCCGAGAGTGTCATTGTGTGTGTGTGTGTGTGTGTGTGTGTGTGTGTGTGGCTTGAGGGAGCATAGTGTCTCTGTCTCATTGTTTGGGAATGTAATGAATTTCATGTGGGTCCTCCTGGCCATCCACACACACTGGAGCCAGCAGAGAGAGAGAGAGAGGGAGAGAGAGAGAGGCAAAATAAAAAAATCAATTTCTGCCTCTCCTCGTCCCTTTTGTCCCTCATCCCCTCCCATCGTGGACCTCATCAATAGCCACTTTATTTGCCAATCAGAGGAGAAGAATGATGTTATTAGGGCTAAAGAGCAGCGATGATGGTGAATCTCTCTCTCTTTCTCTCTCTCTCTATCTCACTCTTTATCTCTCTCTTCCTCTCTATATGTCTCTCTCTCCCCTCGTCCTTTTTCAGAGCTGTATAGAAATGGTCTTCAGAGGGCTACCTTTGTGCCTTTCATCCACATGCTCAAGGTAAAGACAAAGTCATTCAACTCCTGTTCATTTATCTGCCCCTCCCTCCCTCTCTCTCGCTCTCTCTGTCCTCTCTCTCTCTCTCTCTGGCCTCTCTCTCTTTCTCTCTCTCTCTCTCTCACTCCACTCCCACCCACCCCACCCCCCCAATCCCCCTGACGTCCATGTCCGGCTTGTTGTTTTTTTGATGTGATGTGTTTTTCTTCTGTCTTGGTGTTACATACACACACACACACACACACACATTTACACAAACATTGACACACACACACACACACACACACACAGCTACACACATTTATACACATGACCAGCTTGAGAGGGAAAAAGGCACCTTTGATCATACCTGGAGATGCGAAAGCAGAGACAAATAGAGGGCCGGTAAGTGAAAGAGTGAGTGCGTGAGAGAGAAAGGGAGAGAGAGAGAGTGCGTGAGAGAGAAAGGGAGAGAGAGAGAGAGAGTGAGAGAGAAAGGGAGAGAGAGAGAAAGAGAGGCTTTCAATGGCCCGAGCGTAGGTAGGCAGACAGGAATGAGGCCGGCCTGCTTGCATTTCAAAGTGAGCGAGAAGCACGGAAGGCAGCGACGTGAGCAACTGCTTTGCAATTTAATGGCATTATTGTAAGCAGGTATCTGTGAGGCCCCGCCGCCAGTCGGGGTAATTATCAGTGTGTGTGTGTGTGTGTGTGTGTGTGTGTGTGTGTGTGTGTGTGTGAGACAGAGAGAGAGGCAGCATAATAAATAATCACTGAATCAGTGCCAAACATTTTACTGCATGCAAACACACCACAGTCTTGTGCGTTCACATACACAAACACATTCTTACACATTTCGGTAGTATTTTTTCCTGGTTTAAAACAAGCAAAACTGGAAAAACAAATAGATATAGACCTTTGGTTTTCGTCACACACACACAGACATAATGGTTAAAATCTGTTATTGTAAATAGTCAAACTCTGAAGTCTCTCACAACACGTATTTACTTTTTAGGTGACACACTAAATGTTAGTTATTGTACTTTGGATTGGATTGGATTATCCTTAATGCACCCAAGGGGCAATTTGGTTCACAGCAAGTAGCCAGCACAATACTCTCAATCAACATAAAACATTACATTTGTATTAAGAACTTTATTAGTGCAAATATAAGATTGGTCAGTGGGCATAGAGCAATGCAGTGAGAAAACTGCTCTTAAAGGAGAAATCCAGCTGATTTTTACATGGATATTGATCGCTAGACGTCACCGAGTACTGTCCATAGGAAAAAAAAATGACCAAAATCGGTGCTACCGAACTGGAGTAGGTGCAGCTAATGGCCAGTGCTCCCAGTCAGATACAATGCTAGGTCTGGGGGCATCATCTAAACATGCCTTTTTGACTCTTAACCCTTAGAACCCGATTGACGCTAAGTGCGTCAAAAAACACACCCTTTCTTCTCTGTTACATTGCTCCGGAACTGTTCATCGCAGCAAGATGAAACCTTTTTTGCAGAGCAGAAGTGGGGCTTTCCAAAGAGACTACACACTTGTCTGTACGATCAAGTATGAAAAAAAAATCATGAAATTAAATCAAATTGCATCATATTTACAGTCTATACTTCTCTGCGTTCACCTGCGCACCCATTACTCTCGTTTGAATTACTCGCGAACCCGTAATCGCATAGATATGGCAAGCATATCAGATGAAAGAGGGGACACAGGGCTATCCATTGGTACATCCTTCTGGGTTATAAAACAGACGAAGTGACAGCAAAATAATAACTTAATATAGCTGGACTTACCCCACGTTTTTGTCTGTTTTTGTGGCAAAGCATGTTCATACCGTAAAACTTCAAATAATCGCCGAGTCCCTAAGAGACGCCTGTCTCTTTTAAACGCCTGGCGTGGCTACAGGTTTGGGTTAAAGGCCGGTCTCCAGTAGAGGCCTGATCTGTTTTTTAGTTTCGGATTGTATTTAATCTTCTAAAACTGGCAACAAAACCAGAACTGTTTGCGAATGTTATTCTAAATGCCATGGCGATAAAGAGAAGTCAGAAAAGGAATTTACCTTAGACTAGGCTATATCAGAGCCCGTCTACGGACATTCTCTGGTTATATAACCTACTGAAATAGGTTAATGATGTAAAGACAAGTGCGCTTCTATGGGACTGGTGTGTGCGCGCACAGTTTTTATTGATGAGTCGGAGTGACAAGTGCTGCGCATAGTTGCAGTGGAATGTGGCTGCCCAGGGCATTATAAAACGTCTCACTCTTAGACCTTCTCATAGGCTACACGGCGGTGAAATGGCGTCTAAATTCGAATCATATGCTGGGGGAGAAATCGTCGGACATCCATGATTATTTTGTTATTCAGCACCCCTGGTCAAAAATATGTTCCCGCGCGCCTGGAAGTAGGCTATGATTTGAATGTACAAAACGGGAGAAACAATATGGTTCATGCTCTCCCATGCTGTTTCATTCGTGCCGAAAAGGAGGGAGAATGAAACATTAAGCACGTTCCACTTTTGCATAAATAATTCCTGAACGGTTTTGGTCAGGGCTGATAATGCAACTGTATTTGACAAAGGACCGATGTAGGCTATTTGCTAGTGACAAAATGTGAGCTTTCAGTGTGATACGATCTCTTTGTAGATTACGTTTAATTAAAACATGTTTCATCTGTTTTGGCTATCCCCGCTATTTGGATCTTACTGTATCTCACTCAATGAACAACATCTCAACACTAATTGAATGATGATCCGTAATTGTCATCAGATAGCCTAGTCATATAAGTAGACATTCAGTGTGTTTGAAATAATTAATTCAATAATATTTTCCATCTTTCAGAGGAAAGGTTTTGTGTAAAGGGAATTAAAGGCCTGTCTCATACAGACGCCTGTCTCTAATACTAGCCGGTGCAGTTTGGCGATTTGGGAAAATAAAAGCCCGGGCTATTATTTGGAGTTTTACGGTAATCCGGTTTTGAGACCCTAGCAAATTCCTGCATGGCATCCAATTCAAGGCTCACATTGCATCCTAATTTGTTCAACAAAGAAACACCTTTTTTGCCTTTACTTTGTTCATGGCAATGCAGTATAAAATTGAGAATCATTTTGAGTGCATGCACCATAGGCACACAGGCTAACACGCAACCTCGGGTCAAGTCAGGTCAGATCAGTTCGTGTCACAGCTATGGAGCGCAGAAAGGTCATTTTTCATCACTAAATAAAAAATGGCATTTATTTCCGTAAATCACACACCACATATTTCTGTAAACTGCTCAGCCCCTGAGTATCCCTCCAACATGGCAATTATATTGCCCGATTCAGGACAGTCTGCCCTACACATACATGAAATGCATGTAGAGCTATGACCTTGCTGTGGTGAGATACATGTCGAAATATAAGAATTTTTATAATACGCTTTTTATATTTTAATTCTTTAAAAATCTAAATAAAATCAATGCTAGTACTAATGCATGAAATGATAGCAGATCTGGATAGCCTAGACTGCTGAAAAAAACAATATATAATATGTGTGTGTGGCACTTACAATGACCAGAATAAATCCTTATGAATAAAGGTAGTGAAAATGCCCTAAAAACAGCTAAGGGTTCTAAGGGTTAACAGACTCAAAATGTCATTAAAAGTTCTGTGCAACATGAACAGCGTTTTCAACTCATTAATTGTGAAGAAACCATTTAAATTCAAAGTTTGTACTATTACGTATCTCAGTTTCCATCAGTTGCTTCCAGGAAAGCCCAAAAGAATGTTGTCGAGCTCATGCCGGCTTTACAACTCAAACTTGACGTTTATTTCCCTCAGAAATAGATAATTGAGCACTGTAATGGTTATGACCATATCAGTGTTTCCCATATATTGACTAATCTGTGGCGGGGCGCCACAAAATAAAAATCGGCCGCCACAGATTAATATTCTAAATTTAATTTAATTTAATTTAATTTAAATTAAATATAAGGTCAAATCCTTGCATTGCCATTGAGCTGCGCTTTTTACGCACGCAGCCTTTCCTTGCCCCGCCCCGCTCTCTCTCGTAGCCCGCTGCCACTCCTCTGCATGTGCATTTAACAAAATATTCAGGATTGTTGAAGGATTGTTGTTACCACATAGAAGCATTGCATAGAAGACGTCTGGCTAAATTGCTATTAAATCCGCTTAGCATCGTGACCATGCTGCGCAAATTTGTTAAAAACTGCTGCATTGAAGTGAACTCTGCCAAGGTCTTATCACAACATAGTAGGCTACATTGAAGAGACTAAACTAAGTTAAGTTATGAAATCAAGCAGTATCTCAAAGCTAACGTTAGAATACTGTTTGGATGTCAAATTTAGCATGCTTAGCCTACTTACAGCTGCTTGTCAGGAAAAGGCAAAGTTGTGTGCAGATGTGACAGTAAAAACTTTGAATTTAGACGGTTTCTTCACGAGTAGAAAACGCATTGTTTTGTCACGTAAGGACCCTTAGGCTACTTAAACAACGTAACTGAGTCACTCACCAAGAGTGTGATAGACGCTACCGTCATTTTGTATGCGTTCATTACCATTTTTGCACGTTCCGGTTCGTAAGAAAAAATCCCTATGCACGATTGAATGAGGTTTCGGGAATCATAAAAATTATGCCCCTAACTGCTCGAGAGTCCCCGCGTGTATATCCTCTTTATAAAATCAGCATGTAGGCTGTCTCCCTGAGGACTTTAGATTTGCTATATCGCTAAACGCAAGCACCCATAAGTGTATTTAACCCATTCGCGCTGGATGCTGCATGACGCAACATTGACCCTCCCGCTGGATGCTGCGTAGCGCAACATTGACCCTCCAGCTGGATGCTGCGTAGCGCAGCATGCTTTTTATTTCATGTTTCTAGGTGCTACAGAGGCTTAGATATTACATTTTGGTAGACGTTGACAATTTTTAGTATGTTTTCAGAAAACCCTCAGGAAATAAGGTTATTTAGTCTAGAATGCCATAGGATTCTATAGGCGTTTTTAGCAGGCATTTTAGGAGTAAATGGGTTAAATTAGCTAGGCTATGTACCAAAAATGACATTTTACCCTGAGTCGAAGAGCTGTAAACAGTGTTGTAACTTAAATCTGCGTGTACAAAACCGCTTGGAGCTCTAGTGGAATTTTGATTTCTCGGTCTAACCGTTGATGTGCCGATGAAAATAGGCATCAGCACCAACCTCTGATCACGGTAAACAAAATCTGACTCCGTGTCCGTCATGTTTGAAAGTTTGTAGTGCTGCGAGGGAGAACGTGCACACGCAAGGCGCGCAGTTGAGCAGAGCTGCGGCTGTCTGAATGGTCTGAACACAGAAGAG
>NW_027468859.1:24673557-24708557 GCF_046254945.1 Alosa pseudoharengus | reverse complement strand
CTCTAGTGGTTTGTTGCACACATGACATGGTCAGGTACCCATTAAGAAACGTCAGGAATACAACTAGATGTACTGCAAAGTGGTACAAAATATGACCACTGCTCAGTCTTGCACATTCTCTCCGCAAAAATAAATCACGCTTGTCAATTTGTCTCCATCTCTTACTCCATCCCCTACTCTTGCAACTTTTGTGTATGTAAATGAGTGTGTGCATGTACTGTATGCGTTTGCTTTTGTGTAATATGTGTGCTTCTGTGTGTGTGTGTGTGTGTGTGTGTGTGTGTGTGTTTTCGCTTGTGAGTGTGTGTGTGTGTGTGTGTGTGTGTGTGCTTGCCTGCATGTGTGTGTGTGTTTTATGTGTCTGTGCATGTGTGTGTGTGTGTGTGTGTGTGTTCGCTTGTGAGTGGGTGTGGGGGTAATGGGGGGTGTGTGTATGTGTGCGTGTGCCTGCTTGCCTGCATGTGTGTGTTTTTGTGTATGTGTGCATGTTTGTGTGAGTGTGAATGTGTGTGTGTTTGTGCATGCGTGCATGTATGTGTTTGTGTCTATGTGTGTGTATGCGTGCGTGTGCTTGTGTGCGTATGTGTGTGTGTATATGTGTGTGAGTCTGTGCGTGCGTGCCTGTGTGTGTGCATGTGCATGCATGCGTACGTATGCCTACATGTCTAATGTGTGTTTGTGTGTGTGTGTGTTTGTGTGTTTATGTGTGTGTTTATGTGTGTGTCTGTGTGCCTGCATGTGTGTGCATGTATCTTTAGGTGCGTGTGTTCATGCGTGTGTGTGTGTGTGTGTGTGCATGCGTAGTGTACAGTCACTAAATGTACACATATTAATTTATTGTATGGTCCCCATGAACGGAATTCCACAAAACTTGGCATGCACCCACACACACACACACACAGGTACACACACACAAACGCACACACACACAAACACACACACACACGCACACACACATAAAAACACACACACATGCAGGCAAGCAGGCACACACACACACACACACACACAGATAAACACATACACACACACACACACACACACACACCATTATCCCCCCCCCACACACATACACACACTTACAAGCGAACCCACACACACACAGGTACACACACATGAACGCACACACACACAAACACACACACACACGCACACACACATAAAAACACACACACATGCAGGCAAGCAGGCACACACACACACACACACACAGAGATAAACACATACACACACACACACACACACACACACCATTATCCCCCCCCCCCCCACACACACATACACACACTTACAAGCGAACCCACACACACTTATACACACACACACATACAGACTATATGCACACACTCATTTACATACACAAAAGTAGGGGATAGAGTAGGAGATGGAGACAAATTGACTTGAAGCGTGATTTAATTTTGCCAAGAGAATGTGCAGGACTGGGCGGCGGTCATATTTTTTACATCTACATGTACAACCCCAAAATAGAAAAAGTTGGGACGTTGTGTAAAATGTGAATAAAAACAGAATGTAATAATATGCAAATCTCTTAAACTCATATTTGGTTGCAAAAAGGACACAGGCAACATATCAAATATTGAAAATTACAAATTTTACTATTTCATGGAAAATATATGTTAATTTTGAATTTGATACCAGCAACATATTTCAAAAAAAGTTGGGACGGGGGTAACAAAATGCTGGAAAAGTTGTGTAATGATAAAGAAAACAAAAGGAAGAATGTTTCACAACTAATTAGGGTAACTGGCATTACGATTGGGTTTGAAAAAGAGTATCCCAGAGAGGCAGGTTCTCTTAGAACTAAAGATGTAGGGGTATTCATCCCTCTGTGTAAACCTGTGTGCACAAATGATGAAACAATGTCATTTTAATGCTTCTTCAGATGAAATTGTGAAGTATTTAGGGAGTTCATCATCTACAGGACATAATATTATTAAAACATTCAGAGAATCCAGAGAAATCTTTGCAAACAAGGGAAAGAGCTGAAAAACACATTGGATGGCCGTGGTCTTTTGGACCTCAGATGGCACTGCATCAACACCAGACCTGTTTCCAGACCTGTCATTGTATGGCCACAGGAAAATCTCTGATAACCATTGTCTATGTGTCCAGTTTGCAGCCAAAATTGTAACAGCAAAAATTAATACAGACATGATACTGAAAATGCCACCCTCTTATCTGGGCCTGAGCTTGATTAAAATGGACTGAGGTGACGTGGAAAAAGGTCCTGTGGTTAGACCAATCAAAGTTTGCCATTCTTTTTGGAAATCATGGACTCATTTGGGCTAAAGAGGAGAGGGCCTATCCAAGTATTCCACCTATCCAACTTGTTATAGTGCTCAGTTCAAAACCCAACATCTATGACGATGTGGAGGAGCATTAGATTAGTGCTTACAGCATGGGCATCTTGCACATTTGGCAAAGCAAAATCAATTCTGAATAATGTATACAGGTTTTGAGCAACATATACTGCCATCCAGGTAATATCTTTTCCAGGGACGACCTTGAATATTTCAGGAAAACAATGCCAAAATGAATTCTGCACATATTTAAATAGTATCTCTCCATAGAGGAAGAGTCCAGGTGCTAAGGTGGCCTGTCTGCAGTCCAGATTTGTCAAATTAGGTGCATAATGGAATGAAAAACATGACTAAGAATACCCCATACTGTTGAGCAACTGAAATCCTATATCGGGGTGTAATGGGACAACATTTCATTCTCAAAACTCTAGCAACTGGTCTCCTTAGTTCCTAAACATTTACAGAATTTTGTTAAATGAAGAGGTGAAGCAGTACAGTGGTAAACATGCTCCCGTCCCAACTTTTTTTGAAACATGTTGCTGGCATCAAATTCAAAATTAACATATACTTTCCATGAAATAGTCCAAAGTTTCATTTTCAACATTTGATATGTTGTCTATGTCCTTTTTGCTGCTAAATATGGATTTACAAGACTTGTATATTGTGACATTCTGTTTTTATTTACATTTTACACAACGTCCCAACTTTTTCTGTTTTGGGGTTATAGTATTAGTACAGAGATTATTACATGATTATTAAAGAAGAGTATCAGGTAATGGATTTAAGAGGACATTTTTATTACATTACTGTGGATTACATTACTTGGAGTTATTACATTACTGGGAAATGATTACATTATTGTGTACACTTAAGCACTAATGCATAAACATTGCTCTCTACTGCAGTGGGGCTGTTCCTTCATTTCCGGTGTATTTGAGATTATTTGCTTGTAGCCACACACACACACACACACACACACACACAGTGGCACTATGCTAACCTCATTCCACTCATAAGTGCCTCTTTTTGAATGCATCTTTTTGTCCACTGACAAAGACTAGTTCCGCTGAAGAAATCCCCTCACTGAAGTAACTGAAGTAAAATACATGTACAACCCCGAGTTCACATTTAATTGAAGTGTTTTTCTGCATTTGTATGGTCTTGTTCAGTCATCTGATCCAATATTTTCTTCGACATTTTTTACACAACAGATCACTTCAGCCTTAAAGGAGGACATAGCGGAGGGTAGGAGAGGTTGAGAGAGAGAGTTTTTTTTATTTATTTTTTTTATTCTTATACTTTCTTATTCTTATACTGTATATAAAGTGATTATTGTGTACTTTGAGAGCAAAGAGCAACCCGAGTCAAATTCCTTGTTTGTGTAAATTCCTTGTTTGAAAACCTGGCCAATACATCTGATTCTGGATCTTCTGTCTGTCCCAAACGAAAGGCGTACTGTCTGCAGCTTTGCTATCAGCTGTCAGTTGCCGTAATCGCGCGTGCACGGAAGGTCATTTTGTCTTGTTCTGCGGACATGGTTCAGATACAGGGTTTCAGCATCTCTTTCTTTACTGACCAATTATAGAGACCAGCATCTGCAGTTGTCTGGCTGCTCAAAGCAGCAAAGGTGCTGCTTTCAAAATCTGCCCAAGCAAGCGAAGGCATCTTTGAAGGCTGAATTTGATACACAGAGTTTATTCGGATCTACCCCAATATCGTTATGCCACTGAATGATGTCTTAAAAGGATCCACCCTTCTGTTTCAGACTGACCTGCTATTCTGTCCCAGTTCCCATGAATCAGTAGTTCAACATAGAGAGGGGGCTCCAAAGCTGAGACCCAGGTGCAGAAGCCTGTTTGCCCCCACACACAGGAGTCCTGAGGGGCAGAGACGGGTGCAGGACAGGGGTCCTCCCCTGGAGGTGGTGAGAGGAAGGTCCTGGCACAACGAGGGGGCAAATCCCCCAAGATGCTCCTTCCAAAAACCAGAGGGCTGAGGTCATGAGAGGGTGATGGGAACGTTTTAGGAATGTTGCGTGAACCAAACCCCTTTACTGGCAGAAGGCGTTAACAAGGAGAGGGAATATATATAATTAGGCGCAATTAGTGTGTTGCCCGACTCTCTCTCTCTCCACACACACACACACACACACACACACACACACACACACACACACACACACACACACACACACACACACACACACACACACACACACACACACACACACACACACACACACACACACACACACACACACACACACACACACACACACACACACACACACACACACACACACACACACACACAGTTGTTCCCAAATCCCTGAAAGCATTGACTGAAGAAAGCCAAAACCAACCCCCCACTCACACACCCTCTTCCTTTCTCTCTCTCTCTGTTACACACACACACACACACACACACACACAACAACTTTGAAGTAAGAGGTGTCACCCATTACTGCACCACATAAAGGCACTGTTTTAAGCTGTCTTTCCCCTCTCTCTCTACTTTCCTGACAATGCACCCCCCTCTCTTTCTCTCTTTTTCTCTTTCTCTCTTCATTCTCTTGCTGCCACCAGAGTAGCTGTAAGACAGACCGATATGAATATACGACAACTTACGACACATACACACTCTGTCTCTCTCACTCACTTATACACACACTCACACCCACCAACACACTCACACACACACACACATACAGACACACACGCACATACGCTCACTCTCTCTCACTCACTCACTCACACACACACACACACACACATGGACACACAGACACACACTCAGTCACACACACTCTCCCACACACACACTCAGCACCCTGCTCTTTCAGCCTAACTACCCCTTCCCACCCCCTCCTGCCCCTGTGTTCTTTGAGGCTGGAGGTTTTTTGGTCAGTTCTCTTCCACCCAAAACAAAAAGCGAGGGGTGGACGAGAAAGAATGAGTAAGAGTGAGGGAGAGAAAGAAGACGATGTAGAGATGTTTTCACCAGCCTAATGAGGGAGGGGGGCCTTGTCAGCCCTGGGCTCAGCTAACACCACCTTTTGTGGACATTCAATGGAAAGGCCCTCTTTGAAAAACTCAAAAGCAACTTTCCCCTTTTGGAGAAGTAGAGAGAGAGAGGGAGGGAGGGAGAGAGGGAAAGAGAGAGAGAAGCCACACTTTTTTTTTCTGGCGAAACTGCTGTCCAGGAAAGGTTTGGACCATTGACATGCAACAGCTACTCAATGACTTCTCAAATAGAAGGCGAGGCAAAAGAACTGTCTGTGTTAGAAGTTCTCAGCGACTCGGTGTGTGTGTGTGTGTGTGTGTGTGTGTGTGTGTGTGTGTGTGTGTGTGTGTGTGTGTGTGTGTGTGTGTGTGTGTGTGTGTGTGTGTGTGTGTGAGTTAGAGATAGAGAGAGAGAGTGTGTGTGTGTGAGAGAGAGAGAGAGAGAGTGTGTGTGTGTGTGTGTGAGAGAGAGAGAGAGAGAGAGTGTGTGTGTGTGTGTGTGAGAGAGACAGAAAGAGTGTGTGTGTGTGTGTGAGAGAGAGACAGAGAGAGAGAGAGTGTGTGTGTGTGTGTGTCTGTGAGAGAGAGAGAGAGACAGTGTGTGTGTGTGTGAGAGAGAGAGAGAGAGAGAGAGTGTGTGTGTGTGTGAGTGGGTGTGTAAGTGTAAGGGAGAGAGTGAGTGTTTTATCATCACCATTTTTGACCAAAGAAAAATGACCAGTTCATGCTTGACCTATAGTCAGATGTCTGGTCAGTGGTCAGTGTTAAAGTCGGCCTAAGCAGTGTGTTAGTGGGTGGTTTATGTTAGTCATATGAAGCAAGGTTCAAGTTAGTGTTATTGAAGGACCGCTGTGTATTTAGTGCAGTCTGTTTGCATGCATGGTAGAGTCATGAGGTTATGTGAGTGTAAGTAGAGTTAAAGACAAGTTAAGTGCTACCGAATGATTCTTGTGCAATCTGTCCGTACGTCTGTCCGTCTGCGTGGTAGAGACACTGTTGGATGATTATGTCAGTCTCATGAAGGAGCGTTGAAGTTAAGTGGTAACCCATTGACCTGTGAGTTAATGCACTCCATCTGCATGGAGTATACTGCTGCTGCTGCTGCTGCTGCCTCCCTGATTGCTGATGGGAGGTCAGTGCTTTAACCTCAGAGCAAGTCACAGATGAAGGATAACGATGGGCTTGGACTGACCTACGGTCTGCTCACTCAGGGTGCTCGATTATCTCGATATATCACAGGGTGTTATTATGATGAGAATGATTATCACGATGATCCGAGCGGTCAGGTGTCAGGTGGGTGAGGAAGGAGGGACATATTTTATTTACACCTCTGATCCCCCCAAGCACACATGTCACCAGGAAGTGTGTGTTTGACATTTACATATCCAGCAGTGTTGTACTGAGTAGAATATGCGGTAGTTTTAGATACGGTGAGGATAGACTACAAGCTACAGGACACCAAACCCCTCACTATACGTAAGGCTATGGTCCTGCAGAAACCCCTCACTATACTGTATGTAAGGCTACTGTCCTGCAGAAACCCCTCACTATACTGTATGTAAGGCTACTGTCCTGCAGACACCCCTCACTATAGGCTACTGTCCTGCAGACACCCGTCACTATAGGCTACTGTCCTGCAGACACCCCTCACTATACTGTATGTAAGGCTACTGTCCTGCAGAAACCCCTCACTATATGTAAGGCTACTGTCCTGCAGACACCCCTCACTATATGTAAGGCTACTGTCCTGCAGAAACCCCTCACTATATGTAAGGCTACTGTCCTGCAGACACCCTTCAGTGGGAGCAGGTGGTACCAATATTTGCTGGTTTATTAACAGGTTGCGGGGGGCAATGTAACACAAATCGGTAGGGTGGCCTTTTCCAACACCTACAGGAGCATGACGGAGGTTGACTTTGAATGAGAGAAACTCCTTGTCTGTTCGCTGACCCGTTTGTGTGTAGCATGGTGTTGTGTGGTATAAAATTAGCAAAATGATTTTGCTCAGTAATTAAATTGCTAGTAGTTCATGCGGGACGGTAGCCTGGAAAATCCAGACCCTGGTAATCTAGAAAGATTAAGGGCCTGGCCACGAACAATGTAATGGCCCAACTCGAGGGCGGCAACAAGCGGATGGAAGGGAATGAGAGAGCGAGGGAGAGGAAAAGAGTCGAAGGGAATGAGAGAGCGAGGGAGAGGAAAAGAGTGGAAGGGAATGAGAGAGCGAGGGAGAGGAAAAGAGTGGAAGGGAATGAGAGAGCGAGGGAGAGGAAAAGAGTGGAAGGGAATGAGAGAGCGAGGGAGAGGAAAAGAGTGGAAGGGAATGAGAGAGCGAGGGAGAGAGGAAAAGAGTGGAAGGGAATGAGAGAGCGAGGGAGAGGAAAAGAGTGGAAGGGAATGAGAGAGCGAGGGAGAGAGGAAAAGAGTCGAAGGGAATGAGAGAGCGAGGGAGAGGAAAAGAGTGGAAGGGAATGAGAGAGCGAGGGAGAGGAAAAGAGTGGAAGGGAATGAGAGAGCGAGGGAGAGGAAAAGAGTCGAAGGGAATGAGAGAGCGAGGGAGAGGAAAAGAGTGGAAGGGAATGAGAGAGCGAGGGAGAGGAAAAGAGTGGAAGGGAATGAGAGAGCGAGGGAGAGGAAAAGAGTCGAAGGGAATGAGAGAGCGAGGGTGAGGAAAAGAGTGGAAGGGAATGAGAGAGCGAGGGAGAGGAAAAGAGTCGAAGGGAATGAGAGAGCGAGGGTGAGGAAAAGAGTGGAAGGGAATGAGAGAGCGAGGGAGAGGAAAAGAGTGGAAGGGAATGAGAGAGCGAGGGAGAGGAAAAGAGTGGAAGGGAATGAGAGAGCGAGGGAGAGGAAAAGAGTGGAAGGGAATGAGAGAGCGAGGGAGAGGAAAAGAGTGGAAGGGAATGAGAGAGCGAGGGAGAGGAAAAGAGTGGCAACGGCCAATAGGCGGAAGTGGTGAAGAGTTTGGGTTCCTAACCAGTCTATCAAAAGGCCATAATCACATAATGATCATCGGGAGCGGCCCCATCACCCCTGATTATAAATATCCTCCCATCACTGCCTACACACTGATTGTGCTCTTCCTCTCTGTCCTGCTCCATTTTCAACTCACTCTTTCTCTCTCTCTCTCACTCTCTCTCTCTCGCTCCCTCTCTCTCTCTCTTGCTCCCTCTCTCTATTGCTCTCTCTCTCTCTCTCATTGGCTTTTGTCTTCTCCCATCATCTCGCATTCTCTCGCTTTTCTTTTTAGTGGTAGACGATGAGGACAGCTGGTAGATTCCACTGTTGTGTCAGTAATGGGGCCTCTCAGCACCTTCAACTCCACACACACACACCACACTACACACACACACACACACACACCACACTACACACACACACACACATACCACACTACACACACACACACATAACACACACACACACACACACACCACACTACACACACACACACATACCACACTACACACACACACACACACACATACCACACGCACGCATACCACACTACACACATACACAAATACCACACTACACACACACACACATACCACACACACACACACACACACACACACACATACCAAACTACACACACACATACCACACTACACACACACAGACACACACACAGAGTTCCAGAGACGTAAGGCGCCGGAGAGCTTTATAAGATTACTTTAACACAAGCTCATTTTTAGGGATTTGCAGATGGAGACATTATGAATTGATGGAGTGTGATTGCTGATTTGTCTCTGTATGGTTTTGCTGCAGTCTCTCAACCTCCTTTCAATGCCTGGGGGGGGGGGGGGGGGGGGGTCCTATCAGGTCCACTGCAGGCCACTGAACTATGCCCAGTACTGTGATGCATTTTGAAATCCCATTGGTGCTACGATTACAATGTATCATTTTGTAATAAATGTTCTCGTTTCAACAAACACACATTATTATATATTTTTCCTGTCATCTACTTCCTACATTTTTGGTCAACGATACCCGGGACACCGAAACACCGGTCCACATTAATTTTTGGTGAGTATGTAACCCCACTAGACTTTTACGGAAAATTTTCGTTTCGTCCCCGGGGGCCACTCCCCCCCCCGTGCTGGGCCCCCCGAACCGCAAAAAAAGCCGTTTTTCCTAAATAACTACCTGAACCGTGGCACTGAGGATGAAGAATCTTTTATGGTATGTTGGTCTCAAGGGCCCACATCAACCTGGCCCATAATCACTCATTTGTGATTTGCACCCCCCCGGTAAAAAATGAAAATGCAATATCATTCTGCTTTAATCGCCCCTATCTTCAGTTAAGATGTATGATTTATGTGTATGATTGACCTGGCATCATTCTCTGGGGGTATGCCAAGTTTCGTAGAATTTCATCCATGGGGGCGTCTAAAAAAATTTAGGTTATGTGTACATTTAGTGACTGTACACTCATTGGCCTGTAGATGGCGGTGCACACATATACACATGCACACACACACAGGTACGCACATACTATCGGTATTAGAACGGCCGATACATAATTACAAATTCAGTAGGATTAAAAGAAAGCCAAATATTCATCATCATCATCATGGCTGCATTTCCAGTATTGGCGATAAGTAGTCGTTTGTCCACTAGATGGCGCATCGTTGCAGTGAGACGTAATTTTGTTGGAAGTTAAAAGTGGGTTGGAAAAACAATGGACGCTTCCTACAAGGACTGTAGTTTACCGCAGAGAACGTCTAATAAGGATAGTACGATGTTCACATGAAATGGATCGTAATTTACCTCTTATTTAAGATGTGGAGTGGAGACTTTGTAATCCACCGCTCTCTCTCCATTCAGTCAGCGAATGTCTGATGTGATGTCACACAGGAAGTGAACCTCAGCCGTCATGGTAACGTGCGCAGGAAAATAATTACTTTTTTTTTTTAGTTAATTAGGCAACGAAAACTTTGAGGAACGAAATAAAACCGGTATTAACCGGTTACCATTATTTTTAAATAAGTGTACCTGTTCCAGAACATAAAAAATAATAAAGTTTCCGGTTTCGTTCCTGTTCCCTGTAAAATACAAAAAGTTCCCGGTTTTTGTTTTCGTTCCTTGAACCGGTTCAAAGCCCTGACCAAGAGTAGACCCAGGCTATAACACAGGTTTTAGCCACCTTACCTTTAATGAGTGTCCCAGAGTATGCCCAGGCTGTGGCACAGGGTTTTAGCCACTAACCCTTTAAGGAGTGACCCAACAGGCCCAGGCCATGACACAGGTGTCAGAGCAGCACGCAGAGGAGGGGAGGAGAGGGGCAGAGACAAAGACTGACATCTAGAACAACAGCAGCACCCTGCTCGTCACAGCGGTTGCCGTGGCGTCTGTTGAAGCAGAGACGTCGTTGAGGAGGTCATCAGGGTTGATGATGAAGAGACTGGTTTCTTTCTCTGTCTCTCTCTCTCTCCCTCCCCACATTGTTTCTCTCTCCTTTCCTCTCGATCCCTCTATCATCCCCCATCTCTCTTTCCCTCTCTCTCTGTCTCTCTATCCCTCTCTCTTTCTCTATGTCTCTCTATCCCTCTCTCTCTCTCTCCCTGTCTCTCTCTATCCCTCTCTCTCTCTGGGTCTTTTTGTTCTGCGCTGTTCGCTGTTTGGCAGCCTGTTATTACCTGTGATTCAACCAATTGGCTTAGACGCATAACCCCCTGAGCTCCGGAGAGAAAAGTTGACAGCAATGAAGAATCGGGATGGGGTGGGGGGGATGGGGGGCAGAGTGATGGAGAGAATATCTTCTCTTCCTCCGACTGTGTAGTGATTGCTAATTATGCCCCGTTGAAGGGGGAGGGTGATGGTACAGATTGGAGGAGAAAAAAGAAACTTGAACGGAACTTGATTTCATAACTCACTGGAGCATGTCTGGAGCCTCCAGACGTCCAAGATAATACGCCGATCATCATATAGCACATACACTAATGGGCCAGTTATCATATAGCGTACATTAATGGGCATATTGGAAAGTTTAGAGAACTCTGGCGTTATACCTGAGGGTTTCTTTTGTACTTTACTGCTCTCTGTAGGATCCACTGTTAAGCTGCTGCACATGAAGATGTTAACACCTTTCCTTAGTGTTTTATTGATAGATAGATAGATAGATAGATAGATAGATAGATAGATAGATAGATAGATAGATAGATAGATACTTTATTGATCCCCAAGGGGAAATTCAAGCTATTGAACTACCGTATTGAAGCTGTGACGATTCCAAGATATGTTGGTAACCCTAATCCTAATCCTAATTTGTAATGACACTTAATGACAGAAGTGTTATGTCATAAAAGTTTATGACTTGTTTATTTCATGACATTCATGACAGGGTCATGTCACTCTTATGTCGACACTGTCAAGTAAAGTGTAACCGATATGTTTGAAAGATGAAACCTGACTTAAAGGACAATGACATGGCATTAAAAATATCATATCTTGGGACCACATATTGTAAATGAACAAACACAGATATCATAAGCTGCTTTCAGACACATCCTTCACAGTATATGCTGATCTTTGTCAAACGGAGGTCCGACCCTTCGGCTGATTCAGATATGATGCTAACATCTGGACATTATGTGTGAATGACACCGACGCACATTAACAGAATCTCCGCGTGGTTGAACAGATTGAACGTGGTTGAACACGCAATGAACAGAATCTCCGCATGTTCTTCGCTTCGTTCAGACATGAGCTCATTTATATAATGGCTAAGTTCGGAGTTCCAAATGTCCGGTTATGTTGTTCAGATATACAACCCAACATCCGCAGAACATGCAGACTTACACCTATGTCTGAAAGCAGTAATATGTGTCTGTGTGTGTGTGTGTGTGTGTGTGTGTGTGTGTGTGTGTGTGTGTGTGTCTGTGTGTATAGGAGCACTGCCAAACAACCTGCTTAGACTCGGGAATGGACTACAGGAAGAGGGAGATGCCTGCAGCAGGAGTACTGTACTACCTGTAAGGGTCTTACACACACACATACTCACCTCACACACACACAACCTCTCTCTCTCTCTCTCTCACACACACACACACACACACACACAGCCACAAATATATCTTAGCTGTTGTGCTCTCAACTCAGGGTCCTGTACTATTTTTTTTTTTTTTTTTTTTTAAATCAATGATGCATACACACACATACACACACACTCATACAAACACACACACATGCAAACACACATGCACACAAACACATACACCTACACATAAACAATTAAATAATCAAATAAAATAATCTTCTCTTCCTATCTTTCACACTCTATCTCTCTCACTACTCTATATCACACAGACACTCAAATGTATAGAAACTGTTGTGCATACTGTACTTGGCCCAGGATCCTACCAAATATTGTACACACACACACATTAATAGCCCCTTGTTAATTTGACATGGTCAATAGCCCTTCCTGTGTGTGTGTGTGTGTGTGTGCGTGTGCGTGCAGGACGACCGAACCTGGAGCGGAAAGAGCAGTGGATCATCTGTTCCATGAGCTGGCCCAGGGACAAAATGACTGTATGGTCACACACACACAGGGACAAATTGACTGTATGCTCACACACACACTGACAAAATGACTGTATGCTCCTAACTTCATCTTCATCAACACTCTTTTATCTGCCAAGGGGGCAGAGTTGGGGGTGGGTTGGGGTGGGGGGGGGGGTATGTCTGCCTGAAAGACCAAATACTAATTGAACAACAGCAGAGCACAGCTATTTAGCACAGGGTCCTTGGTCTGGAGTGAGTGTGCGCCTCTGTTTGTGCCTCTGTGTGTGTGTATGTGTGTGTGTGTGTGTGTCTATCTGGGATTGGGCCGTGTAGAGGCCCTGAAGTGGCTTTCAATGTATCAGTGTTTAGTGTGAATTATGTTTCAGTTCTGCAGTAGGCCAAACACACACACACACACACACACACACACACACACACGTGTGTGTGTGTGTATGAGTGTGTGTGTGCCATGTTGTTATAGTTACCCGCCCGCGGGTCCTGACGGTTCTGGGAAGAAAGCTTCACCTGAGCAGAACGTGTGGCTCCATCGCTGACTGCACTTTCCAGGAGCTGTGTGACCAGGTGAGCACACCAACTGATAAATAATCATTACAACAAAACATCCATATGTCTGTTTCTCTGTCTGTCTGTCTATCTATCTATCTATCTATCTATCTATCTATCTATCTATCTATTCAATTCAATTCAAAATGCTTTATTGGCATGACAAATAAGACATTCGTGTTGCCAAAGCAGTCATACAAAGTATGGAGGGAACATGGAATAAGACACAGAAAAGCTAAGTGTCTATATATATATACACATACATAGACATAAGTGTACACTATATCACAGTATAACAATAACAACACAGAAACATAATATATACACACACATATACGTACACATATACGTACATACATGTACAGATGAGCATAGCTTTAGAACAGGACAATATAATATATATATAAGAATATAAATATAAATAAATGAAACAAAATAAAATTAAGTTATGCTAGAGTCTCTCAGCTTATGACAGTGTGAAATGTATCTTGCTGCTAGAGGGGCTGAATGTCCCTCTCATGAAAGGATAGCCAGTTTTTCATGTGTGCCCATGGCTTCAAAGTGTTGGTAATATGTTTTAAGACTAGGGAAAGCTGCATCTCTTATGTCTTTATATTTATCACAGTGAAGAAGAAAGTGCTCCTCTGTCTCAACCTTCCCTGTCTGGCAGTGACTACATATTCTTTCCTCTTTGGGCAGCCAGGTTTTCCTGTGCCTGCCCGTTTCCACTGTAAGATTGTGGTCACTTAGCCTGTACTTGGTCAGGATCTGCCTCTGCTTTGTATCTCTGACAGAGGAGAGATACTCTGCCAATTTATATTCTCGATTTAGGGTCAGATAGAAATTCATTCTGCTTTGGCTGGTAGTTTGATTTCTCCAATGTTCCAAATAGTGTTCTTTTGCTTGTTTGATGACATTTTTGACACTAATTGCTGATTTAGAAGCAGTACTGGTCTGAGCATGTTGTATATTAGTGTTTGTTATGGAATTAGTGAGCTTCAGTACCAGTTGGCACAAGGGGCTCTTATCAGGGTTCAGTTCCTGGGTTTTTAGGGCCTCAAAATGGAGTGTATTTTTGGGACTTGATTTTAAGTGCATCCAGAATTTCAGTGATCGTTTTTGGATAGGTATTGCCAATGGGTAACGGCCTAATTCTGCCCTACATGCATTGTTTGGTGTTTTTGTTTGGACTTTAAGTATAAATCGACAGAATTCTGCATGTAGGGCTTCTGTTGGATGCTTGTCCCATGCAGTGTAGTTATGCATGCTGAGTGGACCCCAAACTTCACTTCCATACAGCGCAATAGGCTGTATTATGCTGTCAAATAATTTGCACCAGATTGATATTGGTATATTTATATTGTAAAATTTAGATTTTATTGCATAGAGGGCTCTGCGGGCTTTTTCTTTGAGTGCATTCACTGCCATGCTGAAACTTCCTGATGCAGTAATGGCCAGACCGAGGTAAGTATACTGCATCGTGTGCTCTAGGGCGGTGCCACCAAGAGTGAACATGTGTCTGTGTTCCTGACATCTGGGTTTCTTTTGAAAAATCATGACTTTTGTTTTTGTGGGGTTTACTGACAGGGCCCAGGTCTGGCAGTATTTTGCCAGTAGGTCCAAGTGTTGTTGGAGGCCTTGTTCAGAAGGGGATAGGAGGACCAGATCATCTGCAAAGAGCAGAAATTTGACCTCTGTGTTCTGGAGGGCGAGTCCAGGGCCTGCAGACTGTTCCAGCTGCACCGCTAACTCGTTGATGTAGATGTTGAACAGAGTTGGACTCAGACTGCAGCCTTGTCTCACTCCTCGTTTCTGTGTGAAGACTTCTGTTTGTTTTTTGCCAATTTTTACACTGCATTTATTGTTTGAATACATTGATTTGATCACATCATATACTTTACCCCCTACACCAGTTTCTAAAAGTTTGTAGTATAGTCAATTGTGCCAAATAGAGTCAAATGCTTTTTTAAAGTCGACAAAACATGCAAATATTTTCCCATTTGTCTTATCTTTTACATATTTGTTGATTAGGGTGTGTAGGGTGTAAATGTGATCTGTAGTACGATGGTTTGGAAGAAAGCCAATTTGGTTTTTACACAGGGTATTGTGCTTGTTAAGGAAGGTTTGGATTCTTTCATTCAATATGCTACTAAATACCTTCCCCAGATTACTGTTCACACAGATACCTCTGTAACTATTAGGGTCCAATTTGTCTCCACTTTTATGAATTGGTGTAATAATTCCTTGATTCCAGATGTCAGAAAAACAGCCTGAACTTAGAACAAGATTGAATAATTTGAGCATTGCACTCTGCATCTCGGGTGTGCTCACCTTAAGCATTTCACTCCTGATGCTATCTTGCCCACAAGATTTATTGGGCTTTAAAGATCAAATTTTTTGTGATAATTCTTCACTGGAAATGGGGAAGTCCAGTGGATTTTGGTTGTCTTTAAATACCAATTCAAAAGTTTGTAATTTTTCTTTGATCTGGTTTTGATTTGTTTCTGTTAATTGTATTTCACTGTAAAGCTTTTGAAAATGCTCAATCCAAATGTTACCATTTTGAATGGGTACTTCTTTTGGTTCTTTTATGCTCAAATTGTTCCACATATCCCAGAACTGATTTTTATTGATAGAGTCTTCGATCTCATAGATAAGTTTGTTGGTGTAGTGCTGTTTTTTTCTTTTGATAGTTTGTTTGTAACTTTTTTGGGTCAGACAATATTCTTGTCTTAAATCTGTGTTTTGGGGGTGACGGTGTTTTAGGTTTGACAGTTGTCTTACTTCTTTTCTCATATTTTTGCATTCTGTGTCAAACCATTTATCATATTTGGGTTTTTTGGTTTTTGCTCTCTGGCTTTTCTTTAGCCCAGCATTTTTTGCAGCCGTGTGGAAAATAAGGTTTAGCTCTTGAACGGCCATGTTGACATTTTTTTTATCATTAGAGAAGGGTTTTTTAGTAAAGTTAGTTATTTTGTTAGTTAGTTTTGGTGAATTTAAGGCTTGTATGAATTTTTCTGAATTGTCTGTAGCCCATCTGTACATTGGATTCAGTTGGTACATTTTACTGGGCTCCTTATGTGTGTTAGTAGAATGGTTAGTAATTTTTAGGAATATATTTAGTTGATTATGGTGTGAAAGTGGAGTTTGTTGCCTGACAGTGAATGCACTGAAGTCAGTGCATATCTATCTATCTATCTATCTGTCTATCTATCTATCTATCTATCTATCTATCTATCTATCTATCTATCTATCTATCTATCTTCTTATCTATTTATCTATATTATTATCTATCTATCTATCTATCTATCTATCTTCTTATCTATCTATCTATATTCTTATCTATCTATCTGTCTGTTTATCTATCTATCTATCTTCTTATCTATCTATCTATATTCTTATCTATCTATCTATCTATCTATCTATCTATCTTCTTATCTATCTATCTATATTCTTATCTATCTATTTATTTATTTATCTATCTATCTTCTTATCTATCTATCTTTTTATCTATCTATCTATCTATCTATCTTCTTATCTATCTATCTATCTATCTATCTATCTATCTATCTATCCATCCATCCATCTCTGTGTCTGTCTGCATTTCCCCTGAGCTTTGTAAAAGCATGAGTGGGAAAAACATTTCCTTTGTATCATCACTCTCTCCTTTTTATCTGTGTCTCTGTCTCTACATCTCAGAAATCCGATGAAAAAAAACCTCTTAAAGGATAATTCCGGTATTTAGCACTTTGAGTCCCTTTTCTGGTTTGTTTTGGATGAACTAGAGTGGTGGAGACCAACATTTTGACGATGGGTCCTGTCTCGGTGAGTTGCACAGTTTTGAAAACGAACGTTAAGGGTTGTTTTAAGGACATGTTTGTGCATGCCCGTAGGCAGCCACTCTGAAGCAGTAAAGACGATTCAAAACGAGTCAGAAAAGTGACTCAAAGTGCTAAATACCGGAATTATCCTTTAAGGTTTTGTGAATGCCGGGAATACTATACAGAATACTAATAATGTAAAGATGATGATAACCTAACAGAATACTGATAATGTCGGGAATCCTATACATAATACTGATAATGTCGGGAATACTATACAGAATACTGACAAAGTCCCGGAATCCTATACAGAATACTGACAATGTCGGAATCCTATACAGAATACTGACAATGTAAAGATGATGACAACCTAACAATAATGAAAAGTTAAAAATTATAGAGTAATTAGGGGGAACAAGGTCAAGTCACTGTTTAATGATTATTATTAATTAATTATGAGTATTATAATTATAATGACAATTAAAGTTGTAATTATTTAATAACAATACCTAACAACAATGAATGTTGTACCAAATTAATTATTGACAAAAAGGAAATAGTATACATAGCTATAATGCCGTATTTGTGGAGTTCTAGCACTTGTTGCTTTACTTTCCACACATGTTGAGTATGACTGACAACTTCACTACCTCCCCTTTAATCTGTATACTTTTATCTTTCACTGTAACATTGTGTGTGTGTGTGTGTGTGTGTGTGTGTGTGTGTGTGTGTGTGTGTGTGTGTGTGTGTGTGTGTGTGTGTGTGTGTGTGTGTGTGTGTGTGTGTGTGTGTGCATGCTGTAGCCTTTAGGTGCCAGTGACTACCTGGAGATTTCCAGGGTGTTTGACACCGTCTTTATCCGGAACATTCCCAGACTCTCTCTGAGAATGAAGGACCAAGCACGCCGCCTCACCACACTAATAGACAACTTCTATGACCAGAAGGTAAGCACACACACACTCACAATCACACACACACACGCATGCACACACACATTCACACTTACACTCACATATTTTCACACAGACACACACACACTCATACACACTCACTTATGCACACATACACGCACACACACATAACTTCTGTAATGTACCCTGTCCTGTCTCATTGTTCTTTCATGTTTGTTTTGCCCCCTTCTCTCTCCCTCTCTGCCACCCTCTCTCCCTCCCTCTCTCCCTCTCTCTCTCTCTCTCTCTCTCTCCCTCTCCCTCCCTATTTCTCCCTGTCTGTGGAAGGTGAGGGTGGTGGTTCTTGCGGAAGCTCCTCTGGAGTCTCTCTTTGACCAAGGCCCTCTGGTCGGGGACGAGGAGAGAGATCGCGTGCTACTGGATGACCTGGGCCTTACACAGGTGAGATACACACACACACACACACACACACACACACACACACACAAACACACACACATATTTACATACACACACTCTCTCCCCCTGATGATTTAATGGCTGCTATTTATGTACTCTTGTGCTCACACCAGCTGTTGTGATGCGATATGTCTCTAGTTAGCATTGGACTCATTAGCGCTATGTCTCTAGTTAGCATTGGACTCGATTAGATCATGGGTCGGGAACCTGGGGCTCCTGAGCCACCAGTGGCTCTTTTGCTGCATGGCTGGGGCTCTCGGACGAAATGGGTTGGCGAAAGATGGACAAAAAAATTTAAATGACAAGGCTTTGTAGCTTGCACAATATTGTTACATTCGCGGTTCGTTGCCATGTCAATATCAAACAAAATCACAGATTTCCCTCCATTTCAGTCAACAATTGTTATTGTTGATGTGTGCGCTTGCTGTAGGCTAGATAAGGAAAATGTCACAAAGGAAACATCAGCGAGCATAGCTTGCAAGCGAGCACAAGTGGGCTGAAATGGGAAAGTTTCCATCCGAAGACTGATTCTGAAAACGCAAAATGAACTGCCGGTTATATATCGCACACTGCAACGAGTTAGTATTGCTGTGCTAACCCTGTTCGGTTCCACTTGCATGTGAGAAATCTCTCTCACATATGAAAAATATAAAGACAAACCTGCGCTCACGTTTAAGGGCAATTCCGCGCAAAACTGTAGTTGGCATTATGGATATGACAGTTTTGCTTGGAATTGCCCTTAAATGATGACAGCCTCAATTCTTGCATGAAACTTCACCTCACTGAATATGAGCCAGTCAGACTACAAGGCCATCACCAAATCTAATCTCTAGTAGGCCTAATGTTCAATTTCGCCTATGACATGTCAACGAAATTGAGTGTTTTGTTGTTAACTATGATGTTACTTTGCATACCAAAGGACACTGGGGAAATAGGGGGTGGTGTTTACTTTTAAAACTAGTAGAAAATGTATTAAAAAGCCTCTATTAAATGAAAGTAACTGTAAGTTAAATATCCAAAGTTTTTCTTGTAAAAGTTTTTATGTGGCTCGTCTTTTATGTGGCTCTTTTTATGTGGCTCTTCTCCAAAATAAATTTGGTTAAAGTGGCTCTCCAGGCAAAAAAGGTTCCCGACCCCTGCATTAGATAAAGAGGGTCATGATCAAGTGTTTAGTTTAACTATGAGTGTGAAGGTGCAGAGTGTATTTATAAAGCATTGCTAAAAGCTGCCTAAAGGAAGAAGGGTTGATGTTAACAAATGTTAACTCTGTGTGTGTGTGTGTGTGTGTGTGTGTGTGTGTGTGTGTGTTTGCAGGATGCCGGGGACCGTCTCTCCTTATTCACGGGTGAAGAGGAGATCTTTGCGTTTCGGAGGACCATTTCAAGACTGACCGAAATGCAGACAGAACAGTACTGGCTTCAAGGAGATCGCAGACCTGACAAGATGAAATGATCCGTTGAGTTGACCATAACGTTCCCTCACACTACCTCTACTTCTTGCTGAAATTAAACTCGGAATTACGTGTGAATGCATGCAAATCAGAGTCCATGTATTAATATTGTAGGAGGGACTTTTACTCCTTCTGACTAAAATGGATGATCATGGACATCTCCTGCCTCATTTTTACATTGTACCCTTCAAATATTAGGAATGCTGCCTTCATACGAAGATAAACAGCACCACCTTGTGGTTAACTGAATGTGGTCAATGTCAGTAACACTCCCTGGGCAAGTGTCACAGCCTGTTCTGTTTCTTTGACCTCTCCTATTTGCTGCTATAATAATCTATAGATAAATCTATAGCGTTTAATGATCCTTAAAGGCACAGTCAGTGATTGTGCAGGAAGTTGTGTTTGTGTATGTTTAGATCTAAATGTATTAGCAGATGCTTTTGTCCAAAACAACGTACATGATATTTTAATAAAGGATCAAACGAAACGTCAGTATTCCAAGAGAAACTTCATGCATGGTTTTGTTTTTTGTTCGGTGGACCGGCTGCCAGCACTTTGTTTGTTTCCAGTTTTCAGAGCCTGGGCTGCTTACAGCCTGGAGACTGGGTTTTACAGTGTAGGCCTACTCACGGAATTGGCAGCTAATGGTCGTGAGGAGATGATTGGTGAATTTGACAAAAATGTAAGGGCTTGAAATTGTATACGATCACTGACTGCACCTTTAAGTCTGGCCACTGTGAGTTTCTTGGCAAAACCAACTCGTTTTAGTAGGGAAACCATTGTGAATTTGACGTGTGAAGTGTACATTTGCTTACTGAGGATCTGAAGACAGTCTACAGGACTTCAAACTGCATCAGCTTTGTTTGGGGATAGATGTTCTTTATGAACTTCTGACACATCCTTGAATGTTTAAGCAAACTAAACTAATTAACTAATACACTAATTAAGCAGACTAACTAATAAACTAAATGAGTGAACACAGGTGGCGCATCATGATGATCATCTGAGTAGAACCAGAGACTTTCTAACGAGGAGACAGCACTCAAAAAATCCCCCATAGAAATATATGGGGTCAGTTCGTAATGCAGTTCATAATGTGTCGCTGTTACAGTGTACCTACCTAATTATGACCGCCGCTTTGCTGCGCGGCGGTCATATAGGTTTAGTCAGAATTTTATTTTTATTTTATTTTTTTTAATTTATTTTTTTATTCCGCATGCCCAAATTTCCGTCAATGATTCCCGGGACACTGAAAGACCGGGGTACACGAAACTTGGTGGGCATGTAACCCCACATGGATAGCATGGAACCATCGTTTTTCGTTTTGGTCTGTAGCCCCCCCGCTGGACTGGACCCCCCGAAAGGAGGGTAGGGCAGACACAGTTTTCTGTGAATATCTCGAGAACCGTAGGGTTTAGGAGGACCATTTTTTTTTGTATGTTGATCTCAAGGGGCCATGTCAACCCATTACATAACCACTCATTTCATGTATAGCGCCACCTAGTTAAACACAAAAAAGTAAAAATTAGGTGTTGTAATCGCAGGTATCTGTGACCTAACATAGTCAAAACTGCACGAAATTGGAAGTGTAGGATCATTATGACACCCTCTGTATGCACGCCAAGTTTTGTGGAATTCCGTTCATGGGGGACCACACAATAAATTAATTTATGTTACTATACACCAACTGGCCTGTAGGTGGCCGGAGACAGTTTTCTGTGAATATCTCGAGAACCGTAGGGCCTAGGAGGTCCACCTTTTTTATGTATGTTGGTCTTAAGGGGGCATGTCAACCCATCCCATTACAACTTATTTCATGTATAGCGCCACCTAGTTAAAAATTAAAAAGCAAAAAATCAGGTGTTTTCATCACAATATCTCTGGCTGACAAGGTCAAAACTGCACGGAAATAAAAGTGTAGGATCATTATGACACCCTCCGAATGCATGCCAAGTTTTGTGTACTTTCGTTCATGGGGGGCCTTACAATAAAATAATTTATGTGTACATTTAGTGACGTACACCAACAAGGATTCCCGGGACACTGAAAGACCGGGGTACACGAAACTTGGTGGGCATGTACCCCCACATGGATAGCATGGAACCGTCATTTTTCGTTTTGATCTGTAGCCCCCCCGCTGGACTGGACCCCCCGAAAGGAGGGTAGGGCAGACACAGTTCTCTGTGAATATCTTGAGAACTGTAGGGCCTACGATGACCATTTTTTTCCGTATGTTTGCCTCCAGGGGTCATGTTAACCCATTTCATGTGCACACATGTGCACAAACAGATACACACACACACATACATTCACAGTAATCATACGTATGACACATACTCACACAGTAGACATATGTACGCTTGCATGCACAGGCACATACGCAGGCACACACACAAGCACACACACACACACACACATACACACACACCCACACACATAACATAAACATGTACATGCACACATGCACACAATTCAAGAATTTCTCAGAATTATGAACAGGCAAGATGGAGGTGGAGTTGTATAAAATGAATTTTACATGTGAAATCAATGCACTAATCATGTTTTGGTACTTGTTGTCTAGCAGATACCAGTGAGAATTGAGTGTGGATAATGCAATTTAGTGAGACAGTTAGAATCATATAGACCTTTCAGCGTGATTTATTTTTGTGGAAAAAACGGCTGGACTGGGCGGCGGTCATATTTTGTACCGCTCTGCGGTACATCTAGTTAGGTACAGTGCTACAACCTGTGCAGGGCTCGAATTATCTTTTTGTCTTTAAGGGGGTCTCTATCTCATAAAAAGTTGGCACACCCCGCGCATAGCCTAACAAGGCGATACAATTAAATAGCCTAGGCCAGGGGTGGGCAACTAATTTCCCCAAGGGGCCACATGACAAACTGGGACTGTTGAGGAGGGCCGGACCCAAAATACCGAACTCAAGTCTGAACTCAATTCTGTTCAATTCTATTCTGTTCTTGTATAACATTAAGTAAATCATATGGTTTTGTTTACTAGTCGTAAGAACAGATGAAAATGTGAGGGAGACAAAGGAAAAACAGCAATATTTAGTCTATGTCCAGTATTTACTCCTCATTCTCGAAAATGATTTTTTGACATTGAAATTTTTTTCAGTTTTCAAAGACTGATATAAAAAAGTACTACAATAGCCTATCTATATAATTAGGCTAGGTCATGAAAATGTGAAGGAGTCAGTACAACCGATAGGCCTGTGCCACCATTTCCTCAGCAATATTCCATCATTAAATCATTACCATCATTAAATTAACTCTATGCAGAATTAGACTACGAAAATGTGGAGCAGACAATAGTAGGCTGTCATTAGTTAATCAACATACACAAAGAAAACTATTTTAAAAATATAGGCTATGTTTTTGCTTTAACTTTATGCACATAACGGTGATTGGTCACATGTGTGTTGAGCCGGCTGCTTCAAGCAACCTGTGGGTAGTAGCATCATACTAGTTCGCTAACATAAGCTTTGCAAATAAACTCAGACATATTTTGGTTACAATTACGGGGTTATCCGATTGTAAACTGTCTATCTGCCAGTAACGTTTTGAAATGAACACTTCGTATCGTCAACGAGCAGCAGTAGGAGTTCGTTCTAACAACCTTTGCGGTGGTGAGCGACGCAGACATAAGAGACACAAAACTTTGAAAGGTTTACGCCGACGTAAAGGCAACTGCATTGTGTCGACGCAGGAGCATAAATTCTATTCACCAGCACATCAGTGAATGTGTTTACGTCGTATGCATCCACGCACAAATGTATGGGCGTACAAATAGCAGTCGCTTTCAAAATAAAAACAACAATATTGATTTGCATGCATTATCTCTATGCTAGGCTCTTGACTATTGTTCTTTCACGGACCTTACGCGGGCCGGTCAGGGAAAGCCCACGGGCCGGATGTGGCCCGCGGGCCGTATGTTGCCATATGTTGAATTTTCAGCACGTATCAAACCACGTAGGCTAGCCCAATGAACGCCTATGCAAATAGACAAAACACTCACATCAAAGCAGGGTGACTTCTTCAGATTTGCGAGTGCTGTCAAATCGATACGTTTGCTCATATAGTCTAGTGGTGTGGTGGTGAAGTGTCATGCTGCGTTCAAGAGCGTAGTGTAGGTCTACTTCCCGTAGTAGCCTATATTTTAATGTTACGTCTTTAATGGTAAGAGATCGCACAGGGATGGATAATGAGCGGTTGTTTAAGATTAAATTACAATGCCAGACACCTTCAGATATGAGAGACCCCCTTAGGTTTTTGACTTTGTTGCTTTCATGGGAGCCAGTCCTCACTCTCGGCTCCCTCTGGCTCCCACGGAGCCCTGAACCTGTGTAACAACATGTACTGTCAGGTACTATCATTGTACTTGCATTATGTATTTGTGGGTACCTACATATAGTTGTTACATTGTAATACTGAGTGCTTTTACAAAACTTTGCCAATTTGCCTAAATTTTCATCAGAGGCAAAGAGCCTCTGATGTTAGTAGACCTGTTCCAAGACATCGAAGACATAACATACATGTCATATACATGTAAGTAATAACTGGTACACTTAATAGGTTTATTCCACTGTATCAAAGAGTAACAAGGTTGTAGCAGCACAGCTGTTACATGTACACTGAAGACAATGAGGCCTTGACTGGAGCTAAGAATGGTTTGTATATCAAATCTATCATGAGCAGATTTACCCCATCCAGCAGGTCTCAAGTCAGCTATTTGCCTATGATGAAAATGTAGGCAAATTGGCAAAGTTTTGTAAAAGCACTCAGTATTACAATGTAACAACTATATGTAGGTACCCACAAATAATGCAAGTACAATGATAGTACCTGATAGTACATGTTGTTACACAGGTTGTACCACTGTACCTAATTAGGTAGGTACACTGTAACAGCGACACATTAAAATAAAGTGTTACCAAACATGGCAGTCGTCTACACATATTCGCCGCCAAAAGTTGACATGTGAATAGGCTACATCGTGCCAATCTTGTGGTATGTTGTAAATACATCGTGCCAATCATGTGTTGTGATCTCGCAGCTGGAGCGAGGTTGGTGTGTCTTGATTCGTGATCGCCTTGCGCTCACACAGTTCTGCCCGAAATAGATGCCTGATAAGTGCCCAAAAAGCGTTACAATATGGCCGCCAATTGGAGGGACTTGCCAAAAAGGACTTCGGTATAACTCTAGGCTACATATTTCCGTTCAGTGGCTCACGTTGATGAATGCGCTAATTCCCAACAGTAGGTGGCAGCAGAGAACTGCGCCACAGTGCACAGCCTGTGGCCACGTGCGCAAGATATTTTTGTTTTGATTCGTGACGTCAGAAAGCAGCTGCAGCTTTGACTTGAGCGCGGTGAAACTGCATCTGAACAGCAGAATATAGGTTTATTAGGGACATGGGGGCTGAATATAGAGATCTCCATGGTTTATTAGGGATATGGGGGCTGAATGTAGTGATCTCTATAGTTTCTTTCCAAGTCCTTCTCCTTCCTCTCCAGTGTCCAAAAGTCCCTAGCGAAACTCCTTTTACTGAGTTGGCTACTCACGTCCGAGAGACAGAGAGCAACCACGTCATTAGTCCCCAGTTTTATTCGGGCGGGTCGCACGCTTACTGGGAAAACACCAGTCCCACACAGAATGGTACTGTTTGTCTTTGAGAGGGATAGAATGGACAGCACGCTGTGTATATTGCTCCGAGCAGGTCAGGCCATGATGAATCATTAGATAAAGCTCTGCCACTGCTTTGGCACCGGGTAAGAAGGCTGCACAAACTGCCGATGAAGACGTCTCTGCAGCTGGATTGTAGACATGGCATACACACATGCCGCGCGCGCGCACACACACACGCACGCAACATACGGAATACAGTCAGATGGAACGTTATGCATATAAGCATATAGAGCAACACTGGAGAAGCCTGTGGATGCGACCTGTAGTAAAGAGAGGGATCTTAACCACATCCATGGTCCACATCCAACTGCTATATTTTGATGCTGCGCTTTGGTTGGCCTACAAAGCACAAGGCTACCTTGCTTCAGTGCAAGACTAGCTGACAACATGCCAAATTCCCATAACATGCAGTTAAATTAGAAACATTCCATCCTGCAGGTTACGTACGTAGGCTACAATCCATAATAGTCTAGCAAAGCGTCGAACACACTGGGTTGGGTCTTTAGGCATAACAATGATGAATGATTTCTAGTTACAAAGTCAAAGTCTGTTGTGAATTGCATAGCCTACGTTCCAATGTTGTCTAATGTTTTCACACAAAGCGTGTGGGCTTAGGCTACCTCTTGAAAATACTGGATCGATAGACGTCGTATTCTGACGTAGCAGTTGGACCGTGGAGAAAAGCCCCCCCCCCCCTCCCAACACACACACGCACATACACAAAGACGGCCTTGACCATAACTCTGTGCATGTTGACATACATGCTGAGTCCACCATTCTTCATGGCTCGGACAGAACAAAGAGGCAGTGACGACTCGAGGAGGGGGGATGGACCGCGGCGCGGAGCAGCTAGGCGCAGGTGCAGAGGGATGGCCAGAGAGCGCCACAACAAGATCCTTGTCCCCGCTATCAGTGGCCAGACTCCACGGGAATGAGCGGAATGTGGTGCGTAAATAACGGACACCGATGCGGTCATAAATGACTGAATCATAAATACAATGAATGGCCTGGCACAGACCTGTGAGCATCACATTCAACTGCAATACAATTAGCAGGGATCTAGTTAGGATCTGGCCACTGTTCAAGCAAAACATTGCGGATACATTGTGGATTGTAAACACGACAGGATAATATTGCAGTTTTATCAAAGGTGTTGTGGGCTCTATGGCTCATTTATCCCGTGGCAACTCTTGAACCTTTTAGAGACTTCCAATACAAGGTCCACACTGAATAAAGCCAGTGAAGACGCAGGATAGGCCTAACACATATTTTAATCCCTACCCGGATTATATCTCCTAGACTTGCGACAAGGCTAAATACATTCCGTCACATCGCGTATTAGCTTGCATTACTTTACACATTAAACAGTAGGCTTTGGGGCGCACACTCAAGGTCTCTGTCTTGTCCACACCGGTGGAGAAACATCTTCCAGCGAACAAAGACCTAGAGATGTTTTGGTACAGTGTGAGAAGTAGGGTGGGGGTGGTGCGCATATCCTACAAAGGATGGAGGGAGAGAGCGGAGGAGAAGGAGAGACGCCACGCACTTCGCCAAGATTTCAGAGTGAGCGGAATGACGTCATATGTTTGAGGGAAGTCACACTGGCCTGAAGGGGCGTGGCCGGTGTACACTAAGTGACAGCCTCCAACAGCTGTTAAAGGGCCAAGGACCGCGTACGACTGCATTGCACATGGAATAGAGATAGACTCTTAATTGTAGTCAGATAGGTAAGCCAAAACCTGTATAATGCTTGCTGAGCATTATTGAAAGAGAAGAGACAGATATATATATGCAGACCAGATATATATATGCACTGCATTTAGATAGATAGATACATACATACATACATACATACATACATACATACATACATACATACATATACTTTATTGATCCCCAAGGGGAAATTCAATTCAATTTAAAGGAGAAGTTCGGTGTGAAATTGACCTTAGCTGTACTGAAAGATGTTGCCGAGTACTTACATGTGTCCAATAGGCACCTTCGCTCACCCCCTAGCATTCTGAATTACGCCGTTTTTAGCCGAGTAGCTGTGGGGGCATAGCGTAGCCTATGCAGCTAAATCACTATTTTTACACAATTAAAAAGGTTCCAAGACCCTCAGAAGTCTACCAATGCAGTGTGGAGTTACTTGGAACCTTTTTAATGGTGTAAAAATAGTGATTTAGTTGCATAGGCTACGCTATGCCCCCACAGCTACTCGGCTAAAAACGGCGTAATTCGGAATGCTAGGGGGTGAGCGAAGGTGCCTATTGGACACATGTAAGTACTCGGCAACATCTTTCAGTACAGCTAAGGTCAATTTCACACCGAACTTCTCCTTTAATGCATGGCCACTATTTTTTTCATAGTTTGGTAACCTGATATGGTTCATATGTTAAGTCATATCTCATTACCTAACCATTTGTCCAATAGCCTTGAACTGAGAATGCGCTACTGGAACAGATTATAGGCTACTCTGGCATGTAGCATATATGTTATAGTCTATGCTTTCAATGTTTCACTGCAATTTGAAGTAAATGTTTACGAAATGTCAGTCACTAAACTTAAACAAATCTCTAACTTGTCAAAACACTGCTGTTTGCTGAATAATACCCATTGCAATCCGATGACAAGCTGATGACATTCCCTTCCAAAACCTAGTGGCCTTAGTGGCTTGTCTAGACATGTCTAGGCAACCCCGGTCAGGTCTGTCTTGTACTGGCCCTTTAAAAGGCGATCCCTGTCACGGAATCCAGGGGGTAGGTCTACCGAGCGGGGTTAGGCTCCGTCTCTGGTTTCTGCCTCTCTATCAGCGCAGTAACTTTGTGCTTGTTGAACGCTGTCAGGAGAACGGAATGTGTAGTAGTAGGTTAAACTCCTTAGACACAAACGGGTAGACTTTGCGTGCGTGCTATTTTCTCTTATTTGTCCAACTGACGACTGGGATGCACTAATATAGACTTGAATTAGGAGAGAAGATCCCTCTTTTCGCCAGTTTGGCTACTATCGTCTCTTCTAAAAGCGACACGGTGACAGCAAAGTGCAATGGGCTATCGCGAATAAAAGAACTTGCGAGGACGGCAGCGGTGACAGCGACTTTTGAGCAAGAACTGAGAGGTGATTTCTGCTGGTTTTACGGGAGATCAGACACGGCTCTCAGGTCTTCCCTCCACCCCCTTCCTTCCCGTGGACTGCGATTTTGACAGCTGGCTATTGATTGCGCGACGGGGATGCGTTTGTTGCGTGACGCCAGATCACTTTCTTCTCGGCAGCACCGAAGCTGTCGCTTACAGTAGCCTAGTAGGCTTTTACATCACTGCGACGTGATTGCAGCACAATTGATCTCGGTGCACAGCCGTGGAACCCAGGCGGTCGAGAGTGAATGGTGTGTAGCTTAGACCTTTAACAGAGGCCATGTAAACACTTGTGTTCGTTTGTTCCTTCTAGTTGTCATTGTGTTTCTTATCCACATGTTGAGTGGTAGTGTATTCAACTGACATTTAGACCTGAGTGTTGTTGTTTTTTTAATGCAGGAGAGAGTGTTTAATCAACGTTTTGGATTGACTGAAGGCTACTAACGTTGAGGAGCGCAATACTGCAGTGTTGGACAGGGGAAGACCCGCATATTGATGGAATGCGCCTGTAACAGTCCGATTCCAGCTCTTTCCTGACTCAATCACAAATCAGACAAGGTAGTGAGTGGGACACACACACAAACACACACACACAGGTCAAGGCGATGGCGGACCCGACAGCCCCGGACTCGATTCCGACGCTTGATGTCGTTATCGACCCGGATTTCGAGCCCCAGAAGCGGCCAAGATCATGTACCTGGCCCCTGCCGGAGTCCAACGCGGCCAAACCAGAGGTGACGGACACAGACATTATTCCGGAGGAAGAGGATGATGAAGAGGACAGCGCAATGACCATCAACAATGACTCCAGCATGCTCGAGGAGGAGCAGGGCAGCCCAGGTCTGGTAGCCGACGGATTGCACTCAGCAGCCGCTCAGGAAAGCGGAGGCTCTCCGCTCCCATCACTCTCACCAGGTGGCGCGGGCAGTGGCAAATCCACTGGGGTCGTGAGCGCCCCGGGCAGCCAGCAACAGACGCCCCGAAAGTCCTCTTCTCGCCGAAACGCGTGGGGCAATTTGTCCTACGCGGACCTCATCACTAAAGCCATAGAGAGCGCCCCCGACAAGAGACTCACCCTATCCCAAATCTACGACTGGATGGTGCGAAGTGTCCCATACTTCAATGACAAGGGAGACAGCAACAGCTCTGCTGGGTGGAAGGTAGGCTAAGTGTGAGAAAAAGTGTGGTGCATGTGTGTGTGTGTGTGTGTGTGTGTGTGTGTGTGTGGCGAGAGAGGGGACGCATGCTTGCTTGTTTGTATACCCGCTACCTCGTCATCACAACAAAACAATAACAATAACAATAACAGAGCCCATGTGGCGTTTTGGAAGGTTTGTGTGCGTGCGCGCGAGCTCTCGGGGTAAATTAACGTAAAGCTCGGGAATGCGCTCACGAGACACAGCTTCATGTTAGCACACATTATTGAGTGAAATCCGCATAAATTGAAGAAACAGTCAGTGCGGAATAGGCCTACCAGTACACATAATGTGACTAATTGTTAATGCGTCAGACAATTTAGGCTCCAGTATGAGTACTGATGGTAGTATTTTAAACTGCATTTTCTCATTGTCGTTGAAACCGTCATAAAGTAGGCTAGCACCTGTGCGTTTGATCACGGCATTGTCCAAATGGTTATCAATGTCGCGGTTAGAAGAAGCACCCAGTCAGCGCACGCGCCTTCAGTTGGTCGCAGTCCACGTCCACGAAAACCAAAGCCAGACGCACAGACACTCCAAATTTATATTACGTAAAATTCTGGCCAGGGTTACCTCCCTCTTCACGGGTAAGCTTAGCCTTTGATCCCTGCTGCGTCTGAACGGAGGCGGGGGGGGGGGGGGGGGGCGGAATTGCATAACGGATTCGGCCCCGGAATGGTGCGAGGTTCTCGTTAACAGCTGAGCACTGCCTTCAAAGGGAATGTCACGGCCGCGCGAGGCTGCTGCGGGCCGCGGAAGACATATGGGCTCTGTGTTCACGGGGCGAGGCACGAGGAAAGAGCGAGGGAGGCTGCATAGGGCGCATAGGTTACGCCAGACCCAGCAAGTTGCCTTTGTGTGGGTGTGTGTTAGAACTAATGAGAGAGAGGGAGAGAGAGAGGGAGAGAGGACAAAACAGTCATAATTCATCATGAAGCATACATGGCCCAGTGGAGACCATGGTAGGGGGAACTTGAAGATCACACCCCTCCCCCCAGCCATGTGTCTTTGGCCCTGATTGTGGCACTGTGTGTGTGTGTGTGTGTGTGTGTGTGGTGACTGGAGCAAGGCTTCAGGGAGAGGAAAGAGAGAGAGGTGAGGAAGGAGAGAGAAAGAAAGAGAGAGAGAAAGAGAGAGGTGAAGAGGGAGAGAGAGAGAGAGAGAGAGGTAGAGGAGAAACAAATGAGAGGGAGAGGAAAGAGAGAGAGGTGAGGAAGGAGAGAGAAAGAAAGAGAGAGAGAAAGAGAGAGGTGAAGAGGGAGAGAGAGAGAGAGGTAGAGGAGAAACAAATGAGAGGGAGAGGAAAGAGAGAGAGGTGAGGAAGGAGAGAGAAAGAAAGAGAGAGAGAAAGAGAGAGGTGAAGAGGGAGAGAGAGAGAGAGAGAAAGCTGGGCTGAGAATAGAGCAGTTGGCAGTTGACTCACATAGGTAATTCTGTTAGTGTGGTAGGCTGGTCTGGCCAAGATCCAGTGAACTTTGTCCTCTGTGTTGCTTAACTTAGCTCACTTGGCTCCCAGTGTTCTCTGCTCTGAGCTCTCTGTCTGTCACACACACACACACACACACACACACACACACACCCCTATACCACACATACTTGAATTTTGCATTCTGTAGTCCATAATGAGGTCAGAATGTCAGTACTCTCTGTTTCAGACCACATCTCTTTCTCTCTCTCTCTCTCTCTCTCTCTCTCTCTCTCTCTCTCATTCTCTCGCTCTCTCTCTTTCTTTCTCTCTCTCTCTCTCTTGCTTTCTCTCTGTCTGGGTTACTGTCTTTATCCTCTTTATGTCTCTATTTCTGTCTCACTTGCACTCTTTGTCTCTCTCTCCCTCTCTCTCTATTCCTCTCTTTCCTCCTGCTCTCTCTCTCTCTCTCTCTCTCTCTCTCTCTCTCTCCTCCTGCTCTCTTCTCTATCTTTCTTTTCATACTCTTTCACCTCCCCCTATACTATGCAACGCAACATACACACTCTCTCTCTCTCTCTCTCTCTCTCTCACACACACACACACACACTCAGGCAGACATGCAGTAAGGATGATCAATCTGCAGACTTAGCTGGTTCTCCAGAGACATTCATATCTCCGGGGCCATTTGTCATCTATTTGTCTTAATCCAGCTCCTTCATTCCCTTCTTCGAAACACAGTCTTTCACACACACCCATGCATGCATGCACACACCTATGCATCTGCACACACACACACACACACACACACACACACACACACTCACACATCATATATTGCGAGATTATCATTTTAATTGCCTTTTGTGTGTGAAAGGGGAGGGTATTCTGTCTACGTAAGTCATTTGCAGTGGAGTTGTAGTCAGATCATTATTCTTTTATGGACACAATATTGGTCAGATAAAGGACAGGCCTTGGCTTTGTCACCCAGCACATTTATCAGTGTGTGTGTGTGTGTGTGTGTGTGTGTGTTTACGACACAAGTGTATGTGACTGCAGTCCCTCCCTTTGAGCTGATGCAGGTTATTAGTGCTTCAGCAAATCATTTGATTTCAGTTAATGTCTGTGTGGCGTAGACTGCAAAGGTGACAAGATGAGATAGGCCTGCTAGTCCACTGATTCCCCCTCCTGCACACACACACACACACACACACACACACACACACACACACACACACACACACACACACACACACACACACACACACACACATTTGTATGTATGCATGTTACACCCATGCATCTCCTAACACAAGCTACATGTGTACACACACACACACACACACACACACACAAATGAACTAGCAGGCACACACACACACACACACACAAATGAACTAGCAGGCACACACACACACACACACACACACACACACACACACACACACAAAGAGATGACCTCTATGATAGGTGAACACGGCACTCGTCACCCCACGGACATCTACCCTGGCCAAGCAGAGAGCACACCCACGGTGAGCTTGGCACAGAGCCAACTGTGTGAAACTGAACTCATAAATGACTAGAGAAAGGAGGGGGGGGCATAGATATGGGGAAGGAGAGATAAAGAAAGGAAGGAATACAGTGATGGAGAGAGAGAAGGAGTGTGAGATGTAGGGGTAGGGAAGAAACAGATGAAAGAAAGAAAGAAAGATAGGGAGGGAGAGGGATAGAGAAATGGAAGTAAAGAAAGAAGGAGATGAAGAGAGAGAGTGAGAGAGAGATGGAAAGAGAGACGCATGGATGGATGGAGGGAGGGAGGGAGGGAGGGAAGAGAAGGAGGAGCGAGGGGGTTAACGATCCCAGTCCTTTAGAGGAGTGTGTGTGTGAGATAGTGATCTTATCCCAGAGGCTCAACACCCCATTTAGAAACCACACAATAGGCACCTCCACACAACATTAGAGGCTCTCATGCCTCCTTCACCTGAGAGAGAGAGAGAGAGAGAGAGAGAGAGATGGGGGAGGGCATAGATGTGTGTGGGTGTGTGGGTAGGGTGAGAGGGAAAAACAGAGAGAGACAGTGAAGTGTGTGTGCAGATCAGGAAGGGATGGAGGGATGGACTATGTTTCAGTAGATGAGAAGACATGGGACTGTTGACCAGAGATAGAGAGAGATGCTGAGATAGAGGGAGGAAGAGAGAGAGAGAGAGAGAGAGAGAGAGAGAGAGAGAGAGAGATGAAGGAGAAGGAGGAGTGGACATGCGTCCCCTTGTCTGATAAAACAGACAGATGCATCTGGCTGCTGGAGGCTTATTGGAAGGACTTGACCAAGGCTCCCGTTGCCACGGTGACCAGCCCTACCTCTCCTCCAGGGGCTGACAGGGGTGTTTGTGTGATGTCATCAACAGCCTCAGTGATGTCATCATCAATGGGTCCCTTTGTTTGTGTGTGTGTGTGTGTGTGTGTGTGTGTGTGTGTGTGTGTGTTGATTAACACATCATTCACAGCTTTGGAGCCTTTCAAGAGTGATGTGACATCTATGTGACTGTGTCTTTGTGCCTACATCTGTGTGTTTTTACATCAATGATACAAATGTGTGTGTGTGTGTGTGTGTGTGTGTGTGTGTCAGTCTGTCTGTTGCTTTCAGACAGTGGCACAGTCTGTCTGTGTTAGTCTGCTTCTACCATAGAACTCAGCACTCTCAATTATTAACCACATCCAGGATTAATGCAGATTTGTGTTCAATTTTTTAGAGTCTGCTCTTGGCGACACACACACACACACACACACACACACACACACACACACACACACACACACACACACACACATACACATAGGCGCCGATATCGTGGGTGCTCCGTCGCTCGAGCACCCACAGAAAATATCGAGCACCCACATGTGCCAGCTTACAGTCCCAGCTAAATTTACATTAATTTAAAATCAAACATTGCAGTTGATGTTAAATTCAGCATCTCTCATAATGTGATTGGCTATGTTGCTGTCAATCCCCTACTCCATATCCTAACCACCAATGAGAGCGTCTCTCATATGAAAATTCCTGACACTTCCCAGTCGGGTCAACCCCGAATGTTTAAAATGTATATAGCCCTGAATATTATTTTAAAAGTAGTCTGACAAAGCGTATTGTTTTGTGTCACAGCTAAACACTGGTACCTGATAGAACATCTATAACATAGCCTAGGTGGTCGCAACTCACAAAAGTAAAGCAGATAGAAAGAACTCACGCAAATCTTGCCTACAACACACAGACAGCTTCATGCGCACGGGAGAGAGAGCGCGCGCACAGGTGTTTTATGATTGTTGGCTTCTGATGGTATCTTGCTAATTCACTGAAGAAAGACTTATGGATAGAAAGAACATTCTGAAAAGGAAAGGAGTAAGGCAATGAGGAACAATGCTATAGTGGAATACTCATGTTGCTGTATCAGCAGATGAGAAGGACTTGAGAGTGCCACTGACGACGTGACTGCCTCATAGGCTCACAGGTTGGTGAAGGAGAAAGCT
>NW_027468859.1:24617346-24639846 GCF_046254945.1 Alosa pseudoharengus | reverse complement strand
AAGTAATTGTGGTGAATAATTACTTAATATTAATCTTAGACTGGCGAACTTCAGGAAAACTCAGGAATCAAGTTTATTCTATTACAAGCAGTACAAAAAAAGGTCTATGGTCTATGTAGGCCTAGCCCAGGCCTGAAAGGCCTAGGTTGGCCTGTAGCCAACTCCTCCTCTCCTCAGCTACATCCTTAGTCCAAGTCTAGAAATCTAAATCTAAATCTCATTTCAGTTTAGTTACTTTTAAATGTTTTAAACAAAGAACAAAAATGGCGCCAAGAACAAGCCCACTTGATTGGTTCTCCAGTTGGCATCAGACACACCTACTCACACCCACTTCACACCTATATGAATAGCATGAGGAGAGATATCTTATATATCAGAAATATCACTTATAGAATGTTCCAAACATTCTCACAATCACATCATTAAAATCCTTGTAATGAGACTATCAGAATGATACCAAACATGAATACATTTACATTTCATGACACATGGATACATTATATCAAGGTAATATCCTTTGTCCTGTGTAAATGATAGGCCTTGAACCAGCACATTAGCATTCCATTGGGGGAGGGGATGGTGTCTTTGTTTAAAACCATGAAGGGTTACATGGCTAACTAAAAGTAGTCTTGAAGTTAAATTATTATCCATTTTAACCATAAATTTATTGCTATCACACGTAATGATGCATATATGAGCACGTCTCTTACACGTAATGATGCATATATGAGCACGTCTCTTACACGTAATGATGCATATATGAACACGTCTCTTACACGTAATGATGCATATATGAACACGTCTCTGACACATAATGATGCATATATGAACACATCTCTTAATTATGCATATATGAACACGTCTCTTACACGTAATGATGCATATATCAACACGTCTCTTGACACGTAATGATTTTTGTCATGTAAACAGTGAACAGTAAAGCAGCTTTGAGGGTGAAAAGAGAGTTACCGGACCATGCTAGCCACTCCGTGCAGCCTGCCGGCCCTGCGGGTAGTTTATTCTGGGATTTTTCAGAGGTGTGTGAGTGGGTGCTTTAGTCAGCGCTAGTGATTGCCATCATTGCCCTTTGTAACAGTTGAGGAGAGAATTGCCACCTTAGCGTCTGAGGCTCTTAGCACAAAGAAACAGCATTTCATTCACACAGATCCATTCACATACATACACACACACACACACACATTCATGAGTACTCTCTTTCCTCTGATGTTGCGTTTGCCACTGCACTCTTCCTGGTGAACAGTGTGTGTGTGTGTGTATGGGTGTGTGTGTGTGAGAGAGAGAGAGAGTGTGATCAATAGGCCGAGGGACTCAGATGTATGATTCAGAGAGCCCAGTTCCAGAGAGCCTTCTGTGCGTTGTGTTGTATTATTGATAAATGGAGAGCAAGAGAGAGAGAGAGAGAGAGAGGAAGAACAAAGGCTGTAAAGGAGAGAGAGAGAGAGAGCGAGAGAGAGAGAAAGGAGAGCAGTAGTAGAAAGAGAAAGGAGTGATAGAGGAAGATAGAGAGGGAGAGATGGAGAGAGTGACAGACAAGAAGAGAGACAGCAGTGGGATGTCAATGAAGTATTCACACTATACACACACACACACACACACATTGTTCAGACACACTTGCTCTTTCTTGTTGCTGTGCATCATCTCTCCTCATTGAAACGGCACACTGATTGTGATGCCTCGACAGCCGGTCTCCGTGACGACGTCGTCTCTTCTGAAGAGGATGCCTCTGTGTCTCGGCGCTCCTCCCGTCCTTTTTTCTGAACGTCTCTTAAAATGATGCTAGTCACAAACCTCTTTACTTATACACCGATTGGCTTGATTTCTGAATGGGCTAATTGCATCTGAAAGTCATTACCACTACTACACACACACACACACACACACACACACACACACACACACACACACACTTTTTTCCTCCTCCTCTGTGGCACAGCGGTTCAGCCATGACTGATGGACTAATGATGTCACCCAAAGGAGATTTATGGTGCGCTCTAGGCAACCCGGAACCCGTGATTTCACAACCTTCTACCCGTGAAAGTGCCCTGGAACGGCAGCCAATCCCGTAACTTACTACCCGTGAACTCGTACCAGGTCATTGTACTCCCAGTTAAAGTTTTTGACGTCACACACACATAAATAACAACCGCAGGGTTTGTCGTGACTTGTCTTGAATTACAATAGTGGATGGAAAGCTGCTGGCTTAATGTTGGTGGGGAGATTCCTGGAAAAAAAACATTGAATCACTTAATCTTTGAGTTCATACAAACCCTCGTACCAAAAAACCTTGTGTGTCAAGGCATTCTTGAGATATAACACTCAAGGTGTTTTTGACCTTGACATTTAACCTTTGACATCCAACATCAATTCACTTCATCTTTGAGTCCATACAAACACTCATACCAAATTTCAGGCATGTATGTCAAGGCATTCTTGAGATATCACACTCAGAGTATTCATGGACTTGACCTTTGACCTTTGACCTCCAACATCAACTCACTTCATCTTTGAGTCCATACAAACACTTGTACCAAATTTGAAGCATATGCGTCAAGCCGTTCTGGAGATATAATGCGCAAAGCACGAGATATGGCTGTGACTTTTATTTTGACACACGGGAAACACTTAAACAGGATGTGTAGTTTTAGGGAGCGCCAGATTGTATGCATTAGAAGCTGAGACAGTTGGATCCACAGGTGACACCTGTGCCCCACTCCAGACCTTTAGTAAATGTGCTCCAACACATTAGGAAACAGGAAAAGGAGTTCACTTTGTGGATTCTAGGACGTCTAAGACAATTCTAAGAACTATACACAGACACATCCACCCTCACACTCATTCAGTGTAATTGTGTCATATGTTACACATCCAGGAGTGTCCTAAAGTGTCATGCGTCTTCGGCATTGTCTGGTCCACATTATTGTGTCGTGCTATATGTATTGTAATGAGTCATGTTTTGTTGTGCTGTATTGTGATGTATTGTGATGAGTCAACTGAAACATTCATCTAACCCCTTCTTTCTCTCTGTCTGTCTCTCTCTCTCTCTCTCTCTCTCTCTATCTGTCTCTGTCTCTCTCTCCCCCTCCCCATCTCTCTCTCTCTCTCTCTCTCTCTCTCTCTCTCTGTCTCTGAGCAGAACTCCATCAGGCACAACCTGTCGCTGCACAGTCGCTTCATCCGCGTGCAGAACGAGGGCACAGGCAAGAGCTCATGGTGGATGCTGAACCCCGAGGGGGGCCGCGGCGGCAAGGCCCCCCGCCGACGCGCCGTCTCCATGGACAACGGCAGCAAGTACACCAAGAGCGCGCGCGGCCGGGCCGCCAAGAAGAAGGCCGCCCTGCAGGCGGCGTCGGCGGCCGGGGAGGGATCAGCCGGAGAGGCCAGCGGCCTTTCCAAGTGGCCCGGGAGCCCCATGTCGCGCAGCAGCGACGAGCTGGACTCCTGCTGGACCGACTTCCGCTCGCGGACCAACTCCAACGCCAGCACGCTCAGCGGGCGTCTGTCGCCCATCCTGGCCAACCCGGAGCTGGACGAGGTGCCGGACGATGAGCTGGGTCCGCCGCTCTCGCCCATGCTCTACTCCAGCCCCAGCAGCCTCTCCCCACCGTCGTCTTCCTCGTCCTCGTCCAAGCCCGGTGGCGGTGAGCTGCCTCGGCTGGCCGACCTGGCCGGCACCATGAACCTCAACGACGGCCTCACCGACCACCTCCTGGACGACATCATGGACAACATCGCCATAGTGACGGCGTCGGTGGTGTCGCCACAGGTGGGGGGGCTGAAGACGACGGTGGGGTTCGGATTGTCCAGCACCAAGGGCTCGCCTTCCGGAACCTCCCCCGGCAGTAGCCCGGCGCCCTCCCCGGCCAACTCCCTGTTCGGGCCTCCGAGCGTCTCCCTGCGCCAGTCGCCCATGCAGACCATCCAGGAGAACAAGGCCACGTCCTTCACCTCGTCCACCTCGGCGTCCACCTCACTGCGCTTCGCCAACGCCACGCTGCAGGAGCTGCTCAACGCCGACCCCCTCGGGCCGCAAAGCCGCGGCGACGTCATGATGACCCAGTCGGACCCGCTCATCTCGCAGGCCAGCTCCGCGCTCACCTCCCGCGCCGGCCGCGGCTCGCTCAACGGCCTGCTGCTGCGCAACGACCCCATGATGTCATCATTCAGCGCCGGGCTCAACGGCAGCAGCGGCACTAACCAGCTCCAGAATGGCCATCTTCAGCACCACCAACAGAACCTCCAGCACCAACAAGTACAGCAGCACAACCACCACAACCACCACCAGGTACGGCCCTCAGCTCCTCTCCTGCTCACTTAAGGCCTATTAACCATAACGATAAAAGCGTTCACACTGAACAACGATAAACAAAGTCTCTCCTTGTGTTAATAAATTTGACGGCTAAAATTCGATGGGTTCTGATTGGCTATTAGCTTTTATCGTTCTGAAAATCGCTCTGAAAATGATCCCCAACTATATCACTCTTCATGTCGTTATCGTTATAGTTTATGTGTGAACGTCGTCATTCATATTAACAAGAACGTTATTTATTTATAGTTATCGTTATCGTTCTTGGTGTGAATGGGCCTTTAATGTCAGTGTGATAGAATAAGCTTCATTACAGGGTAATAGTTAGCATACATCTTGTGAAAAAGAGATAATCATTGGCATTGAACATTGGAATAAAAGTAATATTTCTGTTTGCGTTTTAGACCTTGCACCTGGAAATGTGACAGATAACAACCTAAATATGCAAAGCCTCTTATGGAAATAATATACTTATTTATAGAAATGTACTTATTTATGTATGTTACTATGGCATTGCTTACAATGACCAAGGTACTTTGAGGGAAATAATTTTTGTTTGTGTCATCGCCCAGGGCAACAACACCAAGGGCTCGCTCAGATCCATGTCCAGCAACGGGCCCCTAAGCCTGGCCAACGGCGCCAACAACCTGGTCTCTGCCAAGCAGCAGCTGGCTCAGCTGAGCGAGGCCACCACGGCGTCCCTCTTCAACGGGCTCAACGGCGGCACCATCGGCCTGGGGCTGGGCTCCTGCCTGCCCTCGTCCCTGGCGTCCGACGCCTTCCCCTCGGATCTGGACCTGGACATCTTCAGCGGGAGCCTGGAGTGCGACGTGGACTCCATCATCCACAGCGACCTGATGGACGCCGACGAACTGGACTTTGACGCGCTGGTTAACTTCGACGCGCTACTGAGCACGCAGAATGCAGTCAACCTGAACCCCATGGTGGGCAACCTCAACGGCAGCAAGGCCGGCAGCCAGAGCTGGGTGCCCGGCTGAGGGGACACGGGCAGGACTAGCAGGGAGGTGGGCACATGAGCAGGTGTGTATGGGCAGCGCCACCAGTGGTGAGATTGTGTTACTACACTCTGGGATCATGGGTATTTTAGTTTATTCTTCATTTATTTTCATCATTTGTTTATTCAGACATTCTTATACTATACATATTGCATGTGTTCAGGTAGATATGACCAAAGTATACATACACCAGCTAAACACCAAGACCGACATAGCTATGCTTTCACTTTGGACTAGCTAGCATTATATTTAGTTATTAAAAATAGATACTCAAAAACGTCTGCCGTTCTGTAAGCAACTTGAGTTATACCAATGTATTAATGAATGACAAAACTACCTACTTGCTAGTCATTTAATTAATTCTTTGCCTGGTAAAACTCAAAATACACAGACAGTTGATTTTTTTAGCTCAGTACTTTCATTAAGAGGGCTCTAGAAACATCAGTTAAAATTTCAACATTGTATCAAGTAATTATAAAATGTCATTGTCACCAAACCTGTGGGTTATTTATGCATGCTGCACATCTAATGGAATTCATCCAGAAATGTCAACATCATCTCACACCTCAGCTGTTAAAAGTGAGTGTTAGTGTACGCTTCAATGGCACTGTTATCAGTGTGTTCACATTCAGGTGTTTGTGGTGTCACATCTGCCCACGCATAGGGACAGAGGGGCGCCAGAATGTGTTCACACACACACACACACACACACGCGCGTTCACACACTCTCACACACACACACACACACACACACACACACACACACACACACACACACACACACACACACACACACACACACACACACACACACACACACACACACTCACTCACACACACACACACACACACACACACACGTTCACACAATGACCCCACTCTCAACTTCTAAAACCTAGTAACCATAGCCGACACTCATTTGCAAGTGATTATTTATCACTGATCCATATCACTACACACACACACACACACACACACACTCACGCACGCACACACACACGTCATTATTTATTACTGATCACTATCACTATCTCTCTCTCTCTCTCACACTCACACACACACACACTCACACACACACACGCGTCCTTAGTACACGGTACAGGTCACTTACATGCTGAAATTTATCAAGTTGAAATTATGTCTTAAATGGTTCATCAGAATAGGCAGTGTCATGGCGAGAAAGTCTAAATCAATAAATAACTAATGAATCATATACAGATCCTACATATTGCACCTTTCAGCAATGACTATCAGAATTGATAAAAATTCTTAAGTATATCATCTGTCTTTCTCTTTCAGATCCAGACTCCGGCCTTTGGTGCAGCAGAAAACAAACAAAGAAGACAATAACCAATCCATCCAAGTCAGACTCACGCCATCCCTTGCCAAACCTTTACAAAGCACCAAAGTCTGTTTACAGCACATACAAACCTTCATAGACTTGTCCCCTACCGTGCACACAAAACACACACACACACACACACACCACATTTGTTTGCTCTCAGATTCCTTCTGAACTCATTGACGACAAAGGAGGACACAAGAGTGGCAAGCTCCTTTGGAAGCTTGAAATGATGCATCCCTTTCTGGAGAAAGGCCAAGGACATTAGCCATTGAAAGACTCTAGAGACTTGTGTTTGGGGGATCTTAATGAGCAGGAGCTTGAGGCATTGCTTGAAGGACTTAACAAAAAGTAGCTGTAGCCCTACCTGTAAAAAGAGTTCAAGAAAAACTAACATTGAGTAGTTATGTGATGTTTACCGTGCTATGTGGTTTCCTGAAGGTTTTTTCTTCTTCCCCCGCGATTGTGTTTGTTTTCAAAGATGGTCTCTGTGATTTAAGTGTTTGTTTGACCACTATCACCCTATCAATAGCTGATTATCAAGACCAGCACGCTCAGGAGAACTCTATTGTCATAATTGGTGCACTTCTGATTGTGTTGTTTTGTTTTCTCTTTTATATATATATTGATCAGTTCAAAACTCAACCGAACTAATGACAAACTATTGTTCTGATCAAGTTAACACATTATCTTAGGTTAATACTATAGGATAACTTCTTATTGTTTATGCATACTGTATGTAACTGTAAAAAGAGTGTGATCTGTCCAGATTTTCCTTGGAATGCTCATTAAGATGCTAAGCTAGCTAGCAAGCTAACTAGCAGGCACGTATAAGGGGTAATATGAGTGTAAAATGTAGCCAAACGTTAAAAACGAGAAGATTGAAAAGGTGTACGTCCTAGCATTGTGAACATTAGCAGGCCATACCAGGTGCTAATCCTTCAGTGTTGATGAGCCCTGTCCTCTGCACGCGGACATAGCATTATTGCTAGCGATAGCGCTTCGAGTCAGCTGTCAGCATGCAGAGACGCTCCCAGGCAGCAAGAACAGACTTCCTCCCGGAAGCCATTTTTACTGAGCAGGAACAATAAGCTATCTTTTGTACATTTTGCCAAAACTACTTGAACATGGAGGACGCTGGCAGCCAAAAACAAAAGAGGAAGCTAAAAACAAACCACCTGATACAGAATAACTCATACACACACAAACACTTACACCCAAAACATGTATGTAACAGGAGTATTTGCTTTCACTCTCTCTGTGCTGTGTTGGTTGATTGATGGGACAATCAGTACTGCCTTTATTGTGCTGGTCTCTCAGTTCCAGGACAGTAGCAAGAGAGGCGCAGCCAGGGAGCTAGCTGACTAGCATCCCAATGCACCCGCAGTGATGCTAACACAAAAATGCAGTCAAAATCAGTTTTTTCCCCTATTTGTAGATAAAACATGAGATATTCTATTGACACGATAGAACGATATTGACAGCCAAACTGGAAATGGCCCTGGTGTTCATCTTAGAACCCTTGAATTTCCCCTGGGGATCAATAAAGTATCTATCTATCTAGAAATCTGGTCACTGTAATACGTTTTAAAAAAAACATAGGCTACCCACCCATGATCCCTAGCCAATGCACCCTCAGATGTACAGAGGTGTGGCAAAATATGGACACGGACACACCAAAGCTGAATTGATTTGAAAGGGGAAACACGACTCTATAGTGCGGAGATTCAAGGAAATGCATCTAACTCTGTTACATAGTAAACACAACATTCACACACACACACACACACACACACACACACAGACAGTGGAGATGAGGGACTCGATCCAATATGCAACTGCATCATCAGTGCTCAGGGGGAGAAGGGTGTCACCAAAGCAACATCGTGACCCCATCTCGATCTTTCTGCAGTCTGGTTGGTTGTACAGAATTACTTAATGGAAAAAAATGCCAATTGCGGTGTTCAGCCATGTGCTGTAATCATTTGGAAGAAAGAGAAAAAAATCATCCTGGACTTTACTTCTTCTTTTGTTTTGTTGCTGTTTCTGGTTGCTTTTCCAGGTTGAACTTGTTTTTCTTTCTCTCTTCCCTCTGTATTCTCCCTGGGTCAAAGCACCACAGACTATGCCGGGACAACTCTCACACAACATTGTGCTTTTGTTTAGTTTAGTTTTGTTTCATTTTCTTTATGTTTCTCAACTCTTCCCGACACTCAGCGAGGAAGTGATCCTTGGTACTGCATACGTCCCTGTATGCATGTGTGTAAATATGCCTATGCATCTTGTCAAATACATGTATGAATATATACTTGTTATCTCATGCTTTTCTCAATGGTGTAGTTCCTCGGTGGTGAAGCCGGCTCGTCTGCAAAGGTGGATGTGTTGAGTGGATGGGTGGTGGTGTGAGGACACGAGGGAGGGCTCCAGTGTTGTAGGTTGTGAACAAACCCCCTCAGGGCCAGTTTGGCAATGGGTGTGTTTCTAGACCACAAACAACGCTGTTACATCGATGTTTTAAAACTAAAACAGTGCTGTACTGAATGTTTCATGTTTCCAGTGAAATGTTTTTTTTATTTGTTTGTTTTTGTTTTTGTTTTGCTCCAGACTACGCCTACGCACGTAGCAGAAAACATCAGTGGATGATTTAAAAACAAGCAAGTTTGTGTATAAAACATCTTATACAATATATAAAGATAACACAAAATGTTCCCGGTGAACTTATAGTTCCTTTGTGCAGCCAATGAAATGTAGCAGGGACACTCTGCCTATCCGGTTGTTAAGTCCGACGTCACGGGTCCAACAGCTTTTTGATCAAAAATGTTTTACTAGCACAACCAGCCGGTTTTCGCAACTTGTAAACCGAATCAACATCATCTCTATTTTAGTAAGAGTAAAACAAAATCGCTTAACTTTAACAGAATAATTACTGTAGCTGTGCAGCCAGATGATACAATGAAGGGTAATTTCCAGGCTTCCGCGATAAATAGGATTTTATTAGGTCGAGACAATAAGTGAGTATTAGGATCACAATTGTCTTAAAGGCTACTCTAAATAGCGGAACAAAATGTGTATTTGACTGTTTATGGAGAAAACCTAGCGGCTCTGAAAGCCGTTGGACCCGGAAAGAGTTTTATTGTCCCATTATTGCATCATCACTTAATAACCGAATAGTAACTGACAAGAACTCACAGAAACAGGAAATGGGTTGTCCAGCATGGCTTGTTGTGACAACGTCACCTAGCAACGCCTGAATGCAGCATGAGTACCCACCGGATAGTAACCGACTCCGACTGTTTTAGAGTTAAATGTCATCCGAGTATGCCCTTTTATCTCACTTTTGTCACACACACACACACACACACTCATACGTACTTTTACACATACGTGGATATTGTGGGATCACACAGACGGTCCATCACAATTTCATTACTTGAGTTTTCTCCAGTTCGGCGAGACGCAGCTTTTTGCACTGTTTGTTGCTTTTTCATGGAGTATATCTGATAGCCAGACGAAAGTGAAGAATTTTGGGAGACAGAAGTGTAATATTCCCGTCCAGCCCTGTCCCGCCACGTCAGGTTCCTTCTGGACCCCAACCCCCAACCATGACCTGAGGTATATGGGCAGAGCATTGCCCAGAGAAGAGACAAAATAGAGCAGGGAAATAATGTGTGTTTGCAGGGAAGGGGAGAGCACACAGTCACCCCTGCTCGGCCTTGAGTCCTAGTCTGTGGTGACAAACCTGCGTCCTGACCACACCTTCAAAGGGCCAGACTCATGGGTAGCCCGAGCAGCCATACTCTGACACTAGACTGACACAGCGTTTAATGTAGGTGGACAGTGGTGGGCTTTGTTGTGTCGACTTCAAGTGTAAAAGGGTCCTTACCAGGGCGGTGCCAACCACAGCACCTGAACCAGTGCCAATTAACCGTACCCGCAAGAGCGAGAGCTACTCCTCTCTCTGAGTCAGATAACCCTCTTGTGAGGGCGAGTTTTCCTTCCCCCAGATATCCAAAGAAACATTTCAGTTGTCTCCCACAGAAAGGGGGGTGGGGGGTGGGCACATAGACACCTCCCAGGGCAGCTGCATCAGGATCAGTTTCGTTTGCTCAGATTTGGCCTGGACCTTGGACTGATCCGTCTTGGGGTCCATTGCTCTTAGCTAGCTAGCTAGCGTGGTGACAGTAGAGTCATTCATCTTTCAGTCTGGTGCTAACTCCACATAGGCCTCTGCACACTGTCCAGCACCACTGATGACTTCGGAGTACCACTACTCTCCCCAAGAGCAGATGACACTTGACACCTGACACTTGACCTTTTGTCCTTGTTCCTTGACATCTCAACCCCATCCTCCTCCTCCCCCCCACAGTAGTATGGCTTCTGTGTTTGATGTTAGTGGGTACTTTTCCTGTGTACTCTGTTTTCAATTGTAATCTAGTTTGTATAAGACATGTTGCGCATGTAAATAAAGCGTGGTGAAGTTCAGCACTGTCTCCTGTCGTGCCTGCTAGGCTACCTGTCTCAAGAGCTTTGGGGCTCAAGTGGGTAGATGCGGAGCCTGAGCTTTTATTTGGGACTATGATATATTTGTACAGACCTTTTTTTTTTTTTTTTACTGATTTTAGAGATTCAAGTACACCTTGGACTCAAAACAGCCTCAAACAATAAAGATGCATAATAATAAAGGAATATATAATATGAATAACTTGAGATTTCCATTGAACTCCGGTTGTAGTAGGACTGAGTGTCTGTTTATGTGTGATACATAGCACACACAGTTTCACCCTCAGAATCAGCCAGCTCCAAATACACATGGAGGTGTCAGGTGTTTGCAGGGGGGGGGGGTGTGCATTATGTCAAAGTTGTGTGTGTGTGTAGAGAGAGAACATAAATATAAACTAGTCCATGAGAAGTACTGGCGTATGCATCTCAATGCATAAACTAATCTATTGCTAATCTGACTCCTGCTGGAAAGATCAGTGTACTCAAGAAGAGACGCATCAACCAGCTCAAGACAAAGATCAAATATCACTGCTGGATGGCAACTACAGGATCTCCAGTGATGCCTGGAATCCACACACACACACACGCATGCACGCACACACAGACACACCGACCTCTTCAATGCCAAATCCAGGGCATCTTTTTCCAGCTGAAAGATCAACACTGTTGCATAACTCTTCAGGCAAGCTGCAGCCATGCTAATACCTGGGTGAGTTTCTGTTGTGTGTGTGTGCGCGCGCTTCAGTTGGGTTGGGATGCGCTCACATTATATGTTGACACAGTTGGGCAGTAGGCCTACCAATGCAGGTATGAGACACGGGCGACGTGATCTCCCAGGGTCACCTTACAGGACTACCGGTCATTACCTCATGTTCAAAACAAATAATAAACTAAGAGACTGAAACCAAAGCCAATCCGTCAAGTCGAACAGAAATAACCCAACCCAGTGGCGTAACAAATCAAGGGTGGGCCCAGGTGCGAGAGCGCTACGCGGGCCCCATTCCGAGGAACTTTGGCCCAGGATGAATTAGCTCTGATACATGCAATACACATTAAGGGTGACTTCAATTGTTTATTAAAAGGGCCTGAGGCACCGAAGTAGTTTAGTAGTTACAGATTACAATTTCAAATAAAAAACACACGACTACATATCCATTACATGTGAAAACATTAAAAAATAATTTTATTAACAGCCTGCAGGCCAGGGTAAGCTAATATTACTGCATTAACATCAACTCGCATAGAATTATGGGAACACTCAATGCGCCTCTTCAACCCTCTGCTGAAACTGCAAGATTGCTTGCTTATAAACTCGCACTGCGCAGAAACAAAACTTAATGTAGCCTAACTTATTTAACCATCCAGAAACCAAATAAAATCATTAATATGCATACAATCCCCAATATGCGTGAATTAGGCCATTAGAAGAAGGCCATCTTACGAGCCTTTCGTTGTGCAAAATCGTCAACGATGTTCGCAATATTTTAATGCTCTGGCTCTCGTATTTTCAATGGACAGGATAGCTAACCTACGGAGCCGCTCCTGCCCCATGCTGCTCCTTAGGTAGGTCTTAATAAGTTTGAGTTTGGAAAAAGATCGCTTAGCTGTTGCCACAGTCACAGGCAATGTCAGAAACAACATGACTACACACTTCCCCGAATGTGGATGTTACACTGTCATAATCTACCACCAGCATTTTGGCAAGTTGAAAAATAGATGACTTCTGTGAAATCTCTGCTTTAAAGCAAGACCTGAATGAGAGGAGTTGTGTTGGGAATGTCGGTGCAATGTCCCTGCTATAATGGTCTGACAAACGTCTTGCCTTTTCAAGCAGTTCATCATCACCTGCGAGTTGAAGGGTCATAGGACGTAAAGACTCAAACACATGACAAGTTTCCCGCATACTTGCAAATCTTTGGGAGAGCTGACTGATTATGATGTCCAGAGTTGCATTAAATACCTGCACTTTGAAGTATCTCTCTGCATCGGTTAAGCGCTCATCTTCCGATAGAAGTGACGCTTCACTCTCCGTGCTCTAACATTCTAAAGTTCTAAAAAAAAAAAAAAAAAAAAAGGAGGCAGGGCGGGGGTAGCGACGGGCCCCGGGAGGTCACGGGCCCAGGTGCGACTGCACTTGCTGCACCTACTATAGTTACGCCACTGACCCAACCAAACTGTTTCACTCGGAAGAACATCTCAGAACTCTGCTTCTCTCACTTCTAGGCACCATTTACATTTTTATTTAAAAAAACAAAACAAAAAAACAAATGTTAGATTCACTTGCCCTGATAAATAACACAACTAATTTCGGTTAAAGGTTGCAGACGCTGCAGACTAAAGTTGAGTTAAAAATGAAAGTCATAGAATACTGGTTATCCTATAACTGTGTTATGGACTTGTGCGTGTACTAGATAAGCGGTGGCTGGCTTCTGTTGAAGGGGGTGTTACGGGGGTGGGTGGGGGTGGGGGGGCTGAGCTGGGTGCTGTGCGGATTGCTGCATAATGACTGACTGGGAGCATGTGCTGGGTGAGTGAGTGAGTGGTTGACGCACGGAGGACTGCAGTGACACAACTGTTGACAGAAGAGCACATTTACAGCTTCTGCACACCCCCCTAATGCATCTCCATCCCCCTCTCTCTCCCTCTCACACACACACACACACCCTCTGTCCAACTCATGCAAATGCTCTTCTCCATAGATACACACAGGCCGTCATAAGCGTATACGATCTCACTCAAACTGGTTTCTCCTTTCTACCGTATAATTAGGCGAATGTCAAAATAACTGACACAAGCTTTAGAGCACAGTTCATGCGTTTAGATTGAACAAGTCTTGGGATTACATAAGAAATACAACCAGTCATTTAGCCTTTGTGTTGTGAAGTGTGAAGTGAATTCCATGCACTTCATTGGCTTCACTTTAAATGGCAAAACGTACATGAAAAAACTGCTGGGGGAGGTACTGACAGTCTGACAGTCTCACTTAGCTTGTATTTCAGACAAAACACCTTTCATTCCAACACCGCCTGAAGAGATCAGGCCTATCCATCAGTCCAAGTCCAATCAAACATCCACAACAGTCACATTTAGTTAAAAATAAAATCTTTATTAAATCTTTAAAAAAGTCATGACATACAGATAAATAGGACGGACAATCGTTAGCGTGCATTTGAACTGCACGGTAAATGGAAGCAGCTGAGGTTGACACAATGCAAGTGAAACACAGGAGGCTTCAGGAGGATTAGTCTGAAGTTCACCTTTTGGCACATACATAGCTCAGATGCTCTGCATACTACGGGCCCATTCATAGAACAGGACCCCCCCCCCCCCCTAAACAAAGAGCTCCAACACACAGAGCTCAGTACAGAACACAGAAACAGAGCGCCCTCATCACAGGCCCATTCTGTGCACGCTAAGGTTCTGCTGTAGTACGTTTTAATGTGACAAGAGAATCAAAGCTGTATTCATTCACAGAAATGTAACTGTTTTTGTTTGTTTTTTAAAATGAAGACACTCCGTAAAATGGAGCCCAGTAGATAGGACGTGTTCAGAGAACAACGGATAGGTAATCACAAGCCTATGGAGAGGGAGAGGGAGAGAGAGAGTGAGGGGGAGAGAGAGGGAGAGAGAGAGAGAGAGAGAAAGAAAGAAAGAAAGAGAGAGAGAGAGAGAGAGAGAGAGAGAGGGGGGGGGCAGAAAGAGAAATGAGTGAGAAACTTGCAAAAAGTTGCAAAAGTAATTAATTGATAATAAAAATAGTTGCCAATTAATTTAATAATTCAAAACTGATTAATTGGTGCAGCTCTACTGACCCCACAACTGGCCATGAGACTGGAGGAGCCGTCCATGTTGGTCACCATGGAGAAGACGGGGTTGTGGGGGCACTCCGAGTCTGCGTGCTGAGTGACCTGCTGCTCCAGGAGAGACCTCAGCATCTCAGGGCTCACACCTCGGCCCTGGGGTAGGACAGGAAGAAAAGAAAATAAAAACGGAAATAGGACTCTTCAAAACAAAAGCAAACAAACAAACAAACAAATAAATAAAACCTGGAAAAGAGCATTAAGGGCTACATGTGCATTCAGAACATCCACTACATAGGGCACTGATTGGTGAATAGCTGGGTGGTTGTCCACTAAATACTGCACTATTGGTGAACAGGTACGTAGGTGGCTGTCCACTAAATAGTGCACTGTTGGTGAATAACTAAGTGGTTATCCACTACATAGTGCAGTATAGAGTGAATAACCACATAGTTATTCACCAATAGTGCACTATGTAGTAAAGGAGTGGATGTTCCCAATGCAGGCTAGGACTAGGCTTAACCAGTGTCCAGGAAATGGACCATTAATTTAGCTTCTGTCAAACATAGGCACGCTCAGAGGTTTCACACTACTGGCCCGTTCACAGATCTGACCCAACAGAAATGTGAGGCAGAGTTTTGCAGATGAATTTGGTTGTAGAACACAGAATATAACAACTAATTTCATACAGCCTGGATGCCAACCGAACTAGCCCCACCCACTACATTTGAGATCAGGAAGTTCGGGCTGGAATTGTTCCGTTGAGGAGCAACTATGCCCAAATCAGAGCTGTTCGGACCAATGAGATTGTCTAGGTGGGATTTGTACGATGACCTCGTGCCTCGTCCATAACGTCATCTGAGCACGCTTCGGTTAAGACCTTGTTTATACGCAGGAAAACCGCGTATATTTCCATGCGATTTGGCCTGTCATTTACACTGAGGTTTTATCATTGAAAATAATTATTTCTGAAAACTCCGGCCAAAGTGGAGATGTGGGAAAACTCCGGTTTCACTTATGCATGTAATCAGGGAAAATTGCGTTTTTGCATTGTGACATGTTGTTCCCTCGTTTGTTTGAAATCTCTGATTGGCCACCTGTTTGCTCGAAGGGTTTACGACAGCCTTCCCCACCTGTTTTTAACGTCGGTGTGAACGGAATTATTTTAAAAAACGAAGGAGGGGAAATATCTGATTTTCTGACTAGCCTACCCTGCTACGTATAAACGCGGTCTTAGATTTCGCCATCACGTGTTGTGCAATATATTGACAGCACAGTAACTTTAAAAAACGACCATAAAACATTGTTAAGGCATTTGTGGAGAAGAAGTATGGTTCAGGTGTCTTCCTACAGCTCACGGTAAGGCATTTCGTTGCTCTGATTGCACTCAATTGGATAGACCTTACCAGAGGCATTTCCCCCCCTGTATCGGTTGAAACACGCCCCATAATCATGTCCCAATGGAGCAGTATCAGACTCAAATTCTGACTAGAATTGAGTATGACGTCAGGCTACTACTGACCCATGCACAGAACACTTTTAATTTGAAGCATTAAAAGGAGACATACCAGAGTGTTGATGTACAGGCCACATGGACAAGAGATGAAATGGCTGGTCACCGTCAGATTGTTTCTGAAATCAAAATACAAACCCAAAAGTCAGGAAAGTCAGGAAACACACACACACACGCACGCACGCACGCACGCGCGCGCTTCTGGACAGAGATGGGGACTCGAGGCTGAGTCTTGGACACGAGTCGCACTTAAGTTGCACAAACAGCGACTTCAGACTTGACTTGCGACTCCACCTCAAAGACTTGACTCGGGCTCAAGACTTGTGAACAACCTGTATTTTATGCAATTATTGCTTTTATAAATCTAAACGTATTCATGTATTTCTACTTAATTTTATTGGTGCCTATACGTTGGGGAAACGTATGGTTAGCTGCATTTCCCCTTTGCTATAATGTGCAACATAACACATGCGCACTCACAGATCATAAATGCATGCAACCATGGCGACAACAAGTCCTCCCGGAGTTGTGCGTTTTATCATTAGGCTACTTTCGGTTACAATAACTTTGTGCACAGTGGAAATAAGCGAACAACTACATACAAGGTGTAGGACACCAGTATAATGATGCCAGTTCAACAACGTCAAATTTCATCAGGCATCTCAAAACGCACCCAGATAGGTCAGTCATTTACAAATGTGAAAGACACGTTAAACTTAGTACAGTATATATCGTCACAGGTATCATTCACATCAAACAAACGAAAGCCAGCTATTGTTGCAATAGTTCTTGGGTCCACACCATGGTTGTCCCAACAACAGTAGCTTCTTGTTGCTAAATGGTAGGTACTCACGTGAAACAGACAGGACAGATGATGAGGTTACTGTTCTCCATTCCCTCCACCAGCGCTTTCAAAGATTGCTCCTCAAACTGTATGTTCTTGTGGTAATCCTCCAGAATGGCAAGCTCTGACAGTGACAAAGAAATATCATTGAAATATGGTTTCCCAGTAGGGCATATACTGGAAAACTGAAACGGATGTGATCTTGGTATGTAGCCTACTGGACAGTTTGTTGCACAAACACAAACCTTCTGCTAGAAGTTCTTGTTGAATTTCTTGAAGGACTGTCAACTCATCGTCTTGCTTTACAGCTCCAAATAACTGCATCGACAAGAAGAATGAAAGTTCAGGATAACATCTCAAACCTTTACCATAGGCCTAGTATGTTGCATGGTGTCCTCTTAAAACGTAGCCTACATCTACGCCAACGTGGCTCCACGGCGATGACAAGCTCCCGTCGGATGACTGCAGGGCACTCCACTCTTCCTGCATGATCTCCTCGACCATGGATCCCTTACCGCACTCATCGCTCTCTCCCGCCTGGCGGTACCTCTCCAGCAACCGAGAGCGACTGTTCTTCAGCCTTTCAAAACAACGCTGCAAGAGGAAGAGCTCAATATTTACCACAATTATGTTCCAACCTTACGTTATGTGGCAGGCAGATGACTTGTGACATATCCCACCATAAAAGATAATGACGCAAACTCTTAACGCTAACGCTTAAATAAACAAGTAGCCCTGATTAATAGTGAAGAAATTTCTGTTGATACATTACAGTGCCTTTTCAAAACATGACTGTGTAGAAGTGTTTGGCGACTAAAGGCACTAGTGCTACATTGAATGACTAGTAAATAAAGCCAGGTAAACAAATGTAAAAGCTAACTATTTTGGCTTGACATGAGCATGATGTCTGTCCAGAGCTAGCTCGTCTTAGCACAACTGACTGGCTAAAATAGTGTGGATTTACCTTCCTGTAGGTTTCTTTCCATGGAATGGGGCGTCCATAACGCGTCCGGTGTTTCAGGGCTTCCATAAGATCTTAATAATGTTTACAAATTAAACTGTTACGGCAGTGACAAGCTGTACACCAGTAGCAAAACAAAATCCCCACAGGTTATTTCTTCAAAACCTGCCGAGCCATCAGCGTCTTTTAACCTTTCCTAGCTGACCCGGAAATTCTTATCATTGCTTAATGGGAGATGTAGTCCATCGTATGCTTGAGCCCAAGATATGAGCTACACCAGGCGCGTAACTGAAGCGTTCCGTTCGCGTTGCGTCTGCTGCAACAATTAGCTTCCATTATAATCAATGGAAGTAGCTACACCAGACGTGACAGTGGGGCGTACGTTCGAAAAAAATAGACCATTCATCTAAAATGGATTTTACGCGTCGCGAACGGAACGCTTCAGTTACGCGCCTGGTGTAGCTCAGCCCTGTGTGGAAGGCTGTGAAGAAAATTGATAGGCGAGGTATAGGGCATCTAAAGATGTATGGTATCTAATCGTGAAAAGATGACGAAAAGTAATGTGCTGCGTTCAATAATTTGTATGCAAAAATAGGTGTAAATGTAGGCCTATTAAGAATGTAGGCCTAATATGCATAGATTGACTGCAGGCAGTTTGTTCAAAACCAATTATGTGCATTTCCTTTATACTTATATTTGTGTGCATTTGACTCTCTCTCTCTCTTTCTAGCTATCTGTGTGTGCACGTGTCTGTGTGCATTGCAGAGGATGATGTCATCGCTTGGCAGTAGGCCAGTGTGAATGTGAGCAGTCTCTGCTCTTGGTTATTAGAGACAGAATATGATCCCACCCAGTCTAAACACACACACACACACATACACACACACACTCCAAAATGCTCAAAGACATGCAGACACCTACTAAGTGATGATCCCTTGATTCCCACTCACCCACTTACATTCAGATATAGGCTGCCAATTTAAACTGTGAAGAGCTACCTCATACCTCACTAGTCTCAGACATCCTCTATTCCCATCTCTCTTGCACACACACACACACACACACATGTGCGTGCAACCACACCTCTCTACTTTCACCTTTTCTTCCATGGTGCTATCTTAACCTCTCTCATCCCTTTCTCACCTTTCCTTCCATGGTGCTATCTTAACCTTCCCCCTCATCCCTTTCTCTCTCTCTCTTCTCTCTCCATACATAATCATCCCTTTCTCTATTCTATCTCATAATCATCCCTTTCTCTCTTCTCTCTCCATACATAATCATCCCTTTCTCTCTTCTCTCTCATAATCATCCCTTTCTCTGTTCTCTCTTCTCTCTCCATAATCATCCCTTTCTCTCTCTCTCTTCTCTCCCCACACATAATCATCCTTTTCTCTCTTCTCTCTCCAATCATCCCTTTCTCTCTCTCTTCTCTCCACACATAATCATCCCTTTCTCTCTCTCTCTTCTCTCTCCACACATAATCACCCCTTTCTCTCTCTCTCTCTCCATAATCATCCCTTTCTCTCTCTCCATAATCATCCCTTTCTTTGTACTCTCTTCATACATAATCAATCTTTCTCTCCCTCCTATTTCAATGACTGCTGTATAGTAGTATAGTATAGTATATACTCTTTTGATCCCATGAGGGAAATTTGGTCTCCGCATTTATCCCAATCCGTGAATTAGTGAAACACACACAGCACACAGTGTACACACAGTCAGGTGAAGCACACACTAATCCCGGCGCAGAGAGCTGCCTGCATCAACAGCGGCGCTCGGGGAGCAGTGAGGGGTTAGGTGCCTTGCTCAAGGGCACTTCCGTTCCTACTGGTCGGGGTTTGAACCGGCAACCCTCCGGTTACAAGTCCGAAGTGCTAACCAATAGGCCACGGCTGCTGCTGAAATAGCCTGAATTACATCATGTAATTAATGCCACTTCCTGGCACTGATCAGTGACATTCTGCTCAGGACGCAGGTCTAGTAAAGGGCATTAGTGATGTGAGTATTCTGGTGACTGTGGGCCGTCAGGAAAACACAGCCAATGTTCCTGCCCGGTTTCGAACCGAGGACCTTTCGCGTGTTAGGCGAACGTGATAACCACTACACTACAGGAACCTGATGACCATATGTCCCTGTCCCTCCCTCTCAAACCGTCTCAATCCGTTATCTCCTTCTGTGGCTCTGTCCCCACCCCCTCCTGCTCCTCCTTCTTCCTCTCCCCCTCTTCTCTCCCTCCATTTCTCTCTCACTCTGTTTGGGCCATGTGGTCTCTAAAGCCCTGAGCTGATGGGAGCTAACCCTGAGCTAATGCAGCAAGACACACACACACACAGACACACACACACAAACCAACACACTGCCATGCAGAGACCATGTTAGACACACACAACACATTATCGTATGTACACACAAGAAAGAGGAACAGCAGGAGTGGACAGAGAGTAAAGGTGTGAATCAGATAAAGGTCTGCTTCAAAATTAACTAGATGTACCGCAGAGCGGTACAAAATATGACCGCCGCCCAGTCCAGCACATTTTTTCCACAAAAAGGAATCACGCTGAAAGGCCTATATGATTCTAACTCTCACAAAATTGCATTATCCACACTCAATTCTCACTGGTATCTGCTAGACAACAAGTACCAAAACATGATTAGTTCATAGATTTCACATGTAAAATGAATTTTATACAACCCCACCTCCATCTTGCCTGTTCATAATTCTGAGAAATTCTTGATTGTTTGTGTTATGTTTATGTTATGTGTGTGGGTGTGTGTGTGTGAGTGTGTGTGTGTGTGTGGGTGTGTGTGTGTGTGTGTGCGTGCGTGTGTGCCTGCGTATGTGCCCGTACATATGTCTACTGTGTGAGTATGTGTCATACGTTTGATTACTGTGAATGTATGTGTGTGTGTGTGTGTGTGTGTGTGTGTATCTGTTTGTGCACATGTGTGCACATGAAATGGGTTAACATGACCCCTGGAGGCAAACATACGGAAAAAAAATGGTCATCCTAGGCCCTACAGTTCTCAAGATATTCACAGAGAACTGTGTCTGCCCTACCCTCCTTTCGGGGGGTCCAGTCCAGCGGCGGGGCTACAGATCAAAAAACGAAAAATGACGGTTCCATGCTATCCATGTGGGGGTACATGCCCACCAAGTTTTGTGTACCCCAGTCTTTCAGTGTCCCGGGAATCCTTGTTGGTGTACGTCACTAAATGTACACATAAATTATTTTATTGTAAGGCCCCCCATGAACGAAAGTACACAAAACTTGGCATGCATTCGGAGGGTGTCATAATGATCCTACACTTTTAATTTCGTGCAGTTTTGACCTTGTCAGCCAGAGATATTGTGATGAAAACACCTAATTTTTTGCTTTTTAATTTTTAACTAGGTGGCGCTATACATGAAATAAGTGGTAATGGGATGGGTTGACATGCCCCCTTAAGACCAACATACATAAAAAAGGTGGACCTCCTAGGCCCTACGGTTCTCGAGATATTCACAGAAAACTGTCTCCGCCCACCTACAGGCCAGTTGGTGTATAGTAACATAAATTAATTTATTGTGTGGCCCCCCATGAACGGAATTCCACTAAATTTGGCGTGCATACAGAGGGTGTCATAATGATCCTACACTTCCAATTTCGTGCAGTTTTGACTATGTTAGGTCACAGATACCTTCAATTACAACACCTAATTTTTACTTTTTTGTGTTTAACTAGGTGGCGCTATACATGAAATGAGTGGCCCCTTGAGATCAACATACAAAAAAAAAATGGTCCTCCTAAACCCTACGGTTTTCGAGATATTCATAGAAAACTGTGTCTGCCCTACCCTCCTTTCGGGGGGTCCAGTCCAGCGGGGGGGCTACAGATCAAAACGAAAAACGATGGTTCCATGCTATCCATGTGGGGTTACATGCCCACCAAGTTTCGTGTACCCCGGTCTTTCAGTGTCCCGGGACTCACTGACGGAAATTTGGGCATGCGAAAAAGAAAAAAAAAAAGAAAAAAGAAAAAAAAAAAGAAAAAAGAAAAAAAAAAAAATTCTGACTAAACCTATATGACCGCCGCTTCGCTGCGCGGCGGTCATAATAATGGTAGCGAGGTTTCTATTTATAAGGTGTGTGTGTGTGCGCCTATGTGTGTGTAATGTGGCCTCTACACGAGAGTGTGTTGGTGTGTGGATCTAATGTGTTTT
>NW_027468859.1:24602346-24612346 GCF_046254945.1 Alosa pseudoharengus | reverse complement strand
CCCTCCCTTAGCCATTTAGCTGAGTATGCCCCCTGATGGTAAAGATGGAGCTACTTGTCTTCTGGTTATCTACAGTAAAGCAATTAATAAAGATGAGAGTACAATCTTCCTCTAATGATCTTATAATACATTGAAATTACCTGAACGATTATGTCTTATCGTTGTTTGTGGCCATCTATTCTTTTCTCATGGGCAGAATTTAGTGTCGAACTGAAGTTAGTGGCCCTAACTGTAGACTGCATCAGTGTGTGTAAAATTACACTTTTTTTAATATAGATTGATCACAAAATATAATGAATGAATACAATAAAATCATTTCAGAAGAGGAGTGTATGTTAGATGGTGAGCCTCTAAGCTGCGTCCACTGTGTAAAAGGAGTGTGTGTTAGAATGTGAGCGTCTAAGCTGCGTCCACTATGTTCCACCTTGTAGTCGCAGTGTGGTGGTGGGAGCCACGTGAGGGTTGTCGTCACTGCCATCTGGCTTGAGATGGCTATCACACACACACACACAACCACACACACACACACACACACACACACACACATGCACACATGCACACATTACCATGCACCCCACCCACATGCACTTACGCAAACACACACACACACACACACACACACACACACACACACGCACAGAGCTCTGGAAATGAGTCCAGCTAGTCTGTCGTCATTTGGCTATTACCCATGACCCATCTGAGCCAGTGAGTGACAAAAGCAAAGAAATAGACGCAGTCTGCTCACTCTCTGCTCTCATCATACAGTGCACACAATGTCTCTCTCTTTCTCCCCTTTCACTCTCTTCTTTCTCTCTCTCTCTCCCTCTCTCTCCTCTTTCTCTCTCTCTCTCCCTCTCTGTCTTTCTGTCTTTGCTGCAATCACATTCAGTAACATGGCTACAGTTTCTCTCTTTCCTTTTTTTTCTGTTTCATATCTCTCTCTCCAATCTGCCTGTTGCTGTCTATGTGCAAAGCAATCGCACTTTCTCAGTTTTGTGAGTATCTTTTTGATATCCCTCTGCCTTGTATTCCATTTGGTCATTCCATCTCGGCACCTTCCAGAACATTGTCAGCAAAAGCCTCCCTCTCTCTTCTTCTTCTCCCTCTCTTCTTCTTCTTCTCCCTCTCTTCTTCTTCTTCTCCCTCTCTTCTTCTTCTTCTCCCTCTCTTCTTCTCTCCCCGCTTTCTTCTCCCTCTCTCTTCTTCTTCTCCCTCTCTTCTTCTTCTTCTCCCTCTCTTCTTCTCTCCCCGCTTTCTTCTCCCTCTCTCTTATTCTTCTCCCTCTTTTTTCCCTCTCTTCTTCTCTCTCTCTCTTCTTTTTGATCTACTTCTGCCATACTACTTTCTCCCAATATTTTCACCCAAAACACCTTTCTCTCTCTATCCCCCTTTCTCTCTCTCTCTCTCTCTACAGTCCTGTGCTGCTTTTAATTTTTTCCAAAAACACTTTTCTCTTCCTCCTTTCCTCTCTCTCTCTCCCCCTCTCTCTCTCTATCTCTTTTTGGGAAAAGGAACAGACAGGAAGTGAGGGACTGGGCGTGTGGTGCCAAGACCAACAACGGGACTCTATTAATACCCTCTTTCACTCATCAGGACCAGCGTCCACTGCCTGGGCAAAGTGTGTACACGTGTGTGTGTGTTGTGTGTATGAGTGGGTTAGTGTGAGTGTGAATGTGTCTGAGTGTCTCTGTGTGTGTAAGTGACTGTGTGTCGTTTGCACATCCACATCCGTGATTCATTAAAAACACCCCATCCCACCACGCAACATCCCCCCCCCCCCCTCGACACACACACACACACACACACACACTGGGGGATGATGAGAGACCAGGCTATATTTAGAGTGTCCGGTCCTCATGCTCCATGCGTGGGTGCAGTGGTGTAAGGGGTACACGCAGGGAGTCTGGAATGTGTTTAGTGTGTGCGCGTCCAAATGTGTGTGTGTGTGTGGGTGTGTGCATGCATATGCATGTGTGAATGTGTATATGAGTCATTGTGTTCTAGTAAGTGTTGTTGTGTGTTTGTGTGTACATGCTATTTGCGTTGCAGCCTAATTGGTGTTATTATCACTGTCACCACGCCACACACACTAATAAGCAATGGTAACACTTACTATATCATGGTCATTAGGGGAGAGAGTGTGTTAAACCAACTCTAAATAGAGCAAGGGTCTCATTCTGATCATGATATCAGGCCGGGGTCAGTTATGAATACATTCATGATGCAACCTGTCCATGTTATCTATGTCATTCAGCTGTTCCTCTTCAGAGACTTCCTCAAACGTATCTCATGGCCGAATAAAAGAGGTCTTTCAGTGGAAGACTTGAGGCAGGCTCTGTGAGGGGCTTTTATCTTTGAAATATGCAGTGCACTTTAAGTTCTGACCACTGCTAACGAGGCAAGTTGTTTTTTTTTTTTATAGGGAAAAAGTTTCAAAGTAGACTTTTCGGAGAATGTGCACGGTCATTGATTTTAATGACAGTGCATGTCACTGTTCGGACATCAAAAGAGCTATGCACAAGCCACACACACACACACGCACACACACATCCAATCCCTTGAAAATACCCACACGTGCACACCCTAAACTCACCCCCCCCCCCCCCCCCACACACACCTCCCCTCCCCAAACACGTACTCAGAAACAGAAAAGGTCTTTGTGCACCCAAGTCTCTAGACTGACCACAAACCCCACCTACACCCCCCACCCAGACACACACACACACATTCTCTCTCCCCCCCCCCCCTCTCTCTCTTGTCCACCTCAGCACTATACCAGGAAAGTCAACACAGCAGTCAAATCCTGCCTGGCCGACGGACTTCTCCGAATATGTGGGCCGTCTGCCTTTGAAGGTAAATAGAGCGTTGAGAAATAATCCTTGACAACAAGATCGCTGAGCTATGCACAAGCCACACACAATCACACACACACACACACATACAGCTTGCTGAGGAATTGAGGAGTAGGGGTGTGGAGCAACAGGAAGGCCTGATCAGGTGGCTGATGATTCACTGCCTTACCTCACCGACTCGACTCACACAGCTGAAAACCAGTCCGTCAGCTGCAACCTTTAAAGAAACAGTAAGCACTTTCTGTTGTCTGTCAAGTACTAATGCTTCAAGATAGCCTACTGTGCGACTGTATGCAGTACATTTAAAAAGATGAAATGCTGTATTATGCCAAATGAGTGATGACATTTACAATGCGTATAGGGAATCCTAATAGCATCTGAGCCAGCGATTGTTGTGTTGCATTTAATGCTCTCTGTTCACATTTGAAATCCTTGTATTGTGTCATATTTCTCGTTCAAAATAGAAACGGGGGTCCGACAAAAGTTCTGCTCATAACGTTGTGCTGCATCTCGCTGCACAGCACTGCTTCATGTCACGTACTGTCCAATTGAAAACAACGCAATTGAACTGATTTTATCGCTAATGTTCACTCGTATCGCATATAGTTAGGACTTGGTGTTATGTTGTGTTTCGAATTTCAGAACACAAGTTTATAAGTGACACAAAATACTGTTCAGATATATGCTCATCTCTGAAACCAGAGTGCACTTTATTTCACATCAACACTAGGTCACCAAGTCAAGGCATGTGGAAGGAAAATTTTCGCAATCTATGAACTGAGTAATATGTTATTATGGCTTGATGAATTCAATAAAGGCTGACAAGAAATAATTGAGAGGGGCAAAGAATAAAGCCGTGCTAAACTGGTTTCAGATGAGAGAGAGACAGAACATGAAGAAGAGACCTGATAATGATGATGATGATGACGATGATTATAATGAAGATGATGATGATGATGATGATGATATCAAGAATGATGTTACATGAGCCTCAGAACTCAAGTGTTGTCAGTACATAAACACACACACACACACACACACACACACACATTACCTAACAACACAACAGAAAACATGTCCACAAGGAAGAAGTTGCTACGGAGACACACCACCAAGGAGCTTTCGCAAAGCAATCCAATTTACCCCAGATGACGTGAGAAGGGCCACTTAGGTGCAACGAAGTAAGTATAAAATGTGTGTGTGTGTTTGTGTGTTGTCTGTGTACCTGACATGTAAATGTGTGTGTATGTGTATGTGTGTGTGTTTGCATGTTGTGTGTGTACCTGTCATGTAAGTGTGTGCATGGGTATAATGACTCAGAATGTGAAATTCATTGCCATTCCAAGCCACAGCCTACCCTGTGCTGTTCTAATTCTAATGGCCGAATATCATTGGGAAGTCTGTGTGATTGCCTGGCCTTTCGCGATGGTCCTCCACACTGCCCCTGACCAGATCTTTCCCCCCTCCCATAGTGACAATGAAATGGCAGCAACCTTTTCTGCCAGCCATTGGCAGCTTCACAGGGATGACTCCTCATTGGCCAAGCCTGGCAGCTGCCCCCGACCAATCGCAGCGCCTGTATCCATGAGAACGAAGCTTGTGGAGCTATTTAAATCTAGTCAGAGTGCACAAGACTGCTTATATGTGCATCTTACTTTCAGAGAGAGAGAGAGGGAGAGAGAGAGAATAAGACAAGAGGAAAAAAGAGAGGACTTTTGATTTGTTTTTGTTCCTTTAAATGGGAATGTTTAATGTCCAGCCCAGCAGACAAATCTGACGAGAGTCTGCACGACTGGCTTGACCTGCAGTCGCAGGTTTAAACCGACCTGGTACAGACTCGGATGTGGTGGCCGCGTTACTGTGTACTTTATTCTGTTCTGTTATGGTCTCTTACCTTCTCAGCTTCTCTCTCTACATGACTGTATGTATGAGTGAGTGTGTGTGTGTGTGTGTGTGTGTGGGTGTATGTGTGTGTGTGCGTACTGGTAGTAGAACTGGCGTGTGTGTGTTTGTGCCGATGCCTTCTCTGCCCGTCCTGTCTGAATGGGGGGCTAACAGTGGGCATTGGCAGGACGGTGAAATCGAGTGGACAGATTGCAAAGCCGGAGGACCGCACAAGAGTGGAAGGGCACAGAGGAATCAGGTCTGTGAAACACATACATACACACATACACACACACACACACACACACACACACACACACACACACACACACACACACACACACACAGAGTTTTAAAAAGACTACACCTTGTGGAAGACGGGGGCAATTGTGTACCGTACCAACGTGACGTGGGTCTTCCGCCATTTTGTCTCTTGCTCGTTTAATTGCTGCGTCACTTTCTCGCGGATCCTGAAATGGTGGCTAAAAAGGTAAATCTTCTGGCTGTTAATGCCTGGGCCGTGACGCACTTTTAGAAAAAGCTTTTTGCTGCCTGCCTGGAATTTAAAAACAAATCAAGAAATGTATCAGGAAGTGTTAAGAGTACTGTACTATATCAATCAAGTTTTAAAATGCATGTTTAACAGCCCGGAAAAAAAAATGCATTCCCTTCCGCCATGACATGCACAATATACTACAAGTGATCTTCTTGGTGCATTGTAAACAACAACAACTTAATAGATGCATGCATTTGTAAAATACATTCATACTCTTCAAGCCCCTGAACTATACTTACAAGTGTGTCATTCCTGTTTAATGTAACATAAATGTGTTCATTTTGAGCTGTCCAAGGACAAGGACAAAAAGCAAGAAGCTGAAAATGGAGGAAGAGATGCGATGCTTTGGAGATGAATGCAATAAGCGATCTTACTTTTCACAAAGGCCATTTTGTATGTATGTCAGCGAGTGGGCATTACAGCAGTTCCAGTTTGGTGACTGAGTGAACAACGTTGTACTTACTAGTTTACAATATCTGCAACGGCAGAGATCTCTGTGATTTGAACAGTTTTCATGGGACAGTTAAGCACATGATTACAAGCCGTTGATCCATCATGCTACCATGAGAGTCATCCATGCAAACAGCATGTGCATGTTAACAGTTCAATAATCTGCTGTAGGGATGCGACAACTAGTCGATTACTCCATACTAGAATATTTTCCCATTAGTTGCCCTCTATGACAGTAGGCTCTTTGGCATGTGGACAAAACAAGGCGTTTGAGCACCAGTCTTGGGTTTTGGGGAAAAAATTATCGTCATTTGCCATTTTTTGACAGTTTATTGGTCAAACAAATATTTGATTAATAGGGGGAAAATCAACAGATTAATCTACTGAAAATAATCCTTCGTTTCAGCCCTAATCTGTTGTGTGCTTGCTGTGTGTGTGTGTGTGTGTTAGGAACAATTCCAATATAATTCTGTTTATGTGCATGAATTACATTTTGTTTCAAATTGTTTTTGCTTTTTGTAGCTGTCAATAGTGCCAATAAAATTCTCCCCATTCTATACACAAACTTTGTGTTTTTTTTTTTTTTTTTTAATCTTATGTATTATTACTGCTTGATGTTTACTTGCGTGGGATGCACCAACTGCTGACTCGTGTATCCAAAGACATTGAGGAGCAGAGGGAGGTCAGGTTATTGATTTGGGAACTACAGAGCAAATATGAATGACTCATAGGTCATTTATTAACAATATATTTTAGTGTTGCATTGGTGATGTGTATACCCACGCACTGCCTAAGTTCTTCAGTGGACTACTTTGTACTCATATGCAAATTTGTGTATTATGCTATTCTCCTCACAAAAATATTTATGTTAGAAGGGTGGTGGGTTTATTCAGCACACATTTTTATAAAATAAAATCAACATCTCTGCAGATTTCACATATTGTAATCAATTACAATGGCAAAAAAGAGGTACCCCCACCCCACATGCAGGTGGGGAGCAAATTGACCGATGTAATAATGGCATTAATTCACATACCACACAGAGTAGTGCATCGAAAATAACTAAAATGTCAGAAAAATTGTCAAAAAAAGTGCTCTTAAATATAAAAAAAATATTAAAAAAATATATTGCTCTTAAAAGTGTTCATGCATAGGACTGCCATCCAGCCATTCCAACTTATAGCCTAACCTTAGACCACTGGCCTGGTGATAGATCATGACTCTTGGGGCCCATACGCTAGGCTACTATTAGGCATGGCATCTGTTAATGGCCTAGTGTCTATCACAAACACTAACACCCAGGTAAACTCAAACAGACCAGTCGAACTGTTTAATTGTCTTTTACCAGACTGTACCAAAGACTATAGAAGTATGTGTCTAATCTCTTTGACAGTAGCCTAGTGTTACACACTTCCTTGAGCTTTGCTCGTGGGTGAAGCACTGGGAACGGGTCATGTGACCTCGTTGTAAAGGGGTAACTAGGCGCGAGATGCCTACTGTAGAGGAGCAGCAGTGTCAGTTACTTGAGTGTAACGTTAATTAGTTACAAGACGGACTGTTTCAAGCAGAAATGAACTACAACAACAGGTGAGTGCATTCCAAGACGTGCGGCGAATTACCTTTTGTTGACAAACAGGCACTGGACCTAGCACTATGTAACAGCTTTGTTTTAGGATATTGCTGGTTAGCAGACACGCTAGCTAACTAGTAGCCCACTATTGTTAGCTTCCCATAACGAATTCGTCTGGCATAGTGCAGAACATTCATCTCGTTCCAGAAGCTGTGGAAATGTTTTCTTTACATATACGCTTTTGGTGTTGAAGGTTGTCAATTACGCCTGGTCTTTCTCTTATATTATTTGTGAGGATGCGTGTTTGGTAGCAAAGATCCATTCACTTTTGTTGTCATACTTGAGCACTCTCATGCAACCGCTACATTTGGTCACCATGGCGACGAGCTATGCACGCGCAAGACTGTCACAGGCAAACTGAGTTCGAGCCTGCTGTGAGCGAGCGCAGCTACCCTGCAGGGCTCTCATAACTTCTCTCAAAAGATTTGTAGCCTAGCAAACTCATGGCAGTTTACTTTTGGGACCCCTGATGAATGCATTATGTAAAAAGACTACCTAAAAGTCTCACATTCATGTTAACGACTTTTAGAGTATGCTCATGTTGGCTGTCTTTTAATTTCTATCATTTATTTACATTTCTATTATTTTCATTAATTTTTCATTATTTTTTTAAATTATTTTCTAGACCTACAATGTTGAAATTGTGATTAAGAATTTGATAGGCCTAGACTTGATCCACTGATTGCCGTATTATTGTTGTCGTGGACAATTTTAGTTTGTTTAGTTTGTATGTTCTCAGAAAATAGTGATGCATTTTGAAGAAGTGGCAACTGAAATAAATAATCATTAATGCATTATTTTTTCAACCTGGATCCAGGAGTTTCTCCATAGTTTGGTACTTGGTGTAATACAGAAGTCACATTTAATAAGGAGCGCGGCCTATGTCTGATCCAAAATATCCATAAATGGCAAGGCAATGCTTCCAATTCAGATAGTTCTAAACGTATGCTTGCAATTCTTGCAAATAGTAGCATAAGTCTGCTGCAATAAATAGCAGACCGAATACCCTCCGTGTAACACTGGTGACTGGCTATATCATACACTGTGACCTGTTTTGTTTGGGCAGCCGTGGCTCACTGGTTAGCACTCTGGACTTGTAACCGGAGGGTTGCCGGTTCGAGCCCCGACCAGTAGGCACGGCTGAAGTGCCCTTGAGCAAGGCACCTAACCCCTCACTGCTCCCCGAGCGCCGCTGTGGTTGCAGGCAGCTCACTGCGCTGGGATTAGTGTGTGCTTCACCTCACTGTGTGCTGTGTTTCACTAATTCACGGATTGGGTTAAATGCAGAGACCAAATTTCCCTCACGGGATCAAAAGAGTATACGTATATACTTATACTTATACTGTTTAGAACACCCAGGGCACTAATTTTAATGATTTGCAAAGTGCAAAGTCTTAAGATTAAAGGTAATTTATTAAAAAGCTAAAGCTCCAAAACGATAGGATAGTTTTGTACACAAGATTTTTACTTGTTGACAGACTGTACTTTGCCCGCATGTTAAATTAGCTGCACATGTTAGTTTTGCACTGTGATTTCATCCCTCTTTTTGAATCATGCAGGGCTCTCCTCAGGTCCTGGATTGTGGCAGAGCGATGGTGTGTATTTTAGACCCTTGAAGGTCACTGTGGTTTGATCCAAAACGCTGTTTGAGCAATGGAGCGCAGGCGTGACAGCCAGGAACCGTTCTACCGGATCACCGGTTCTGGGCCCAAGACCAGCGCGGAGATAGTGCAGGAAGCCCGACAGTCACTGCGGACGTTGCGCACCCAGCGACCTTTCACCCCGCGAGACGAACACCGCCAGCTATTTGGGGAGGGCTCTTCTCGACCCCGGGATGGGCGCCCTCCCTCTGCTTTCAGGTCAGTCGGCCTGTCCTCTCCTCTGCTGTCACGATGCCATCTTTAAAACAGATCGATGGAGAGACGCTGAACACACTGAATTAGCTCATCTTGCGTGATGACACAATGAGATTGTGTGTGTGCAGGGATTGATTACTGCCCAGGCCCAGGGGCCCAAGGGGTCAGGGGGCCCTGAAGCCCAAGCCTTTGCATGGAATCATTGCCTCAATATCAACAAATCAGGATGTAGGCTATGAATCTGATTGAATTTAGTATTGGCCATCCCCAAAATGCACCAAAATACAGGAAATCACATCAAACAAATTAAAAATTTTCTGGGGGAGGCCCCCAAACCCCTCTGGGGGGGCCCTTAATACATCTGGGCCCAGGGGCCCGAAAGTTCATAATCCGCCCGTGTGTTTGTGTGTGTGTGTGTGTTTGTGTGTGTGTGTGTGTGTGTGATGTAGACTATGTAGAATAGACACCACATCTTCATTTGTTGTCAGATCAGTCAGTCTGTATTCCCTAACAAAATTACATACAGTAATTTATGTATTTGAGTTGTTGTAGGTCATTTTGCGTTTGCGTAACGTATATCAGATGGTCCATGTGTATAGGGTGAACCCTCGTGTTGTATTTTATCTGGACTGAGTTGGACTAAGTTAACACGGACTCTTTTTTTTTAATTTCTTATTTATTTATTTTATTATTTGTTAATTTTTGTTTGTCATCTGTCTTGTATGTCTACTGTTAGGTGTCTCGGGTACGCTGGCGAAAATGTAAAATGTCT
>NW_027468859.1:24589846-24597346 GCF_046254945.1 Alosa pseudoharengus | reverse complement strand
GACTCCTCACATACACACACACGCAGAACCTCCACACACACACGCAGACCCTCTACACACAGGTACGACTCCTCACACACACACAGAACCTCTACACACAGGTACGACTCCTCACACACACGCCGACCTTCCACACACAGGTACGACTCCACACACACACGCAGACCCTCCACACACACATGCCAACCCTCCACACACACGCCGACCCTCCACACACACATGCAGACCCTCCACACACAGGTACGACTCCTCACACACACGCAGACCCTCCACACACAGGTACGACTCCTCACACACACGCAGACCCTCCTCACACACACGCAGACCCTCCACACACAGGTACGACTCCTCACACACACGCAGACCCTCTACACACAGGTACAACTCCTCACACACACACACGCAGAACCTCCACACACACACGCAGACCCTCTACACACAGGTACGACTCCTCACACACACACACGCAGAATCTCCACACACAGGTACGACTCCTCACACACACACACACGCAGAACCTCCACACACACATGCAGACCCACTACACACAGGTACGACTCCTCACACACACACACACAGACCCTCTACACACAGGTACGACTCCTCACACACACACGCCAACTCTCCACAGACAGGTACGACTCCTCACACACTTGCAGACCCTCCACACACACTATACAGTATATGATGCATGAAAAAAAAAGTCTAATTTGGGGAGTTGATGATGTGGCAGCAGGAAACCTGATAGTTATCTGGTGTTATTACACGGCTCTTCAGAGTGCTGCAGAAAGTTCCATTCACATGAATGGGCCTTCCCAACGTTCGGGCCTATGTTAAATCTACATAAATCACCGGCACCGCTGTCAATGGCAACGGGTTTTGTGCTTCTGATTAATGTCTTTCATATCACTACGCAAGGACTGGAACTTCATTCAAAGCAGACGGTTGATCAGCTGTGTTCTAAAGAATGTTTGATTCAAGTTCAGCAGCGTGTGTTGTTGCGAACTATTTGTTTCTCAGCAAATGCCACGATGAACGGTAACAAATAGGCTAGGTTATGTAGGCTAAAGTCATATCGTGGGGAGTTTATTATTTCGTTTTGGCAAGTAGCCGTATAATAAGCGGGATAATGTATAGAACGCCGGTAATTATCGGAACATAAGTCCCTTCAGGACGAAACAAGACCCCTCCGCTGCGCGTCGGGGTCCTGTTTGCCCTGTCGGGACTTATGTTCCGATAATTACCGGCGTTCTATACATTATCCCTTACATAAGTGTCCTCCTCACGGCCTGGTGTTGGGATGATGTAGGCGAGGTGTAGCCTTTTTACTGTGTCCTCATGTCTCTCTCTCTCTCTCCATTTACATTTTCTTCCCTTCCTTTCTGTCTGTCTATACCCCTCATCTCTTTCTCTTCACCTCTATCTCACCCATGCTCCAGTTCCAGTTCTTTCTGTCACTTTCACTCCTCTCTCTCTCTCTCTTTCTCTCTCTCCCTCCCTGTCTCTGTTATATAAGTTCTGATTCAGATGTAAAGATGCACAAAGGTTGCCATGGCAGCATCTGTGTGTGTATGCTGAGGCAGACTAGTGTCTCGCTGTCCCATTCACATCAACTGAATCAGTTCTTTTCAGCCTTTTGTGCCAGGGTACCATTCAAGGTGATGTTACCCACCAAGATCATTATTTAGCTCCCTACACACACTGTATACCTCTTTCTCACTTGCTTTTTTCATTCATTCATTCATTCATTCATTCATTCATTCATTTATTCATGTATTCATTCATTCATTCAGGCAATGAATCTTTTTTAATTTATTTTTCTGTTCTCTGCTCTGTGTTGGATTGCCATTCCACCTCCCTCTCTCTCTCTCTCCTCTCTTTCCATCATGGTCATTCTCTCTCTATCTCTCATTCTCTCTCTCTCTCTCTCCTCTCTTTCCATCATGGTCATTCTCTTTCTCTCTCTCCTCTCTTTCCATCATGGTCATTCTCTTTCTCTCTCTCTCCTCTCTCCATCATGGTCCTTCTCTCTCTCTCTCTCTCTCTCTCTTCTCTCTCCATCATGGTCATTCTCTCTCTCTCTCTTCTCTCTCCATCATGGTCATTCTCTCTCTCTCTCTCTCTCTCTCTCTTCTCTCTCCATCATGGTCATTCTCTCTCTCTCTCTTCTCTCTCCATCATGGTCATTCTCTCTCTCTATCTCTCTCTCTTCTCTCTCCATCATGGTCATTCTCTCTCTCTCTCTCTCTTTCTTCTCTCTCCATCATGGTCATTCTCTCTCTCTCTCTCTCTCTCTTCTCTCTCCATCATGGTCATTCTCTCTCTCTCTCTCTCTCTCTCTCTCTCTTCTCTCTCCATCATGGTCATTCTCTCTCTCTCTCTCTCTTCTCTCTCCATCATGGTCATTCTCTGTCTCGATCTCTGTCTGGCTCTCTGCCATGCCCTCCTCATTACGGCAGGCTCACTCATAGCGTACCTATGCACTGAAAGCAGCAGTAACGTTAAGGAGCGTTGGACCGTCTGTTAGCATTCTGTTGCAGAGCATAGGCTGTGGCTGAACGTCATGTTTTCCCCTCACCCCTCCTCACCTCCCTCCTTCTCTTCCTCCATGCCTCTCTACCATCTCTTTCTCTCTCTCTCTTTTCTCTCTCTCTTTCTCCCTCCTCTTCCTCCATGCCTCTCTATCATCTCTTTCTCTCTCTCTTCTTTCTTTCGTCCTTTTCCTCTTGGAGCTCATCAGTAGCACATCAGTACGTCTCCTCAGTCTTGGAGCTTGGGGACCTCGTCCTTGTTTAAACGTTTAGAGCAGGACTGATTGGCTTGGGGGGGTCATTTCCATTAGCCTATGACAGTCAGTGGATGTGATTCATCTCTAAGTCTTGACATACTGTATCTCTGCTTTACCCCCTTTCTAGGTGTATACTTTTATAAATAATAATATAACAAATAATTCAACTAGCTGTCTGTACTTAGCAGCAGTCAGTGAAAAAGATGATCTATGAGAAAAGTCACTACACTGTGAACTTCACTATGAACTAAAATCAAGTCACCTCTGAGTTTAATGGAGCTAAATAAGCATGTATACCACATACGGTGCATCACAACGCTGTTGATGTTGTTCCACAGCATAGAGCCCAGTGTGGAGCAGGTTTGTTACACAGTGTAGCAGAAGCAGGTTTGTTCCACAGCATAGAACACAGTGAGTGTAGAAGAAGCAGGTTTGTTCCACAGCATAGAACACAGGGCCAGTTGTACTACCGCTTTTGCGCCCACTTCAGGCGTATTTGTTTCGCAACGTGCGTGTAAAATCATTGCGAGGTATGTACAAACAGGCCGCAATGATGTAAAAGTGCAAACTGCCTGTCGCGGGAGCTGAAAGTGGCAGATTGCGATTGTCATGTCATGCATATGCATTCATGGGGGGATCCAGGGGAAAGTGGGAGTTTAGCGTAAAAAGATGGGAGGGGAAGAGTAAAGAGCGCCTTATTATGTATTCCGCGGTATGTACAAAGACTGCTCCTGAAAGCGCACGTCTATTCTGCGCCTAAATACTTGCGCCTTGTAAAAGCAGGTGTTAATCCAAATTGAAGTTCAATGCTTCAATAAGAGAACCTTTCAAAGACAACAGAATCGCTATTTAGAGCACCAGTTTTGCAAGTCTCTGTAGGCTACTATCAAAAGCAACATTAACTTTCGTTGGCCTTTCGAATCTTACTTTCACTTTCACGTCATTCACTTAAACTTTCCTACTTGCTAGATTTGACCAATTTTCCATAGCCTAAGTTCACAAGTAGTTTGAGTAGAACTACTGATCTTCATTATCTCCCTGCTCGTTGACATCTTATCATCTATGGTATTATTTCATGATCGCTAAACGTTTGATTCTTTTTAATGTTGTCATCAGTTAACTTCATTCAACTGCGCTTGTAGGCTCTGCCATTCAGTTGTGGACGTTCGTAAATTGCGTTTATGGGCGGAGAGAGGCAGAGAAAGGCGCAGTTTACACCAAGGATTGAACGATTGATAAATACGACGGAAACTTGGGTCTGTCAGCATTCGCAGTCTGCGGTTTGTCCATGGCGCTGATAACGTTACGTTCGCAAATGTACGTACATCTGGCCCACAGTGTGGAGCAGGTTTGTTCCACAGCATAGAGCCCAGTGTAGCAGAAGCAGGTTTGTTCCACAGCATAGAACACAGTGTAGCAGGAGCAGGTTTGTTCCACAGCATAGAACACAGTGTAGCAGAAGCAGGTTTGTTCCACAGCATAGAACACAGTGTAGCAGAAGCAGGTTTGGTCCACAGCATAGAACACAGTGTAGCAGGAGCAGGTTCTAATCCATCAGGAACTTTTCCATACAATGGCCATTGATTCTGCCTGCTTGTCTGCCTGCTTGAGTGCACCGAAGCCTCTAGAATCTTAGACTTGAGACTGAACCAGCGTTGTCTGTCAAAAAGGTGCTGAGTCTTGTGAGCTTCAGTAAAACAGCCTCAGTGAATCAGCCTCAGTGAAACAGCCTCAGTGAATCAACCTCAGTGAATCAGCCTCAGTGAATCAGCCTCAGTGAATCAACCTCAATGAATCAGCCTCAGTGAAACAGCCTCAGTGAATCAGCCTCAGTGAATCAGCCTCAGTGAATCAGCCTCAGTGAAGCTTTGAGGCCTTTGAGGCCTACAGCCCTCCGTGAGCCAGTGGCCAGGCTGTTGTGGTGTTTTTCCATGCAGAGCCCCAACAGCAGCAGCAGCAGCAGCAGCAGCATCAGTTGAGAACAGGAGGAAGGAAGTGAGATGGAGATCACGTCCCACCCAGACAGCCGTTAGAGGGAGCACCGTTAAAACTCCGCAGCAGAGGTGAAGCAACACTCTCCCCCTGCGTGAGAGCTCCCTCAGATGTGATGTAGCTGGCCTACCTCCAGCCACCCCTTACTAGGTTGGAGGCTGGTGGCAGATGAGGGTGGAGCGGGTGGAACGGACCGGACAGGTTTTGAGGAGCAGCTAGCCAATCAGGAGTGGAGTGTAGTGGAACGGACAGGGCTTGAGGAGCAGCTTGCCAATCAGGAGTGGAGTGGGGAGGAACGGACAGGGCTTGAGGAGCAGCTGGCCAATCAGGAGTGGAGTGGAATGGAACGGACAGGGCTTGAGGAGCAGCTAGCCAATCAGGAGTGGAGTGGGGAGGAACGGACAGGGCTTGAGGAGCAGCTGGCCAATCAGGAGTGGAGTGGAGTGGAGTGGTCATCACTGGCAGATGAGAACAAGGTCCAACCCACCATCAGGTGTTACATGACACACACACACACACACACACACACACACACACACACACACACACACACACACACTGAGAAAAAACAATCGACTATGAAAACAATCGTTAGTTGCAGCCCTAGAATGTAGATATTGGAAGGGACTGTGAGACCCACCTGTGATCCTACAGAAGGCTCCGCCTGCAACACCTGCTGCTGACTGCTGCCTCAGAGAGGAGCTCCGACTGACCCTGCCCTGACCCCTGCCCATCTGGCCATCAGATCAGCTGGAGCCCCACATTACATGCCCCATCAGATCAGCTGGAGCCCCACATCACATGCCCCATCAGATCAGCTGGAGCCCCACATCACATGCCCCATCAGATCAGCTGGAGCCTCACATCACATGACCCATCACACCTGCTGGAGCCCCACATCACATGACCCATCAGATCAGCTGGAGCCTCACATCACATGACCCATCACACCTGCTGGAGCCCCACATCACATGACCCATCAGATCAGCTGGAGCCTCACATCACATGACCCATCACACCTGCTGGAGCCCCACATCACATGACCCATCAGATCAGCTGGAGCCCCACATCACATGACCCATCAGATCAGCTGGAGCCCCACATCACATGACCCATCACACCTGCTGGAGCCCCACATCACATGACCCATCAGATCAGCTGGAGCCCCACATCACATGACCCATCAGATCAGCTGGAGCCCCACATCACATGACCCATCAGATCAGCTGGAGCCCCACATCACATGACCCATCAGATCAGCTGGAGCCCCACATCACATGACCCATCAGATCAGCCAGCCTCCAGTGATGAGCAAGACCAGCGTTAGCCTCACAACGTCCAGCTTTTCCTCATAATCATTATATTCACAAGGGAGACATGGAGCAGAAGGGCGGGGTGGGGTGTGTGTGTGGGGGTGGGGGGGTGGTGTGTGTGTGTGGGGTGTGTGTGTGTGTGTGTGTGTGTGGTGGGGGGTGGGGTAGGAGATCACGACAGAGATGAAGACAGATAAGGAAAAGTTTTGTGCATTCTCTCTCTTCCTTCATCTCTCTTGCACTGTTCCCTTCCTTTCTCTTCCTCTCTCTCTATCCCCCCTCTCTCATGCACTCACTCATTCTCTCTCTCTCTCATTCATTTTGTCATTCTCTCGTTCTCTCACTCATTCTCTCGTTCTCTCCCTCATTCTCTCGTTCTCTCACTCATTCTCTCGTTCTCTCCCTCATTCTCTCGTTCTCTCCCTCATTCTCTCGTTCTCTCACTCATTCTCTCTCTCTCTGATTGCTGCTAATGGAAGGGTATTAGATTAGCCTGGCCGTCTGTGGGTTGGCTGGCACAGCCGAACCCGGCTGGGCCGAGACAGCGATGAGATCACGTCTCCGGGAGCGACGCGCACTTCCCTGCCTCGGTCGGTCGGTCGGTCCGTCCGTCAACAAGCAGGCATTACCACCGCATCGTCCTCCGAACCCGATCGATAGTCCCAGCCCCAGCTCACACACACACACACACACACACACAATCACACACACACACACACACACACACACACAATCACACACACAATCACACACACAAACACACATACACACACGCACACACACACACACACGCACAATCACTCACACACACACAATCGCACACACACACACACACGCACACACACACACACACACACAATCACACACACAAACACCGACACACACACACACACACGCACACACACACACACACAATCGCACACACACACACACACACACACACACACTGAACCATGACATCATCCAAACGTTCTGCACATTGTCTCTCTCCCTACTCATTCCTGCGGAAGGTCAGCTGGCGCAGCATCAGGGTCAGTTAGGACACAGCGGACTAGGAGGTCTGAATGGTCTCTACTCTGACCTGCTGCTTCCGTGCCTCCATAAATACAATTTCCTCTGTGCAGGTTCCCCCTCTCCACGAACGTATCTCTGAACTTGTTAGTAGCTTCTATTAACATCGTGTCTTGGGCAATCTAATCCCAAGTGTACTGATTGACACCCATGAGTTCACCCCATGCATGCAAAATGCAGTGCATGGCCAGTATAGCAAGCCAACAGTGTTGTCGTTGCTGGACGGAGACGTCCCCAGGCTCCGTTTGGTGCTGCTCTGACCGGCACAGGCCCACAGGTGTGTTCAAAGGAGCAAGCAAAGGCAAATGTGGGTTGGTTCATTTCAGAGCCCTTGTT
>NW_027468859.1:24577346-24579846 GCF_046254945.1 Alosa pseudoharengus | reverse complement strand
TCTAGAACAGCGGTCCCCAACCACCGGGCCGCAGGACATTCCTAACCGGGCCGTAGCCTGTGACATGAGTTTAAAAAAAAAATGCATGCAAACTAAACTAAATTTAATTCGCAATAATGTCACGTTTTTACATGGCATAGCCCTATATGCAGTTGTTTGATTGCACGCATGTTTGCATTTTGCAAGGTCTATTTTCTTTACGTCTGTCTGTCCCGCCTTCAACACTTTTACATATTGCCTTCAGCGCTGCACAGCCTCAGGTCAGCTCACTTCACTTGATCAGTTCTTGGCGAACAGTAGTGTCACACGAAGTTAGCTAAACTGCTAATATGAGCAACAAAAAACAAGCATCTTTAGCAGGTCACTGGCCAGAGTGTTTGAGTTGCGAGAGCCGCTGCAGAGATTTCTTACAGAAAAAAAGTCACCGTTAGCTGCACATTTTATGAGGACTGGGTGTCAAAACTCGCTTACCTGTGTGACATATTCGGGTTGCTTAATGACCTCAACCTGTCACTCCAGGGGAGAATGACGACTGTCTTTAAACTGGCAGATAAAGTCGCTGCATTTAAAGCCAAGCTTGATTTGTGGGGACGACGAGTGGACCGGGGTGTATTTGATATGTTCCAAACAGTAGTGGGGGTTTTGGGAGAGACTAAGGCAGGGCCCTTTCTCTCGCAGCTGGTGCGCGATCACCTTGTTGCGCTTTCAAATGAGTTTGAGCGTTACTTCCCATAAGATCCACGGCAAACCAATGAGTGGTCCGCAACCCAATTTGTCAATATCCCGAATAGTCCTAACTTGTCAGCGCAGGAGGAAGAGCAGTTGATCGAAATTGCAAATGACGGTGGTCTTAAGAGTGTGTATAAGGAAACCATAAGGAAACCAAAGCAGAATATCCCGAGATAGCCGTAAAAGCGCTGAAAACGTTTCCCACCACGTATCTATGCGAGGCCGGGTTTTCGGCAATGACTGCAACTAAGACCAAATTGCGCAATCGACCGGGCATTTCAAACACACTGAGGGTGTCACTGTCTTCCATCACCCCCAGATGGAAGCTTCTTGTTGCAGGGCTCCCACTGATTATATTCGTAATGCACGTTTAGTTCCCATGTTTTGTTCCCATATTTTGTTAAGCATGTTCACACTTATAGATGTAGCTTCAAGTTGTTCAATATTCATAGTTCATATTGTTCAATTTTCACTTTTTCAAGTTCACGTTTTTCACAAGAGATCGTTACCTTCACTGTTCATACATAACTGGAGCTAGTTCTTTTCAAGTAGGCCTAATGCATGCACAACACATATGGAACATGGAACCCCCGAGCCCCCCCCCCCCCCCCCCACCCGCCGGTCCGTGAAAAAAAAAAAATAGGAATCAAACCGGTCCATGGTACATAAAAGGTTGGGGACCCCTGCTCTAGAACATGTTCCCTGATCCCTCCGTGGTCTGGGGTCCAGTCCGGTCCTGTGTGTGAGAGCGGTGGGCCTCATCTGAGCCTCAGGGCCGGTGGCAACATTACAGCACACACTGTTACAGCACAGCCACCGTCAGGAACACAATGTTATACATTCTCAAGGGTGTGGTGTGTGTGTGTGTGTGTGTGTGTGTGTGTTAGTGTGTGTGTGTGTGTGTGTTAGTGTGTGTGTGTGTGTGTGTGTGTGTGTGTGTGTGTGTGTGTGTGTGTGTGTTAGTGTGTTAGTGTGTGTGTGTGTGTGTGTGTGTGTGTGTGTGTGTTTTGATGTGTGTTTCCTGCGATTTCTTTCTGGTCTGGGTTTTTATATGTGCGGCGCGTCAGAGTGCAGGGTGTGTGCAGGCTCCAGTATGGAGCTCTGCTATCATTCTATAGAGGCCCGCGTGTTCCGCCGCGTTCCGCTCTGCCGCGCTCCACTCCGCTCTGTTCTGTTCTGCACTGTTCCGTCTGCCATGGCACTTCCTCAGTTTCACACGCATGGCTGCAGTTCAAACGTCATTAAAACGCAAGAAGGAAATCTGCCTCTCCTTACTTACACAAGACACACACACTTACAAATGTGTACGCACGCACACACGTACAAGCACACCACACAGTCAAAACACATTTATAGGCCCACAGACACACACACACACACACACACACGCACAAGCACACAAATACACTCGCTTACATGAGTGTGTGTTTGTGTGTATGGATAGATATTTATTCACTCACTTTCTTGTATTGCTGCTTTTGTTTAGACATGTATTTAGGATTTTTAAAAGATACACAAATGCTCACATATTTCTCGACACAGTACATACATACACTTTCTAGTGCACACAGACCCACACCCACACAAACACACACACACACACACACACACACACACACACACACACACACACACACACGTCTGGTAAGGAGTGAATTGCCCTGTTGATGAAGTGATTTATGAAGGCACTCTGAAAGCCTTCCGCTCTTTCTTTTTGATTAGAGGGTCCAGCAGTCGTGGGCCCCTGCTCAAGGCTCGGCTTACCTTCCGC
>NW_027468859.1:24539846-24567346 GCF_046254945.1 Alosa pseudoharengus | reverse complement strand
TTTGCTGTGTGTTTGTACATTCAGACGAGGAGGAGGCTCTGTCCTATTCGGCCAGTGACGGCGACACCATGCGCGAGCTTCACCAGGCATGCTGGGAACTGGAGTTCCGTCCTGTCGCCCAGAGGCTGTGCAGGCGGTTCCAGGTTCAGGAGGCGGCTGAACCAATCAGAAAGGGTCAGGCGGCAGCTGAACCAATCAGAGAGTTGTCCTGAGCCGCCCCGGTGGTTTGTGCTTATGTGTGTGTGTTTACGTTACCGTGGTGCGCAAGTCAGGGCATGCACTGCACTTTAACACTTGTGTATCATGGTTAATTGGGAGATACTTCCACCCAATACTTTGTTTCTTACTGATGATGAACAGACAGTAATGAACAAGTGTGACTGATAATGAGATGTTTGCACTTTTTTGTACCCTAAAAAAAGTTATTTTGTGTTGTGAAACCGTTGTTGTGATGCTTGTTTAACTTTCAGTTGCATGAGTTTACATCTCATCAAATAGGGGAAACAGCACCATTTCCCATACCTCCACACACACACACACACACACTTGGGGGGGAAATCCAGGGCTACTTGAGACATGTTAGCACGTTACCAGGGCGTGGGCAGTGAGGTTCTGCGTTGGCAGTCCAAGGGGCGTAGGCAGTGAGGTTCTGCGTTGGCACAGTCCAGGGGGCATGGGTAGTGAGGTTCTGCGTTGGCACAGTCCAGGCTACTGGTTTGCTTACCGTAATCAGCCCGGCTGAATTTCCCAATTCACAAAAAAAACCTTGAAAAACTGTGACTCATAGATAAAGAGGAAGGTGATGTGGCAGGTACTTGGCAGAATCCACGCATTTACCGGTCAGCAGCGACCCTGACCTGTGTAAGTGGACCAGCGGTTGGGCCGAGCCAGACAGCCTTTCCTCCTCTTCCTTGTCCTGCTCTGGGGATTTTGGGGGAGATTTTTTATTTATTATTTTTTAACGGGAAAGGAGACCATTCTCAGCTCCACCACCGGCCGCCGTCCTCACCTCAGGAATCCCCGTCGGGTGCAGGATGACTGGACACTGGCTGGGTCAGACGCTGGTGTTTGGATAGCAGAGGTTTTTTCCCATTTTTATGTTTCTTTCACTTTCTCTCTCGTCTCTTTTTGGCAGTCTGGCTGTGCCTGTGTGGAGTTGTCGGTCAGCTGTTGTCCTGGACTGACTCATCAGGGAGAGCTGGGACTTTTTACATTTATTTTAGTTCTCTAGTTCTCTTTCTTTCCCTGTGTTCAGTTTGTCTGCTGTGGTCTTTGAGTGACCTTTCTCTCTGAAAGCCATGCCAACAGGAGAGGAACTAGTCCCATTGGATACATTACACCTCACACAAAAACATCACACACCATCAACTTGCAGCAGTCTCAATGAGAGACACTGTCTGGACACCTTTATCCAGTATGCATACATGCATTTACGCGCATATTATTAGCACATTATGCCTACGTATATTAAACAAATAGATGCCCCTGCTCGGATGGTAACACATCCATCATATGATCATGATGAATCAGTTAAACACTAGTGTACTCAATGCAAAACACATTTGACAAAACAGGTTTTCCTAGGATATGGTGTATGCTTGGTTTTTCTTTCTAGAAAAGTGTTCAAGTAGCATTAGAGAAGAGGGTACTAATATACCAAACACGACACATAAGACCAGACCTGTACATTGAGGATTTTTTTCTCTCCACATTGTGAAGTACACTAGTTTTTTTCAAGAGCTTACACACAAAATCTTTGCACATCACACAATTTCCGAAACATGTCACTCAAACATCATAACCCCATACCAAATCTGCAAAACCATACACTTATTCTCAGCCTTTGATTCAGTTTTCAATTTCATAAAACACTTTTTGCAAAACATTGTCTCTTCCTCTCAGTGCTACATTGCCTTCAATTCCTGTTGTTGACAAGGGCTCACCTGTTGCCCAGTGTTTAGGACTGACTGTTGAGTTTACGGTTATACACCTTAGTGTCTTTACACCAATAGTTGCGTTTGATCAATTGGTTCATGGGTGTGTATTTTGGAAGGTAGTGCCTTAAAAAAATGCAGAGACACTATCTGAGATTTCTGTGTCTAAAGTAGAGAAATGTGTTTAGTGTTTTGTCAATCAATGTGTGTGCTTATACTTGTGCAAATCTGGGCCGATGTTTTGCTACTTGGATGGTTTTCAAAGGTTTTTGCTACTTGAAAGGTTTCGCTAACTGTGGAATACTTTTGATACTAATACTTTTTAGTGTATAAGCAATCGGAAAAACATGTAATTGCCATGTTGGTGAGTGGTGTGAGTGTGTCATGATTGGCTGGTGATTAATATGGAACCAATGAGGAAGTGCTCATGTCACTGCAGAACTGAAACTGATGAGCAACTCGCAAAAGTGCTGACGCAGTTCAGATGGTCAAACCAGGACACATCAGTAACACAGTGGAAACAAGTTTTAAAGGGCAAGAGTCAGGCAATGCCTTCTTCTCTTTTCTGTGGCTTACGGAGCCACTGAGCTGACCCCCCCACCCTGTATGAACGGTTTTAGTGTCAGGAGGAAATAGTTTCAGCTGTTTTATGTAAGTACGTTATCTTTTATATAAGTTCTGTTTTGTCTCCCTAGTTATTGCTGTATCTCCTGGCAGTTGGATGTTCAATATGTTTCAAAATGAAATCAGGAATAAACCACACAAACACAGCAGTTCAAAGCTCTTGTTTATTTTTTATTTTTTTTTATTATTTTATAAAACTGTCAGTAACTGACGTCAGTCTCAGAAGTTTGGTAAAAAAAAAAAAAAAAAAAAACTTCTTTGCAAAAACACACAAAAAAGAAAAGGAAAAAAAGAGTACCATCCCTCTCTCCTCCATCTTGTCTTTCCTCACACAGATTCCAACAGAATGCAGTACTACACTGTTTTTAGTAAACACACAAACAACAACAGTGGAGATGCCACCACAGCTTCATAAAAAACAAAAATAAAAAAGCCTGCTTAGTTACACTGGTTACGTTTTGGAAATAAAAAAAAAGACAAAAAAAAAAACACAAGCTTCATTAACCTCTGACCTCATTGCCAGAGTGACAGACATCATCCGAGCATGCCTGCTTTTGCACATGAACAGACAAAAATCGCCTGCGTGATCAGCTCAGTGAAGAGCACTTAGAAACTTAAGAAAACAAAAACAAATAACAGGAGGTATTTTATATCTTGCTTATACTGACAACCCCAGAAGTCGTGTTCTGGGGGGGCTGGGGAGGGTGACCATATGCAATGAATGGGATGCGTACAGAAGGAAGACAGGTCAATGGTCAAACGACAGGAAGCGCATCATCATCATTTTGGCAGGAAGACCTTTTCGTCGCTTTTCTTGAAAGATTTTTTTTTTTTTGTTAAATGTAAAATGGTCACCACACCACACTGCTACTGTAAGCCAAAGCATTATAGCTTCTCTAAAAAAGTGCCTTTGATTTTTTTTTCCAACGTTTTAAATTTCCAACAACATTAACAAAAAAGCTAACTTCTGTTTTTGACATGTTTTTCTCTTTTCCTGTTTTTTTTTTGCATATGTTTTTTTCTTTTTCCTGAAAACACTTTGGAAATGTCACAACGCTGAAACAAAGTGGTGTTTTTTTTTTTACAGTAAACCTTTTAAACAGGGCTCAGGCAGCGATTTCTGATTCTCTCTCTCACTCTCTTTAGTCATTCAGCACATCCAAAACACACACCCACCCATCCACACACACATTCACAGGCATGCACACACACATCCACTGGCACGCACACACACATCCACAGGCACGCACACACACATTCACGTTCTTTAAGGGTTAGCTTATACACATACAGGTGATTTGGGGGCAGGGGGGTATTTATCTCGAAATGAGAGATTAGGGGATCGGTCAGGGGTGGGGCAGTAGGGTATAGTCTGACATGGGTATGAGGGGTCGGGGTGAGGGGGTATTTGAGTTGAGCAGCACCAACAGACATACCTTAAGCCTCAGGTTTATCTGTGGTTCAGGCACACCGTTAAAACAAATACACCAACAGTAATACTCCAGCCTCGAGCCGCCTCCAAATCACATGGAAAACACGCACGCACAATATGACAACAACCTTAATACAAAAATAATCAATCATAATGATAATGCTGGAACCAGAGAAGTCTGTAATAATATGCTTGTGCAGTTCAAGTGCACAGGAAGGAGCTTTTGCTGGGGGGGGGGTACTTTTTGTGTTAGGGGTACTTTTTCTCCCCCAACCCCTACACGTTTTTTTTTCTTTCTTTTTTCCTTATGTCGATGGATAGCGACGACTCCACACTAAACTTTTACTCCATTAAATCAGCTGAAGTCAGTCTGCTGTCGAGGACATTTACAGTTTTTCTCAGTCGCTTTGGTGCTTTTCTCAGATCAGAATAAAAATTCTCATAACTATTAGTTCAACCTCCACAACATTTAGTCATTTGAGCACATCATAGTAGCAATTTCTCCTTTCTCTGAACAAATTACAAATGCTTTTGAACATGTATCAGTTGCTTTGCCATGTCAGTCAAAATTAACTATACTTATGGATGCTGAATAGTCGTTCCCAATAAAACTAATAGTCTTCATTTCATTGCTTGAGTCATTACATACAAAATTGGTGAACTAGTTATCAAATTCTGTCAATGTTGTAGAATTGCAAAGAGCATATACAGTAAAACTGTGAAACGTACATATTCAGTGTGTTGTACTCACTTACTCCCCTAACTTCAGCAATTTGTAACTTTACTGTAGTTTTCAAATGGCTGTACAAGTACTGTATAGTGCTGTCTTGAGCATTTTCAGGTAGTGTCACCGAGTTCTGACTTTTTTTTTTGCATGGGAGAGCATAAACTGTCGTAATGAAAACATGACAAAGCCATTTGACTATCTTGTTCATAAACGATGGTGTCAAGACTTCTCATTTTGATGACTGGCAGTTTCATTGACATAAATACTTGCTTTTGAGGAATGGACTATCCATTTTGAGCAAGTGACGTGCTTTTGCAGGTTATCCACTAGGTTTTGCAGTTTGCACTACTTGTTTTGAGAAATGCACTAACTGCTGTGCAAATGTTAATAGTGATGTGAGAAAAGCACCAAAGCGACTGAGAAAAACTGTAAGAGGAAGAGGAGATGGTGTTTCAGGCGCCCCCCAGTGGCCAGGCTTTGGCACTGCGCACCACGCTGGACAGCCAGACAATCCAATCAGCGATGGGCTCAAACAAACAGACGCTCCTTGCTATGGATGAAGTTTTTTTTCCTTCTTCTTTGAGTTCATTCATTCATTCATTTTCCTTTCCCGTCCAGTTCACTCCATCATCCATCATGAAAGTGATGGAGGTGCTATGTCCAACGGATCACTTCGTTCCTTTCACATTCTCTCCCTCTTCAAATTTTCTGTTTTTTTTTGTTGTTGTTTTGATTCTTTTTTAATTTTATAAGTGTCCCAACAATAGCAACAATGATGAAAGTAAAAATAGGAAGAGGAAAATGACAAAAAAAAAAAGCACTTCATGTCATATAGCGGGTGATTGCTCTCAGAGCATACAGCAGCTCAGCCTGCATGCGCGCTTCCATAAGAAGCAAATTTACATGTACCTGTGAAGGAGAAAGAGGGAGAGAGAGGTGGAGGAAGAGAGAAAGAGAGATGGATGGACACAATTATTAACATGCTTTCAAGACTATCAGCCTGATAGTTAAATTTAATTTGCTTCTACACAGCTAACCTCTATTGGAAGAATTCTCCTATTCTGCTCAATGTGGCTATTTCTTGATTGTGTCCCTCTCGTTCTTTGTCTGTGTGTGTGTGTGTGTGTGCGCGTGTGTGTCTGTGTGCGCGTGTGTGTGTGTGTGTGTGTGTGTGTGTGTGTGTGTGTGTGTGTGTGTGTGTGTGTGTGTGTGATGTTAGCCTTACTTTTTCAGAATGCTGGAATTGCCTCCAGAAGCTCTCGTACATTCTCTTTGTAGTCTTCTCGGGGCAGCAGACCATGGTCTTGATATAGACCTTGAAGCTTCGGTCCAGAAGCTCGTTGATCTCCCCGTAGTCATAGTCATCATATCTGAAGAGATAAAGTGACCCGTTAGCATCACAACCTATTGTAGCGCTCATACAATGCATTATGACCCTTTCAACAATAAAAACAATAACAAAGCTTGAACGTTCTATTTGGTTCCCAATCTACTTCCTCTGCATTAAAGATAACATATGGAATGTTAAAACGGAAGCCTTGTGGGGCCAACTATGATGCTGATAATGGAACTCTCTTGAAAGGGTCTATATATATGCAACACATATCAAAGCTAAAAAAAAAACACCTGTAAAAGCTCAACAAACTAAGAGTATTAGTGTTAAACAGGCATATTAAACTCGTAAGGTACTGACCGGATTCCGAACATGCAGTGAATGTAGTTCCATATGGCTCTCCGGAGCATGGAGGTGTCGACGCCCTGGTGCGTTGCCATGGTGTTGTAGGTCAGGTTGTAGGCCATCTGGAACTTCTCGTCCAGCAGCTGACCCACGTCTGGGTACAGCCGGTTCACCAGGGAGTAGCCGTGGTCCTCCCAGCTGTAGTCCTGCCGAGAACAGAGGGTTTCACGGTCAGCCAACTCAGCGGGGGTAGCGTAGTGCCTGATTGCATTCAGAGAGTGTGTGTGTGTGTGTGTGTGTGTGTGTGTGTGTGTGTGTGTGTTAAAGAATGTGAAAGATGTGCACATATAAGTGGCAACATATTGTATTGTGTTTACCTGCACTCTGAAGGTGGGGACGTGCTCTCCTCTCCTGGAGAAGTCTTTGTAGCCGTAGCTGGGATCTTCAAAGTGGCGTGACACATCTCTGGAGGGCACGTTCTCCTCGTCCTCTGCAGAGTCAACAACACATACACACTCAGTACAACTCAGCACACATGAGAACAGCTCCAGGCAGTCATCTAAATATCAGAACTTTCTGGGTTACAGTTCACCCATGTCAACACAACTACAGGAGCCCGTTGACTAAACTAGGAAGATCTACAGACGTGAAGGAATTCAGAAAAATGCCCATTTCTCAAGGTCAAGTCTGTCATTTCACAAATGAATGAGTTGCTTGAGGACCACTCTGATTGGAATTCCAGCAATGGAATGGACTGGAATGTTGTTGTAAATGGACGGAATGGAATGTTGACGAGTGTGGGTGGTTGTCGTGGTGGTGGTGGTGGTGGTGTTGCGTTACCTGCAGTGGCCACCAGCATGCTCTCGGTCTTCTCTCGCTCGAAGCGCATGACCATCTCCTCCTGGCTGGCCTCCTCCTCGTCGCGACACTCCTGCAGCTGCTTCATGCGCTCCATCAGCACCTCCACTTCGCCGCCCTCCGTCGCCTACACACACACACACACACACAGAGCTTACATGTTAGCCAACAAATACACTTCCATGTCAGCAACCAGCACCCAGAGAATCCTGCCTTGCATGTCAGCCTACAACATTTTTAATACATGCTCCCACAATCATCAGTTGCACGCATGTAAGCAGAGATGACCACTACTACTGCATGTGGACACAGAGTTAGTGACTGGACAGGGAGGTCAGTGGGGCTACTGAGGTGATCATGTGTCTTAAGTCTCTGGGATGGATGGATGAAGGGGGAGAGAGGGGAGGCTGCCTTCAAACAGCGTTTGCACAGAGCACCATTCATTTGTTATGTGCCATTAAGTTTCTCAGTTTCCACATAATGGCTGCACATTAGACACCCACACACACACTAGCAATCCATTCCTCCCACTCACTAAGACACACACACACACACACACACACAGGGTGGTGTTATATGCACACAAACAGATACACACTGTTCCTTTAACACAAATTCTCTTTTACTTATGCACATATGAACACACACACACACACACACCCCACACACCTGGTGGTTGCGATCCATGTCCTCTGCCACGCCGTTGCCGTTGGCGATGTCGCAGACACAGTAGCCGCTGAGCGAGGGCGGTCTGAAGGTGTGTCCTCCGTCCGTGTGGATCTCAGGGCTGATGCCGCAGCCGAAGGTGAAGCTGGCCAGTGAGTGGTAGTGGGTCAGCAGCACCACCGCGTGGATCAGCTCAGCCAGCGACCAGCTGTGCTCCTCCGCCTTCAGCAGGTTCTACCGGGAGCACAAGAGAACGCGGAACCGTGAGCGAACGAACCAAGCCAGCTGTATTTCAGAATCATGTTGCCTCAGTGAACCGCTTCCTAGGTCCAGTGATATCAATAAACCTGCATTTTAGAACTCGCTTTGTCTTCAGCAGGTTCTACTGGGCTATGGAAAAGCAGAATCTTCACTGGGGTGACACACTCCTAGGTTCAATATTTTCAATCAAGAAAGTTCCATGTTTAACATGTTACTTTTGGACAAAGCAGAGTACTGCTTCAAACATCACTTTAGACCCATGACAGGTTACACAAACCAATACGTTGTTCATTAACAATAAGGAGACCTGTTTTTAGGCCTATAGGGCTAAAACAAAGCCCTCGCCACAGTGCCAGTCAATTCCACAAGTTTAACAGAGGGCAAAACAATTAATCAATCTGTAAACTGCCTCTAGATACAGTGATGCCAAAACAACAAGTGTTCTAGCCAATCAAAGCCTCAAGTAGCTCAATCAGTGAACTCAATCAGCCTCCTGGTACCAAATAGTATCATCCATCAACCTCCATCATCTACCAACAATTAACATCTTCTGGGACCCTACCAAGTGCTTGACTCGAGTCAATCACTGAGTCGATGACATCAGTTGAGGGCCGCAGCTTCAGGCTAGCTGCTGGAGTGAAGCGCCGGCATCTACCCCTCAATCAATCAATACATCAGCCAGTCAGTGGCTCCTGGACCCAAATCAATGGCATCACTCAGAGTCAATCAATAACACACTAATATCTGCCAAGCAGTGTTGTTCCTGGACCTATTGTGTGGGAGCAAAGCTTCTCTTTCATCGAGTTTCCCCACTTACTTAATCATTCCAACAATATCACTTAACAGGTTCTGGAACCGGGACAAATCAATGATGCAATCAGTAAACGAGCCAGTAAGGTGAATCAAGCATCGTTTTAGTCCCCTGACTAGTCAGAATGCATGTCAACTCAAGTCAACCTTCCATAAATCCATCATTAACTGGGTCTCTCATTATGATTCTCATTAAGCCTTTTCATAAAAAATCCACTTGCGTGTTTGTCCAACATTACAATAACCAGATTGAATATAAATATAAATTAGCAAATAGATGTGCCGCTTCAGAACAGAGAATGACAGCGACAGGTCCTTGAGCTTGGTAGGGCATGCTGCTGAGTATGCGTCTCTAAAGCATCTCAGGCATGCCGTCGGCCGGAGTGGGAAAAAAAAAAAAAACCCGGCATGTGAAAAGGTTAGCTTCCTCTTTAAAGGGACACCAGGCAAGCCTGATGCTTTTTCTCTACAAAACTCCCCCTCGCTCGGTCTGAAGCTCTTTTCCTTTTCTTTGCGTCTTCAGTCAAGGGTTTTCGCTGCTTCTTCGCCGGCTCTGCCATTATACACACGTTTGCAACAATCTCTAGCGTTTCGTTAGCCTGCCTCTGTGCTGTAAACTGATCCTGCTTCGATCGGCGGGTAGGATACACCGAACTTGCAAGTGGGATATTCTTCCTACAGGCAGTAGGGGCGGGCGAGAGAGCCTTCATTCGCCCCGTAATGAGTCATTTAACCATATACCGACTTACAAAGATGATTAATTAACACGAAAACGTTGCCTGGTGTCCCTTAAAGGCACATGTTGGTTGGTTGTTTCCATGGCTGGGTATTTAAACCCTCTTGTTTGACCCCAGAGCACAGACAGCTGTGGCCAAGTTGTGGCCGGGCAGCTCTTTAAACAAAAAAAAAAGGAAAAGAAAGAGATGCTGTTAAAAGGAGGTGAGGTCATGGCAGTTGCATAAGAACGAAAGGGTGCGGCACCGTGAGACCCCATGAATGGGCATCTGTGAGAGTGTGAACGAGTGAGTCAGAGAGAGAGAGAGAGAGAGAGAGAGAGAGAGAGAGAGAGCGCAAGCTTAATAGAGAAAGATTATCGGTTGTGGGAAAATATGAGGGAAAGCACCGCAAATGAGAGAGAGAGAAAGTGAGACAGAGAGAAAGAGGGAGAGTCCGATGAGAGGTGCAAGGCGCTCCTACCTCGATGTGTTCTTTGGTGAGCAGCCAGGGCCGGTGGGCCAGGATCTTGTTGATCTCGCCCAGCATCTGCAGCTTGTGCGGAGCCATGTCCAGCCCCTTGAGCCACTTCGGCTCCCCGCCCACCTGCAGGAAGTCGTTCACGTGCAGGTTCACCAGGTACGAGCACTGGTGCCGCGCCGCCGCCTAGGCAACGGAGCGAGGGAGAGAGGGAGAGAGAGACGGGGATAAATTAGGAGTGGTGGAATGTGGAGAGTGCATCTGAATGACTCACATGAATGTGCGGTTTGCAGACTTTTTTGCAGTTGAGAGTGTGGTTTATGGTTTTTGTTTCAGGGTTAAATCTGAGTGTGTGTGTGTGCATGTGCATGCACTTTCACTGCATCTCTGTGTGTGCATGTGTGTGTAACAAATGTACTACTCAATGGTGTGTGTGTGTGTGTGCATGTGTGTGTGTAACAAATGTACTACTCAATGGTGTGTGTGTGTGTGTGTGTGTGTGTGTCCTTCCTCACCATGATGCCGATGTAGTGGCGGTAGGGCAGTGAGAGTGGACCGTCCATCTGGAGCAGGTAGTGCTGTGTCCGCAGGAAGCTTTCCAGGTACTGCGGGTGGAAACCCATCACCAGGGAGATGTTGTCTAGACGACCGAGCGTGGCAAACGCGTCCTCAAATATCGACTCCATCCTCTCGTCCACTTTGCTGACCTGGAGTATCTAGGGTAACAGAGAGGGGGCACGGAGAGAACGGAGATAAATGTCTTAATGTGGAAACTGGAACATCCTTGCCCACTCTGCACATTGTGTGCTCTGCAAAATCCTCAGAGAAAAGCTGCTTTATACTGCACAACAGAATGAGGGAATTTCACCCACCCCACCTCTCAAGTTCAAAAAAACAACTTAATAATGTCATTGGCTCTTTCAAATAAGCACCTTGCTTGTACTCAGCTGATGGGTTAAAGGTAAAGTTTGAGGGAAGCAAACATGACGTATGGGTTTGTGTTATCGTTGCCGTAGTTCGGCACTCACCTCCTTCTCTGGGATAAATCTGCTTGGTCCGTTCCCCAGCGGTCTTGGAATCCGCACGCCCATGTCCTGCAACGCACATAAATATAGATATTTATTTTAAAAGGCCAAACAAAAACAAACAAAAAAAACTTGGAAAAACACGTCACAATTTTTCTGCGGAGCATAACAATAAATGACCATTTTATTGTGCTTGACGTCTAATACAACAACAAAACAAAAAAACATTTCATCCCTCCCACCACTTCCACTTCATTTAATACCCTTCGGAGGAATAATCATATCAGCGTTGGGCAATGACTTCTAGAGACATCTGTCTGTCTACGCAGATTGCCACATTAATCTGCTGTGAAACTTAAAACCTAGCCAGACCAACAGTTGTCCATTACACAATGAGCGCCGTCCGTCCAAGCGCACAAAAGAGAGTGACCATAATTTAATAGCTCTTGTTTTCCACGGTGCAGTCGGTTCTCTGTGAGCTATCTGCAGGCTCAGGCTGCAACACGGCAAGAAGTAGCGTCAGGCAATCGCCAGTGACATTACATCATACACATAAAAATGCTGGTGTTGTTATAGCAGGCACAGCAAAATATTTGGATGAAGACAAACACGGAAATAGGAGATAAACGTGTAAATTCTGAGATTGACACTCTTCTCTCCAAAAACGATCTGTCCCCTTGGGCTCAACAGCGCCTCTTCCTCTGCGCGTAAGCCCCTTGTTCGACAACGAGCTTCGAATGAATGACACTTCGCTACATGACAAATCACTAGAAACCAGAACCGTAGTTTGTTTCACAAAACATACATCTGATTTAACAACAGACACACGGGCTGTCAACGTCCGTGTAATAAAAAAGCAGACGAAACGCATAGTGAGAAAATATCGGTGCACCAAACGCGTAAACAAGGTAGCACAAAGGAAAGCAATCCACTGCAGCAGAAGCAAGCAAGTAAGCGTTTCCACCGCGGACATGAGCTCAACGACTCAAACATGGCTTTAAATTCAGTCTCTTATTCTTTAAGTATCCATTGTCAATGTAACAAAACAAGCATCAGTTTTAAGATATATAGCTGTCATAAAACACTTTCCCTTTATAACCATTCTGTCTTACCTTTTTGCTGAGCCGTTCACAGTGTGTGCAAATTTTGAATAAGTTTGTCACTGTTAACGAAGAGTTTTCTGTCGCCGTTGCATGTCTCATTGTATTTTCTTCCGAAGGAGTCTCCGTTATTGTGCCGAATAAGTTCTTTTTCTTGGGAACTCTGTCTCTAAGTTCCCCTGCCCAGCTTCGTTCCTTCGGGCAGCGGAGACTACAATGTAGACTAGTCAGATGTGGAGAGGTCTACAGCAGAATACCGTTGCTCCTGTCCTTTTCTACTGGCTATATTAGGGAGGCCCTTTCTGCTTGACGCGCAAGCCCGCCAATCGGAAACCGAAAACAACAAGCCTCTATCCAATCGCGCACATCAAGGGGCGGGCTATGAGGCATAGCCTACTGCTCAGGCTGGAAACCTGAGTGTGAGGGTGATATGCGACATTATCGAACTTATTAGTGCTATTGTTCATCAATGTCAGTGGTAAGATCCCTAAGAGGGGTGTGCACGTTAATAGAGCTGTCGGCCCGAGCATGGAAACAGTCACCAATCTATCTAATCTCACAATAAAGATGTCTTTGTTACCATATCCTTCATTTTCGTGTATGTGGGTTCATTTTTAACAAGTATTTGATATCGTATATCTAATGTACAGAGTTAGCGTTTTGTTCTAAGGAACAAATAAATACGAGATATCTTCCATATTATGTTTAAGAAACAAACATCACTTAGAAGACGCCTAGAATGACAGGGAGGAGTTTATGGCTTTGAATAGGCGACGGGAGGTTTGCTTGGTGTGATCAGTGTTCTTTCCTCAAGGCAGAGAGCAGAGACGCAGTAAACAACAGCGCTATGCGGAGCATGAGGTGAACAGCGCTAATCTCGAGACGACGACACCAACCTACCTGTCGAACAATGCAACACGCAAACGGCCATCAGATGTGACGGCAGCAGGGCAAAATCACACGGCAAGCAGAGTGGGGGTGGGAAAGATAGGGTTTCACATTTGGCAGCCTATCTAACTTCACGCTGGCACCACAAACCTTAAAGCGACTTTGGAGAGCCTACTTCTCCCGTAAGTGTTGCCCAGTGCCCTAACATGCCTGCGCGGACACTGCCTCTGCTTCGCCCCAACATGCCCAAGGTGTCACAGGCTAACTTTCACCACAGGTGCTAATGTCATGCCTACCTGTAGTAAGGTAACACAACCCCACTTTCCCCAGGTTTGTGATCTGGGTGGTCATGTAAGGTAAACCTGGAATGTCCCAAAAGGGACACACAAAAGGTACCATCTCTTCATGTGCAGGTAAAACTATCCATATATATATATATATATGGGGGGGAGGTTATATATATATATGTTTCCCCTTCCCATTTAAGCCAGGGAGCTCTATCAGGAGGCTGCGGTAACCTGCCCCGGCATATCCCCCAGCAGAGAGGAGAGAACTAGAACAATGCCAAGGGAGGTAGGCCACAGCGTGTCTCAGCAGATGACATACAATAACCCCGTCACGTTCCAGAGCAAGAACCTTGCCATCTATTTTGCTTCATCTAATAATACATCTCACACACACACACTTTCTCATCTGTGAGGGAGAAAGTGTGTGTGTGTGAGAGTGAGTGAGAGAGAGAGAGAGAGAGTGAGTGTGTGTGGTGATAGGGGTTGTGTTGTTTTGAGCCTGCCATTAGATTAAACAAACAAAAAAAGAGAAACCTGACAAAAAAGTTGTATTGGGTCTAAATGAGCAAGCGAGTGATAGTGCGGGGGACTGAGGGGACGAGTGAGTGAGTGGGCGAGCGAGCGAGGGAGCGAATGATGGGTGGCGTGAGGGATGGCCTGTGGTTTGGGCTCGCTGTTTAAAAAGGGACACACACACACACACATTTTGGCATGGTTACTACTGGCAGCCTACAGACAGAGTCGCTATTCAGCAGGTTCATTGTGTGTGTGCATGTGTGTGTGTGTGTGTGTCCACCACCCTCCCCGAGGGGTGTTACGAGGGTGTGTGTGTGGGGGCGTTACGGGTAAACACAACCGGGACCACAGTCAGCACTCTCCCAGGGACTGGGTCGCCCCTCTGAGCCCGGTGGCTCAGCAAAGCCGGACAAGAGACTGGTCAGCGTTTGCCTTGCGACCCTAGCGCTAGTGCAGCACTGCGGCCCCCCCCACACACACACAACACACACACACACACACGTACCCCTCACTGGAGACAAAAAAACAGCCAGGCAGAATGATTGTGTGAGAGCCCAAACTTGAGGGCTTTACTGTACTGAGGGAGAAGCTCAGGTCCAAGGGCCAAAAGGGCCGTGTGTGTGTGCGTGTGTGGTGTGTGTGTGTGGGTGCGTGTGTATGCGCGTGTGTGTGTATGTGGGGTGTGTGTGGTGTGTGTATGTGTGTGTGTGTGTCTGACCCATCCATCCAGCCACCTCAGCTCAGAGTGTCAGCACAAAACACTCACAACACTGCTTTACATGGGGAGGTTCTCAGTCAAAAGGCCTTGGGCTGCAGAACCAATGGACCATATTTGATTTTGGGTTCGCATGCAGCAAACGGATATATATGTGTGTGTTTGAATCCCATATCTCTGGGCGATCGTTCGATGTGTCATGGATAGGATAAACATCTGTATCTCACTGCTTCGCCACAGGAGTGCCCCAAGGCTCAGTGCTGGGGCCCTTTTTCTTTGCCTTGTACAACCCAACCCAACCCAACTGTCTCTGTCTGACATACCCACATGGATGACAAAGAAAAATCGGTAACACTTTCTATGAAGGTTGTATTTATAACGCCCTATGAATGCATTCATAATGTTTTATAATGTGTCTATAAAGCATTGTAATGCTCATTATTACCATATATATGTATTCACAAGTCGTCATAACCAATTTCATGATGCATTATGACAGCTAATTATGAATGATTATAATTTTAATCTGAATAATTCATTATAAATATGTCAAGATCTGCCTACTCACTTGTCAGTTTTATGATGCATCATAACTACTTTGCTTTGCCTTCTACTGTAGTCCTATATATATATATCTATAACTATAAGTATATTTAATAAAGTTATAATAATTTATACATCTCCCTATAGCACACAATTATAAACACAGACACCAATATAATATTCATGTAATCAGTCGGGTTCAAAGAGACTCTTGGGATTTGATGAACAGATGTAGAAGAGTCAGCTGACAGGTTGCAATGTAGGTGTCTTGGCAACTGGACAAATTATGAATAAAACCATCTTAAGTAAGAATGGCAGACGTGCCGAATTTAGAGATTTAGTTCGTTCATAATCCCCTCAGATTAGGTTGCGACTGAAATAAAAAATGTTTCCTGAAATATTTAGTTCATATTTGCAATGAGAGTTTGTCTTGAAAGGTTCTTCATAAAAATCCTCGAAGTCTGGGACCTAAAAAAACGAGGATTAGTCAGCTAGTGTGTTATATATATATATATAACACTAACTGTGGAAGTCTGTTGCCACTCCTGAGAATGAAAACACACACACACACACAGGCTCCCACCCTATATAGAAAATCTCTCTCTCTCTCTCTCTCTCTCTCTCTCTCTCTCTCTCTCTCTCTCTCACACACACACACACAGGCTCCCACCCCATATAGAAAATGTCTCTCTCATACACACACAGAGATAATATTTTGTTTTGCATGGATGTTGCTTTTGAAACTAGTCCGCAGTTTCCACATTCTCCTCCTATGCTGCTCCAGGTTAGCTGTGACTATAGCACTTTATAAACGCTATGCTGCTCCAGGTTAGCTGTGACTATAGCACTTTATAAACGCTATGCTGCTCCAGGTTAGCTGTGACTATAGCTTTTCTAATTCTATGGGTGTGACAGTCACTTTATAAAGAGGCAGAATGTAGTTACCATACTTCATATATCATCCTCTCTTACAAAAGCACAACTCTGCACACCCAAACCTTTACTTTTGTCACTGACATTTATGTCCGTTTACACAGACACACACACACAAACATAAACACACACACACAGACACACCTGCAGCAAAAACCCCACAGGAAACTGTGCTTCTCCCGCAACTCCTCTGCATGAGCAGATGCTCTGACCTTATAACCTCTCTGGGTCTGTGCAGCTTGTTCTACACACACACACACACACAAACGATAACTTTTATGTGCAAAGATGGGTCAATCCTGCCTCACATTTTGTCTGAAACATAACACATAGGCAGATTGCCTCAAGCCATATCTCAAAGGAAACCTGGAGGCAGGATTGAGTGGCCGGCTGGAGGGGTGCATCCGTACATGAGCATCAGAGTGGGAAAGGTCAGAGTCAGGGTTTTTTTAGTTCTGTTTTTTTATCTCCTGAGCTGTGGTGGAGTTAGCACCTCGAGACGAGGAGAGGAGGGGAGAGGAGGAGGAGGAGGAGAGGAGAGGAGAAGAGAGGAGGAGAGGAGAGGAAGGGAGAAGAGAGGAGAGTAGAGGAGGAGAAGAGAGGTTAGTAGAGGAGAGGAGGGGAGAGAAGAGGAGGAGAGGAGAGGCAGCCCAAGCCACCCCCACCTCTATGCTTCTGTTTCTCACTGGCTTTAGAGTCGTGGAGGAGAGAGAGAGAGAGAGTGAGAAAAAAAGAGCGAGAAAATATGAGAGAGAGAGAAACCACATCTGCTCGGCTGTTCAACAAGTGGCTGAAAAGTTTGCGGGTGGGTCGGAGTGGAGCGGAGCGCTGCCAAACCAGTTCCAACCTGACCTATCACTGAGCAGAGGAACTGAGAGGGAGCACTATGACATCAGCCTAGCAACAGCAGCCGGCCAATCACGGCGCAGAACAACACTTTCAGAGGCCAATCTTTTTGCTCCCTCTCCTTCTCTGTAACCCCCCCACTCCTCCACCCTTTTCTCTAGTTCCTCTAACAAAAGAGAGAGAGAGAGAGAGCGAGAGAGAGAGGGGAAAAAAATAACTTTCTCAGTGAGAAGTTGTGTGTACAAGCATATCCCCCTCTCCGCAGAGCAAAGGCATTTGTTTTTGTTGCCGAATGCGTTATCTGTGTTACTTTTGCGATCGCTGGCCTGCAAAAACTAAAGGATCTGTGGAAGTAAAATGAAAGAGCCTTTTGCAAGGGGCCTCACTGTCGCTTTTAAAACTTTGCGTTTGTCAGGCATCCAACGGGAAGGAGCACATAAATCCCCCCACTGCTCCCAGACCAGCCACAAAGACTTGCTGCAGTTTCAAATGGCCCCATGTCTCTCGCTACAGTTTCAAATGGCCCCATGTTTCTCGCTGCATGTTTTCCACCGAGATGGGAGCATTTCAGGGTTATTTCAATGCAGGTCATGGAGGCTTTGTTGTGTTCAAGCAAAACTGAGAATAAGGGCCTGTGACCTGCATGCCCATACACACACACGCACACACGCGCACACACACACACACACACACACACACACACACACACACACACACACACACACAGACAGAGTATACAGACCATGCAGGGCTATATGTGAACAGATCCATACATTCACACCAGTGATCTCTTGTTCAAGTTCAAAGAGCAAAAAACTGCAGACTCAGGCTCTCCTCTCTCTCTCTCTATGACCTTCTCTTCTACCTCTCTCTATCTTTTTTCCATCCCTCTCTCTTTCCCTCTCTCTCCAAACAAGCCTAAGTACTCATCTCTTCATGGCTGACAAACCCCAGTAACAAACCTTTACAATGTTCACTGTGTTCAAACAGACCTACACACACACACACACACACACACACACACACACACACGCACACAGACACACACAGACGCACTGCCCACACCATTCCTCTGTGCAGTGACCAACCCATGTGTATCTAAAGTATGCCAGTGTTCTGTTTGAACTGTAATCTTAGTTAGAAAACCTTTACAAGTTTCAGTTAAGGCGGCTCCAATGTTCAATACCTGCACAGAGGCCGAACTAAAATCACTGGCATGTCTCTCCCTTTTCACACACACACACACACACACACACACAGAGCACTGCTTATTGAACGCTAGACAGTTTTACCAGGCATTGGCCCTGACTGAGGTAAAACAATGTGAGGACATTGAACCAGAGACACACACACACACACACACACACACACACACATTGAACCAGAGACGGAAAACAAGTTCACTGACCTGGAGAAGGGCGTTCTGAGTCTCAACTCAAGTAAAACTCTCTCTCTCTCTTTATCACTCTCCCTCTCTTTCTCTCTCTCTCTCTCTCTTTCTTTCTCACTCTCTCTATTCATCTCTCTCTCACTCAATTAAAATTCAAAATGCTTTATTGGCATGACAATTCATGAAGAAAGTGTTGCCAAAGCATACAGTGTCTAGAACTCATCAAGACTAAATAACAGTCATAAAACAAAATCTGTGAATACACACACATATATATATATATATATATATATATATAAACATACACACACTTTAGTTTGTTATAAGTTTGTTTAATTTCTCACTCTATAGTATCCCCATGCCTTCCCTCTCTTGCTTTCTTCCTCTCCCTCTATTCTCTCTCTTTCTCATGGACTTTTCCTCCCCTGCTTTCTCCCTATCTGTCCTGCAACTCACTCCATTCCGGTCACTCCCTTAATCCTCCGTCCCCACTGTCCCCTTTCAGGTCCTCTTGCACCCCACACACACACACATACACACATACACACACACACACTGTCCCAGCATGCATGAGGCTTCTCTCTGGACCCTACAGCTACAACATGAACTGACTGATACCAGCTGGTCACTTCTATCTTTTTTTAAATTTGTTTTGTTTTGTATGGGTGTGTGTGACTTCCTTGACACTGGCATTTTAGTTTGCCGATTAGTTTGCCTTTTTGAGGACAAAGTTGAAAGTAAGAAACTCTCATCTGTAGTCTCTTTCTCATCTGAAGTACTTCTCATCTGTAGTCTCCTTCTCATCTGTAGTCTCCTTCTCATCTGTAGTACTTCTCATCTGTAGTACTTCTCATCTGTCTCCTCTTTCTCCCTTTCTCGTCCTCTCGTCTGCATGTCTCTTCACGTCTCGTCTCGTCCAGTCTCATGTTGTCCGTCCCCTCAGCGGGTTCTGGGTCAGCCCAGTACTGATTGTGCCTTCCTGAGTCAAGACTAGGACAGGAAGGGGTGCAGCCTTTTAGGAACAAAGGCCTTCTCGCACACACACACACACACACACACACACACACACCTCCTGCAAGTCCATAAGAAAGCAGCACGCCCATGGTATGATATAGAGAGCATGGCTGCTTGCACGCATCAACTCTTACGCACACATAATCCCCAAGCACAGACACACACACACACTCACTGCACCACTGCATGTACACATACACACTGTGCCATCCCGTAGTCCAGTGTTTCTCAAAGTGTGGTCCGGGGACCACTGGTGGTCCGCAAGCTATCCCAAGTGGTCCACGAGCAGACATGGTAAAATATAATAAGTTGTTTACAATATTTAACCAACTTGTATGTCCAAACAGTTCTGCAACACTGTCTATGTAAGATATGCCAGTTTAAATCATATGAATCCTTTGACACAATAAGCAAAGTGCAAAGACAATAAGCAAGATGGTTCAGTGAGTAGGGCTATTGTGTAATATACTGTTGAAGTAGGTCTAATCTTCTTTAGCTAGGTGCTCCGTGCGTTTCATTTTCATTGGTTAAGTGGTCCTTCGTCTGAAAAAGTTGGAGAAACACTGCCGTAGACCTACATGCACGTGGCATTAAGTTGAATGAACACTTTGATGTCCAGTTGAATGTTTCTAAATGAATACATTAGTATTCTTGCAGTAGTAATATCTCTGCACACACTAGTATTCTTGCACTAGTAATATCTTTGCACAGTTCACTTCTTGCACTAGTAATATCTTTGCACAGTTCACTTTGTGCACTACCTCCATGGCACATACTCCACCGCAACATATCACGGCGTGACTTCCACTTAGGTATACTGCACCAGAGTGTCAGCTCCCCAAATACTGACCATACACTTATCATCTCACAATTGTATTCCCAATGTATATCCATCCTTACAATGTTGTAAGATTTTCTTGTTCTGTATGTGTGTGTGTGTGTGTGTGTGTGTGTGTCATAAAATACTGGATGCTTATTTCCCTCTGGAAAAATGTAGCACCTACCTACCTACAGTACTTCTAAATGCACACTGTTACTGAACATGGTGAAGTGTTTGACTAATTCAGCTAGTGCATAGCTCCTGTAGCTATGTTTGACTAATTCAGCTAGTGCATAGCTCCTGTACACTTTGCATTTGCAAATAAAGAACAAGCCCTCGAAAAGTGGGAAAATATGAACAAAGGTCTCATCTACAGGGTCATGTGACCCCCCCCCCCTCCCTCTCTCCGGGTGGTTCTCAGTAGTCCAGTGGAAAGGCGGAGGCCTGGCGCTCCGCACGTGAGGAAGCCTGAGTTCCAGGGGAAGTTATTTCAGCAGGCCGAGCTCGCACAGCTGTCACAATACCACCACCAGCCAGTCACACAGAAATCAACCCAAAAAGAGAGCGTGGGGTGGGGGGGGGGGTTCAGAGAGAGAGAGGTATACAAACAACCATAGAAAAAGAGTGAAACAGAGAGAAAGGGAGAGAAACTAAAAGAGAGAGAGAGCAAGGGGGAGAGAGAGAGAGAGAGAGAGAGAGAGAGAGAGAGAGAGAGAGGGAGAACAAAGGGTGTGACACTCCAGGACCAGAGCGAAGGCATTTTTTGCTAGTGGCTATCTTTAGTCCAACATCAAACAGAAAGGCCAAAGAATTAATCAAACATGCATACACACACACACACACACACACCCTACAAGTGTTTCCACCAACTACACCTACTGTAGACCCCTGTGTGTATTATGTGTTATAACACACACACACACACACATACACACACACACACACACACACACACACACTGTATTCACCTCTCTCAGGATTTGATTCATGTTCTACAGTAAAATAATTCCAAAGATAAACTGGAAATACCTAGCCTGACGTCGTCATACTCAATTCTAGTCAGAATTTGAGTCTGATACTGCTCCATTGGGACATGATTATGGGGCGTGTTTCAACCGATACAGGGGGGGAAATGCCTCTGGTAAGGTCTATCCAATTGAGTGCAATCAGAGCAACGAAATGCCTTACCGTGAGCTGTAGGAAGACACCTGAACCATACTTCTTCTCCACAAATGCCTTAACATTGTTTTATGGTCGTTATTTTACTGTCAATATCAACCCGCAATACCAAAATCTAAGACCATGTTTATAAGTAGTAGGGTAGGGTAGGCTATTCGGAAAAACAGATATTTGCCCTCTTTCGTTTTTTTAAAAATAATTCCGCACACACGACACTAAAAACAGCTGGGGAAGCACCTCGAGCCAACAGGTGGCCAATCAGAGATTTCAAACAAACGAGGGAACAACATGTCACAATGCAAAAACGCAAAAGTGAAACCAGAGTTTTCCCACATCTCCACTTTGGCCGGAATTTTCAGAAATAATAGTTTTCAGTGATAAAACAGATGCGTTTTTCCTACGTGTAAACTGGGAAACTTAGAAGCCCTCTGTCTAGCTTCTAGCGCCAGCGTTTTAGTTGCAAACAAAATAAGTCAGATGACATGATGGACAAGGCTCACCTGTCCATCATCGTGCAAAGCCCGCCCAGGCAATTTGATTGGTCCAAACAGCTCTGGTTCAGGCATACAGTAGTTGCTCCTCTGCGGAACAATTCCAGACCGAACTTTCTGACCTCAAATGTTGTGGGCGGGGCTAAGTTCGGCTGGCCTCCAGGCTGGGTAATACCCATAGGGGGCGCTGCAGCCACAGCTCAGTGGAATAACCCGCTTTCCTCACAGAGGTACACACTGGCAGTAACGCTGATGACGGGACTTGTGTATGAGTTCAAAGGGCACACACACACACACACACACACACACACACACACACACACACAAACACACACACACGCACATACATACACACACACACACACACACACACACACACACACACACACACACACACACACACACGCACATACATACATACACACACACACACGCACACACACACACAAACACACACACATGCACATACATACATACACACACACACACACACACACACACACACACACACACACACACACACACACACACACACACATACACACACACACACACACACACACACAGCTTTTGGCATTGGATCATTCTGATGCACGTGTTTGCCCACAGATCAATATCAGAAGGGTCAGACTGCCACGTTTAGGATCCTCTTGCACCCTGAGGCAGGTCTCTGGAGTCAGTGTTGAGAGATCAGAGGGCTTGATGTGGTCTGTGCGTTGTGGACTTTGTATGCATGTACTGTTACCATAAGCAAAACTTCAAAACTTTTTCCGAGATTTCTCCCAAATGTACACTTTTCTAGGTCATGGGAAATAATGCCTTGCTTCACACAGGCTTTTCAGACCTGCAGCAGCACCCTGTTTAATCCCGGCCTATACAACACGACTCCGAGCAGGGCATCCACTTCCCCCTGTCCTTCCCAAAGCGTCAGTGGACGAGTGATCCATGGGGACGAGCTGACCAGAGCGTGAGGGTGACTCACGTTAGCGGCTAGCTGCCCTTAGCGGCCGCAGGAACAAAAGGCAGCTGCGGCTCCGAACCCGCTGACTCGGCCATTTTTGTATTTTTTATTTTGCTGCCTGCTTGGCGTGTTGGTCCAGCTTATCCCCCTTAGATCTGGCCATGTCCTGCCTCGCATCCCAGGGACAATGATTCGCTCAAAGCCCCCGCGTCGCATTCGCCACAGCCACCGGCCACAGCCACGCAAACGGGACTCACTTGGCAGCCGCCCAGGAGTGGCCTGCGCAGAGAGACTAGCGCTAGCTACGCTAGGCTGAGCTTATCAGTGCTAACAGTGGCAAACGGACAAAGTAAGAAAAACAAAGACAGAGGGGATAAAGAAGGGGGGATAGAGAAGGAGTGATAGAGAAAGAGGGATGGAGAAGGGGGATAGAGGAGGAGGGATAGAGAAGGGGAGATTTCAATTCGGATCTATCTATCTATCTATCTTTTATTAATTAACTTGGGCCTGACTCAGTCCACTTTGTGCATCTGACTTCGCTCTGGCCATAGTGTGCATGCACTATCGGCAAAATACGCTGTCAAACTCGCACCCAGAGACAGGGAGGGCATGAGCAGGGCCAACAGAGTTAGCGCTGAGGTTAGCGGCATAGCAGTGGTAAATAGTCAGAGAGAGAGAGAGAGAGAGATAAAGGTAGAGAAATAGAAGGAGAGGGCTTGGGCTAACAGATTTAGCACTGTGGTTAGCAAAGATGGTGGCACACACACACACACACACTTATGCACAAATGCAGTAACACACTATACACACACACAAAATGTAGTAACACACACTTACACACATGCGCTCGGCACACACACACACACACACACACACACACACACAGGTACAGACATGCATATGAAATGGTGTCAGTGAAGTGGTTTAATAGGCCCTATGGTCTCAGCTGCCTAGTGAGTGCATGGCAGCTGTCAGGGTGGGACTCCTGTGTTTGCCAACAGCACAACCGACTCACTCAGACCCCAGCAACCAGCAGCACTGCACAGCACTTTAGCCCAGCTCACTCACCATGCCCCTCTCTCTCTCTCTCTCTCTCTCTCTCTTTCCTCACTCTCTCTCACACACCTTTATCTCTTTCCCTCTCTCTCGCTCACACACACTTCTCTCTCTCTCTCTCTCTCTCCCTCTCTCACCCCCCTCTCTCTCACCCCCCCCTCTCACCTCTCTCTCTCACCCCCCCCTCTCACCTCTCTCTCTCTCTCACACACACACACCTCTCTCCCTCCCTCCCTCTCTTTCACTTATCTCTCTCTGCACACTTTTTTTACATTTCTTTCCCTCTACCAGTCTTTCTCTCACTTTATTCCTGTCTTTCTTGTTCACGCTCTTTATTTTTCTCTCTGCCTCTGATTCTGTTTTTCTCTCTCATTCTATCATTCTTTCACTCACTCTTTCTTTTTCTTTTCTCACTTGTTCTCCCCATTCCTCCCCTCTGCCAAGGTGGTATTTGTTTTTGTTTAATTGTCCTGATAATATTAACGTATCAGCTGAGACCTGGTCTGATTAGCCTATTATGTGTGTGTGAGAGATAAAGATAGGAAGAAAAAGTGTGTGTGCCTGTGTGTGTGTGCGTGCGTGCGTATGTGTGTACATGTGTGTGTGTGTGTGTGTGTGTGTGTGTGTGTGTGTGTGTGTGTGTGTGCGTGTGTGTGTACACATGTGTGTGTGTGTGTGTGTGTACACATGTGCGTGCGTGTGTGTGTGTGTGTGTGTGTGTGTGTGAGTGTGCAAGTGTGTGTGTGTGTGTGTGTGTGTGTGTGTGTGTACACGTGTGTGTGTGTGTGTGTTAGACTGATTTCCTGTCATCTCTTCTGTCCCTTGTTAACATCAGGTGATCTGGTGTTGTTGCAGCCTGAGCACCAGTAGCCTTGGCCAGTGATCAGGCAGAATAGCAGAATTGCTACTAAATCAGTTAATGTTTATAAACTACCTGTTTGGACAGGCCACAACTCAAGCCATTCCATTTTCTCCACATAGTCTCTCTCTATTTCTCTCTCTCTCTCTCTTTTCTTCTCTCTCTCTCTCTCTCTCTTCCAAAATGTCCACATCCATAAAGAACAGTGGTGGCAAGTTGGGGTTTTACTGCAAATGACTGTGCATGGCATGTCCTTTAACAGAGGGAGAATGAAGTTGCATGGCATGTCCTTTAACAGAGGGAGAATGAAAGTATATAAAAGTATATATACTTTTTTTTTTGATCCCGTGAGGGAAATTTGGTAAAAAAAAAAAAGTATATATGAAGTCGCATGGCTGTCCTTTACCAGAGGGAAAATGACTGCGGTCCACGCGATGGGGTGTGTGCAGGTTGATCACTAGCTATACAAGTAAAGTTAAGTAGACCGTACTAATGCACAAGTGTAGTTTCTATGAAATAGTAGCTACTAAACACAATGGTTATGTAAAACCTTTGAAACTCATGCAGTGAAACACACACACACATGCACGCACGCACACACACACACAGGATTTGCAGAACTGTGCAGACAAACAGCAAACAGCAAAATGGGGACAGGAAAACAACACTCATTGCACCATGTTTATATCATCCAATGTGTGTGTGTGTGTGTGTGTGTTTGAAAAAGATGTGCTGGAAAAAAGGCCTAAATCTGCTTTACACTCACACACACACAGATGTAGTTATTTTTGACAGGATCACATCTATATTTGAAAGCAATCTTTCAAAACAGAGTAGACATGTGTGGCAGCCTGTGTGCTTTGCACGACTGTATTTGAAAGGGCCCTTTGTGTGTGTGTGTGTGTGTGTGTGTGTCTCCAAACACAGCCATGTTGATATTTGCTGTAAAGTTAATTAATAACCGGCCCATAAAAAGAGAAAAAAGAGACAGAAAAACAGAATGAGAGGGAGATAGAGATAGAGAGAGAGAAAGGGAGGGAGATAGAGAGAGAGAGAAAGGGAGGGAGAGAAAGAGAAAGAATAGAAACAAGGGAGAAAAAAGAGGGAAAGTGACCCTCTGGCGAACACCTTGTTCTAGTTTAGCGGTAGGGGGTGAAATGGCTGATTCAAGATCAATACCCTTATCACAGAGGCTTCCTGTTTTGGCAGCTAGCCATTAGCTAATCAATGCCCGAGCCCAAAACAGACCGCCACCCAAAACCCCTCGGAATAAGCACCCCCTGTCTACACTTCCTGTTTGGCCACCACAGACCTCCATGAGAGGAAAGAGGCCTGGCCTGTGTGGTCGCCGGGCAACAGTCACCATGAGTCAGCACAAACATGTCCAGACGTGTCTTGGAAGACCTGAGTTTGTGCTGCCTTCATGCCACATCAGAAATTCTGACCTCCGATAGAGGAAAAATTACTTGAGCGCAAAGTCGGGTCGGATTTTATGCTCAGAGACTCGTGCGGAACTCTCGTGCCCCGAGGTACCTGACTTGACGTCACTGTCATATTCTCCAACCATGGTAGCCTCCCTTGCAACAACACAAGAGACGAATCTCACTCTCATTACAAATAGGCAAGGTCATTTATCACTAAATTAACACTACAGATAGAAACACTCACCTGAGACATTTTCCGTCTTGCTCAACCATAGTGTAGTGTAGTGTAGTGTGACAATGTATGATATAAACATTCAATCTGCATTCGATTAAGACCATGTCTACATAGTCCATGCTAGTGTTGAACCTCAGTGTCAACAAGTGAGGTACATTGCAGCTAGAGCATTTTTGCGGGATGATGGTCAGCCTGGGAAAACCAAAGCTATGCCTAAATCTAAAACCGAAACCTAAATCTAACTCCAATGACCAATACAGACCTAGTCTAGGCTTGAAGTGTAAACCCGAAAATGACCACTACAGACCCAGTCTGAGCTTGAAGTGTGAACCCCAAAGATATACAGTACAGTAGCTGCTACTGTTCAGTCGGTCACTGAGGAGGTGTGTTCAACCGAGGGCATGTCCGACCTCTGCCCTTACAGGAGCCACAGCACACAGTGGGGAGTCAAAGGCAGCCGTGGCCTACTAGTTAGTGCTTCGGACTTGTAACCGGAGGGGTGCCGGTTCGAACCCCGACCAGTAGGCCACGGCTGAAGTGCCCTTGAGCAAGGCACCTAACCCCTCACTGCTACTCGAGCGCCGTGTGTTCACTGTGTGCTGAGTGTGTTTCACTAATTCACGGATTGGGATAAATGCAGAGACCAAATTTCCCTCACGGGATCAAAAGAGTATATATACTTATACTATATACTGGAGGAGTCACGGCATACTCAGGCGTCCACTGTGCCAAGTACAACCACAACTACAGCGACAGCTTTAGTCACTAGGCAACAGAGATCTCTGAAAGCTGTGGGGTGTGGAATAGATCCGGATTATGTCCTGATTACCTCTGGGTTTAGGCCTGATTTAGCATGGCTCTAGCCCTGGGTTTAGGCCTGATTTAGCATGGGTCTAGCCCTGGGTTTAGGCCTGATTTAGCATGGGTCTAGCCCTGGGTTTAGGCCTGATTTAGCATGGGTCCAGAGCTGATCTGGCCCAGTATTGATCCAGTGGGAGTAGCTCTGCGGGGCAGCCAGGCTGAGTAACCCTAAA